>NW_025767023.1:600000-1132018 GCF_003918875.1 Haliotis rubra
AAAATGAACTCAAGAACAGCATCTGGAGCAAGAGGTCCTATCATTCAGCAAATCTCTATGTGGCCATTTTCTTCCACCCATCCATGACCATCTGTTGCCCCTGGAGTTGTATATTCAGCTTCCAGACATTTGCTCCATATTGAAGCTTGGTAGTTTGCTCTCGGGACATACACAGATAGACAATCAAAGCAGGGTGGCAATTGTTCTTATTCAGTTGTCCCTTTTCTCACATAAATAAGTGGTAGCGCAATTGATTGATATCCCTTATGGAAAAACCCGAGGCATACAGGCGACATGTGAATGATTGAAGTGAGTCGATCAAACCTGGTGGCACAGACTACTCATTCACAAGTTGTTGAAACTTCTTGTCAACAGCGAGGAATATCAAGAGGCTTTCCAACAACTTTCATGGTGCGAGGACCATGACGTACCGAAGAGTGATACTGATGAAGCTGATGTTTATAATGCGGAACAGTGACTATCACTACACAAACTTGAAGGTGCTCTCACTCTTTGAAAGTAAAGACCTGTCTTCAGAATGAGAATGAATTAAATGATAAGTTTTTGAAAACGATCTTTGAACTTACAATTGTGACTCTTACAAAATCAGGGGAAAATACGATTTAAAGGTATCAAATAACAAAACTTAGTATCAGTTAAATCATTTTAATCATGTTGGCACCAATTTACCCCCATTTTTTCATTTCCAACCTATTTGCTGAACTTCACTTATGATTAAAGCTAGAAATTGACATTTTCTGAAGATTTTGGGGGTTTTGGCGGCCATCTTGGATTTAACCTCGTTCTGAGTCTGAGCTATCAAATTGAGATGTCCATTATACTTTTTTTCATAAAGAGAGACATAAGGGAAAATAAAAACACTAAAAGTTTTGGTCCCACTGAGTGGTACCAATATGTCAATTTTCAGCTCCAGGCTCAAGGCCTAGAAGGTTCACAACAACGTGTTCGTGATCAAAACAGCAAAGCCCTGGAAAGTCTTAACAGACTTATCAAACTGCCAAACAGGCAACAGCAGTTAGCTCCACTAAAGTTCCACCATTACGTTCCTTAGCAAAAGCTGCAACAACATTTTCCCGATATTGGAGTATATTAATCCTGATAAATATTAATCCCGAACAATTTCTGCCAATCACTGCATCTAATTTCTGTCAAATTATATCAATGGATATTTTTTAAATGATATGATTGATATTTACGACTTAGTTTACGAGAAAATATAAACGGTACCTGCAATATCAATCCCTGCATATAAATAAATGTCGATGTTTCTAGATTTGTCAGCACCACGCCCGAGCTTGTGGCTTTAGCGAGGTGAGAAACATCTCAAACCTTTATCAATTCGGGCTTCCCTCCCACTTTAAGCTGTTACGTTATGATATGAGTACTGTTCAAAAGCGGCGTTATACAATCACATTCCTTCACAGACTCACTGGCGATATTCTCTTGAATCCAGACATTCCTTCCAGATCGAGTCTTCAAACACCTCATATCTTGATTGCCCTTTTCGGAAGAACAGTCGCCATTTCGGACCTTTGTCAACAGCAAGAAACGAAAATAATGAGTGAGTGAATGAGTTTAGTTTTACGCCGCACTCAGTAGTATTCCACCTATATGGCGGTGTGTGTGAATAATCGAGTCTGGACCAGACAATCCAGTGATCAACAGCATAAGCATCGATGTTCGCTATTGGGATACGATGAAATGGGTCAACCAAGCCAGCGAGCCTGACCGCCCGATCCCGTTAGTCGCCTTTTACCACAAGCATGGGTTAATGAAGATCAATTTTACCCGGGATCTTCGCGTGTCACAAAAATGATGAACGTTGGTGTTGTGGCAAGAATCACATTAGGCTGATACACTCTCACCAAACTTTATTTCCATTTTCGTTAACGTTTATCATCGCTGCATCGTTGTATTACGTACATACGTTGTATCGTTGGGTACTAAACAGTTGATGACGGAAGGTTCAGAAAAACTACATAAGAGAAACAAAATACTCGTTTTAGCTAGCTTTTATTATTTAAACTTTTCAATTTATTCAAAGTATGTACCATTGGGTGGCGACGGAAGTAGTGTTCAGCCTTCTTCCGTGACTTCCTAGCTTGTTTGCAGTTATCATTGAACCATGGTTAACGAATGTTTGGATTTGGTTCAACTTGTGAAATTGTCTCAGCATACATTTTCAAACTGAGAAAGACTAGCCTCTTTGGAAGTCAACTTTGAGGAATAGCTATTTTCTGAAAAAAGCATGCGCACATTGATTTAGTTACAAGAAGTACTAGAGAGTGAGTCTTTTATGTTCAGCAATAACCCTAGTGTTCACATACAAGTCATTCGCGTACGGTTTAAACGACCATTGTTCAACATAAAGTATATCTATTTTATCCCCTTCATAATCACTCCCTTGTGTCCATTATCACATAGCTATTACTTACGTTGCATATTACACATACGGACTCGGACGCTTTAACCACAAGGCTACCCCACCGCCCTGGATTTGATGATGGTTAAGACAGGTGTCTTATCTATCTCCAAACACAGTTTGCAGGTAGATGGACACTTCGCTGATCTACTGAGCGTTTTGATACTTTTGAGAAACTGTATGTTTAAACCAAATTTATTTAGAATGGAAAGCCAAAGGAGTCATCATTTTGCATAAAAAAGGCAGAATATGAAAAATACAGAATTCAGGATCATTAGAGAAATCTGGTTGCCATGGCTAAAAGTGGTTACCAGGAATCTAAACTAGAGAAGGGACGATGAATAACGTCATTTTGCGGGAGACAAATAACTTCATTTAAACTGAAATGGAACCCCAGTGAGCTGGTACATTCAACCTAGAGCTGAGGAAAATAAAGATTTTTTCATTTAGGATTTGGCAAGGCAGAAAGGAAACAAATGTGGTTTTAGGACTCTGAAACAAACTGAAAGAACTATATAACATTAGTTTCACTGTATGTAAATTAGTATAGTGAGTGAGTGAGTGAATATTTAATGTCACATCGGCAATATTTCAGCCATATCGTGACGAGAACATATTTGTACATTGCAATGGAACATGTGTACATGTACTTGATATTCTTATGAAAAAGCCACACATCTCGGATTGCAATATCACAATTTTTGCTTAGATTAGCTGTGAAACCTAACAAGTGTCATCAGGAGATGATAGATTCATGGCTACTGAATACCTGAAGTGGAGAAACAATTTGTTGTTCAAAACATAAATGTTCCAGCTGATAGAAATTCTCTAGTTCAACCTTTAATTAAAACCACACAGGAAAACTTAGAAGCAAATAAAAACTCCAGGCATCCAGAGTCACGCTACATCTACAGACAAATCTGAGTAGTTTCAACAAGAAAGCGCAAACGGTTTGGTTGGTCTACACCGGAAACAGAACAACGGATGGTGTACAGACGGGCAGGCGGACGTACATACAGATGGGTTTTTAACTTATTTCAGTGCTTTGTAAAGGCCTTCTAATTGTTTCACTATAGTGGATTACCTGGACGTATTTGTGATGTGCACATGAACACAGTCGGGGTAAAATTCGAAATGTACCTGACTGAAAGTTCTGTCATATCAGGAATCGCTACTTGCAGTTGGCATACTGAAAGTTCGAACGAGACAGAGCATTGTGGCTCGGGCTCTTAACGTTTCACAGTCGACAATTAGCAGAATACAATCACGATAGGGACAGACAAATCACGTTGATGACAGACGTCGATCTGGTCAACCAAGGGCCACAGTTTGTGCACAAAACCGTTTCATCAGAACGACTGTGTTACAAAGTTTGAAAATAGCATGTTGAAATTGCTAAAATCCGTTGTCAGAAACTGGCCACTGAGTTTCTGGATGAATCAGGTTTCGGAATTCATTTAGGATGTGTTAGCACACTTATTCACTTTTAAACCTAACATAATAGTGGTTATTGGTTGGAAGCGCAAATGCCTCCAACCTTATAATCAGGCTGAATTTTGTCTCAAGTGAAATTCCTCTATATATACTGAACCACAAAAGAAATGTCGCACCAATAGCGGTTTCTTAAAGCACACAATTTAATTCACTCTAATTAACAATCGGAATGGAGGATTCAGTTTAAACTTGACAATTATGGTTAACACATTTTCCGGAATCACATTTAGAGTTCACACAAACAAAATCACCAAAAATGGTACCATGACGACACCTCAAAGTTAGTATTGTGTGGCCTCTATGGGCATCGATGAAAGCGTTGCATCGTCTGTACATGGAATGAATTAGCCGGTTGATGAAGGCCATAGGCACTTGGGTCTATACTCTGTGAAACACCTGATCGAGTCCAGCAGCAGTTGTCGGCCTTAGGAGGAGGTCATTCAGTCTTCTTTGAATCTCGTCCAAAATGTGTTCCATTGGACTCAAATCAGGACTGAGTGAAGGTTATTGTAGGGTTTGGATGCCATGTTGTCTTAGGAAGTCCAATATTACTCTGACAGTGTGGGCTCGAGCATTGTCTTGCTGGAAGATGTGATTTCTGTAATGTCCAAAATGTGGTACAACGTGGGGTCTTATGACTTTGTCAATATAGCGAACAGCTGTCACGTCATTTCCTCATCCTGGACCGAGATTCTGGAACACCACGGTGCTAACTATCTGGTTCAGACCGATTGCACCTCACACCATGATGCCTGGACCACCCCATGAGTCTATTTCAACAATACTCTATTGGAAAACAGTTCCCCACGCCTTCACCATACCCTCACTCACATACATAACGCCCAATTTAGATGCTGAGTTTCCCATTGCAGTCGGTTTTTGCGATGATGAGCGGTGAGGACAGGAGTACGATATGGTCTGTGACAGCAGAGGTTTCTCACGTGCACACGTCGACGCACTGGCCTGCTGTTTCCGTCTCTCTGAGGAAGTGATCCTGCAGATGGTGATGTTACTGAAGGTCGCCCAATGCGTGGACGGTCTTGGACGATGTTAGTGACCTTATACCACTCCTGCAGTCGGTAGATTGTCCTAACATGAACATTAAAGTGATTGACTACCCTCCGTGCAGTCTGGCCAACTTGCAATCGACCCAAGACTTGGTTCCTCTGATCTCTCGTAAGTCGTGCCATGGCGATTGTGTCAAATGATTTCAGACGACTTCGGGACTCGTTTTCATTGGTAGGGTTGTCACGATCTGCACGTGCATTTTCATTTTCACAAATGTCATACGGAACATTTTACCACGTCTGCCATTTGAGGTGCGTTTGGTGCCAATGAACATAGCTGTAGCAAATTAGGAGCCATGTGACTATGTAGGTAATCCAAAATAATTGCCCCGCCATAATGCGGAAATCGAGATTTCTATAAAACTCTAATTTTAACACATTCTGTAATTTTACTGATCGAAAAACGTTAATAGACTGATACATTTTCAATTAAAAACAATTGTACACGTAATAGAGAACACTTATACTACTTTAGTGCATAATTACGAATTGGAAAATCCAATCCATTTTAGTAGCACACATAAGGTTTTCCTACACTTGTGTCCCGAGAGGGTACTTAAGTCCCCAAACATTCAAAGTCAATTTCAACTTTCCGTTTTTTAATCGTAGAATATGTGTAATTTTAACGTATGGCTAGATTTATCTCAATTGCTAACAGCTGAGGGGATGATGTAAATCCAGCTAGGGCCCATGCAGGAAGCAAATGTACTGTAAGTCCCCATGGTCCCTAGTATGATCTAACTTCAGTTGTTAGCGATCTATAGCCCATTTTTATATTGTGTTGTCCCCTATAGTTAAAATGTTTAAGATTCAATTACTAGTTTTACATATATATCTGTGATTATCTAGTTATTTTACTGTCCTTCGTTGGCAGAATTTTATAATTTCACTTAAATTGTTGATATATTTATAACTTGCTTTAGTCACGATATGGCTGAAATATTGCCGATGTGACTTTAAATCTTAACTCACTCACTCACTCCTACACTTGTGTTACTATTATAGGGACGGAATCCCCGACACGTCACAGGTCACGTGATTTAAAATGACGCCGCTGACATGCGAGTGATCCACTGAGAAGCTTGATGGCTTGCAAATATAAACTTCTGGATATTTTGATAGTACTGTAATTGCGATGCGACTACCGATCTCTTAATAGAAGAAGCTACTCTCTAGTAAACCGAGGTATGGTCGTGATGCTCTTGAAAACCGTTTCACCCCCAAAATCATCTCACATCCGTCTCACTCTTAATTTACTCATGTGCCTCCAACGTTGCCTTTTTAGATGGCTTTTCTTGTTAAATATTTTGGAATGTTTGCTATCAGTTCCTTCTGAGGTTGTTCACCAAAAACGGTATTTAGCTGTAGAATCACTATATAGGCAGGAACAACAAACATATGTGAAACAGATTTGCTTCATTTAAATATAAATTTAAACCCTTTTTCAACTTACCTGAAAATCCAGACGAATAATGGTGAATCCATTCTTCTTTCCTGACTTACGAACTTGATTTGATAATTTACAGGTTAGATTATTTCCTGTAAACGCAATAGATTTGCAGAAACCATACTCTATACATTTAGTTTGGCACAATGTGATGCCAATGGTATGAAATGTGAGCTGCTGGTCTTGTTGCACCGTGAACACTACAACCATCAAATGAAGGGTAAATGCAAGACCTATGCTTTGGAAGTACTTCACCTGCTTCATGTTCTCGTTCAAGTACTCAGTTTCTAGCACACACTTTCTAACAGAAGGAAACACACTACATCCACAGTCACCGGTTCCCCAGTCGCAGATATTTCTAACGCACAGGCGTCTGCTTAAATACATGCACCAAAATCAATAAATCATGCATGTTAACATTGAAATATTCTCTTTCCAGTGTGTGTTGTCCCCAGAATTGTTAGTAATACTTTGTTCGCTGCAGGTATATATACGAAATGTAATAGTTAGAAAAGCCTTAGGGAGTATATGTAACACGCACCTGCCTAGACGAAACAGTTAACAAACTTGACATGCCTTTCACATGCATAATTTGAACCTTTAACCAAATGTTCCCAACGCAGTTTACCTCAGATGTCATTATCAGTCTGTCTATTTGTCCAAAATACAGTGTCCACTGCGTAGGGACTGACCTTTAGATATTGTTGGATATTGTTTTCAGGCACATCTTCAAGTGTTGCAATTGAAACCTATACACACTAAACGTTCATACCTTTCTGAATTACAAACCTTTTTTATCACTATTTCTTTTTCTTTGGTACAGATAAGTCATGCTATTGCAGTCATTTATTACATCTTGTTGGAGTGAGTGAGTCAGTCAGTTAATATTTAACGTCACATAGGCAATATTTCAGCCATATCGTGACGAGAACAATTAAGTTTATGCGTAGTAAGCAATGATAAATTATAAAAACCTGTCAACGAAGGACAGTAAAATAACTAGATTATCACAGATTCGAATTTAAAACTAGCAATCAAATCTAAAACAGTCTAACTATAGGACAATACAAGATAAAAAACAGGCTATATATTGCCAACAACTGAAGGTAGATCACCATACTAGGGACCATGGGGACTTACAGTACACATCTTGTTGGACAGTATGACTGTTTGAAGTTCATCTATTATGATAGTAAATACAGGCAGGATAGCCATAACTGTACAATATAAGAATAGTACACTGCTGCCTAAAACTTTCCCCTTACACGCGTGGGTAACCCTTGACGCAACTCGTTTACATCGCATTGGTCACTCGTGTGAGTCACGGGTGTGAGACCTGTGTGCAACGGTCTCGTTGGTCACTCGGAGGGAACAAACGTTTAACTAAAGGAGAACCCATGGTTGCCTGAAATTGGAGTACGTAACAGAGAGATCAATTCTAAATTGTGACATGTACTTGCTGAAGAATTTTTAGAAATTATCTTGCCGGAAATAAGAGTGATGTGATCAATCAGACCCATCTTATATACACACATGGAAAAAAGTATCGCAACACCAATACCTTTTTTCTTTCACTATCTTTAGCCATATAACAACATTATGAAACTAAATGAAAACAATAACCTATTTGTCTCAAACGCAACAAATCATGATGCACGTGCTGCAGGTAACAAGTGTGGAGCATAACGTCAGCCAACAGATGGCAAGTTATAGGTATTGTTAATGCCGGGTTGTCCATGACACAAATTGCCAGGCAATAGCCTGACGGCACGAAAGAGAATCTGAAAAAATGACATATTGTTTATATTGAGGATGTTTTTATATATTTAAGCGCTGTTAATATGGTATTTGCTTCTGCTGTAAAAATAGAACGATCGCCTGGTAATCTAGAAGAGATTGGATCTGGATCCATTGACGGTGGCATAAGCCACTGCCCCACCATCCTTGGACACATCTGTGAATGAGAATTTGTAGGTATTATATTTACTCTTTAATTGATTATATTCATGTTATTTTTTAAAACTTTGTCAGTGTTAGCCTCTTAGGTCAACTTGTGGCCTCACTAATTGCCAAGGAGGAGAAGAAAAAAGACGGGAAAGAGATATATTTTCCAGCTCAATGCCGGCGGCAGATAGGAATGGTTTATTTCTGAGCCCTAGAGGCGGAACAACAGAAGATTTCTTGTTGTACAAATCCTCATAGAGGGGATAGAAGACACCGTTATATGCAGGGTTAATCTCGTTTGAAAATAGTTTTGTGATGTATAGTAAATATAATTTTATACGACGTTGGGTAAGAGATGATTTATTTGCCTCGACGTAGAGATTGTCAACAGGAGAGGTTCTAAAGGACATAAGACAAAGTCTTAGAAGGGATAGAATCTAATAGTTTTAGGTTGCTTTTGCAGGCTCCACAATATACGATGGTACCAAAATCAAGTTTGGAACGGACCAATGATCGATATAGGATCGATATCATCGACGAAAAATGATCCATCAACTGAATCAGTTAAAACCTTAGAAAGACTTAGTGTGACAGACAAAATACTGCCTTGTGGAACACCCTGATCCTGATTATAATGATCAGACAGAGTATTATACACAATGGGGCTACGGGACCAGGTCCCCAGGGCACAATTTTAAAAACTTAGCCCTTGAGGAGTCCCTAATCCCGTAGCCCCATTGTGTATACTACTACTGAGGTGCATGCAAAATTTGATGAAAATCGGTCAAATAGTTTCTGAAATATTGACTTTTAAGTGAGCATGGGGTTGGTCGGGAAAAGGCAAAATGTCCAACTTTTTGTCGTAATTAAGTCTTAATTAATCTAATGAAGTCATCGAGAGTGTTGCTATAGCGTAACCATCTGCCGAGATGCCTGCAAAATTTTCCTTTTAGTGAGCATGGGGTCGGTCTGGCGAAAGGCTAACAATCCAACGTATTTGTCGTACTTGTTATATATTATCGAGGCGAGAGGTGTTTTTAGCTGAATGAAACGCAGGTCTCGGAAGTCCATCCCCCGGGTCGTCGTCTCGGTATCACCGAGCGAGCAATGTGGCGAGTCTCAGTGTGTGGCTCGGCTCGGCTTGCACACCTGACTGGCTGGCTGGCTGGCTGGCTGGCTGGCAATGTTATGTTGATTTCCACTAAATCATACCGCATCTCTCGGCAGTTTCCCCGGGTCGACTCGCTGCCGTCTCAGTAGCATTGAGCGAGTGCTGTGGGCGAGTCGCAGTGTGTGTGTCTCGGCTCGGCTATTTACCTACAGCTCGCTGAGATGGCTGGCTACGTTATGTTGATGTCCGCGAAACAGTTTATAGTGAATCTCATATGATTTGTTTGGTTTTCGTAATGAAGGCTTGTTGGGCCTGTTGCTTTCCTTGTTCTATGAAAAAAAAATTCTCGTCTTCGCAAATGACGGCGTTTTTACGAGAATTGGTCCGAATCTCTTGTTTCATTCTGTGATATTTTGCGATTTCTGATAGCACCAAACGAAACTCTTTCTTCAGAGATTTTAGAGTCGGTGAGCGCGGTGAAAATATGATCGTCTATCATGTTTAACTTCGCTTCGGCATGATTCTAATTTCATCATGTTTCAATGCTTTACATTGCAGTCTGGGAGACACGTACTTAAGGGTCAATCCCACCAACCCTACCACCCCGGCTGTTATTTCGATGCCTAGCACCACGGGTGCGACTACGATGGTGGATAATAACCCAATACCTGCTACGCCTAATCCCATGCTGATTGAAACCAGAGCAGCCCTGTGACGGCCCTGTGATATTTTTTTCTTTAATGCCGACCGCGTATCGCGTTCACGTTTCTAGTTGTTGTTTGATCTCGCATATCTGTCGCAAACTAAACCCGTCTACGGTTTCAAGTGTATTTGCTACTTCACCCAGGACCGGGTACAGTCCCATTCTGTATATATATACTCTTATTATAAAATAGTATTTAATTGGTCCTCACTCAATGTTTGATGAATATACTTTAAGCTGATGAGGTACAAGTTTTCGTATATATAAATGGTCTCGAGTCCAATCAAATCCTTTTGAAATATCATAATATCTAGGTTTGCGGTGGGGTTTTTTCCTGGTAGTATACAAATACGACAACGTGTTTGTTGATGGCGACAATGCCAGCGTATTTCTAACCCATGCAGAAGGTTTATATCTACTCCGGGGGCATTTCCAAGAAATACGTCGATAATAAGAATAGAACCTTGTATCACACTGATCCCCGAGTCTGGCACATAAGTATCTGGTAAGAATGGTAATGACGCAATTCGAACTTATCATTTTGTTTTAAGTATGTTTCTTGAAAACTAAATGCTGATGGTGTAAGTCTTGTGCTAGTAATTGTACTTCATTAAAATTGGCCCTAAGTCCTCTGCAATTCCATTGGATTAAGGGGTTATAATTTATGTTATAGCGGGTGGTAATACTGGGGATCTACTTTTCCCCTTCCGAGGCGAACTGCTTCTATTTCGCGCACGTGGATGAGGGGAGACGTCCATGTCTGCTAAAAGTTGAAACTTGTTATAGATTTGTACAGGGTCACGTGAGCCCTTTTGTACTCTGTCAGATTTTTGCCTGTGATCTACTTTATGGCTAGGATTTTCCACAACAGGTGACATTGTTCGTGGTTCAGTCTGACACGCAGATGTTGCATGATTCTCGTCAACAGTAGAAGTGAGTGAGTGAGTTAAGTTATTTAACGTCACATCGGCAATATTTCAGCCATATCGTGACGAGAACATTTGATATTGAAATAAAATGTATGTATATTATAAAACACCTGCCGACGAAGGACAGTAAAACAACTAGAGTATCACAGATATACATGTAAAACTAGTAATTGAATCTAAAACATTTTAACTATAGGGGACAACACAATGTAAAATGGGCTATAGATCGCCACCAACTGAAGGTAGATCACCATACTAGGATCCATGGGGACTTACATTACTTTTGCTACCTGCATGGATCCTAGCTGGATTTACACCATCCCTTCAGCCGCTGGCGATTATAGGAATTTAGCCAACAGTTAAAATAACAAAAATACTACGTTTAAAATGTGATAATTTATACTTTACTTTGAAAGTTTTGGGACTTACGTACCCTCTCAGGAGGACAATAATTTTACGCTTCTTCAACCCCCTTTGAGGGTACAGCCACTAACGATCTCAGTTACTAATTTAAATTACCAATAATAAAATATTTATCTATTTACAAATCATTTAACAAATCTAATTCTTTTAAAAATGCAATAATTAAATGAGTACTAACATTATAAAAAAGATCCTTCAATGTTGTGACATTAAAATACTTATCCCTTGTGATGGAATATTCAACACAGTCAAGCAGGACATGCTTGACTGTGATTCTTTCATCACAAGGGATGCAAAACGGAGGATCTTCGCCTTTCAGTAAATATTCATGAGTATATCTTGTGTGACCAATGCGACATCGTCGCATAATGACCTCTTCAAATCTGGACTGACAACCCAAGTAGGTGTAACCAATGTAAGGTTTTATTGCATGTAATTTATTGATACCTACTTGGGTGTCCCACTTCTTCTGCATTAGATCGCGGATGTATGTTCTAATGCTGGCTTTATAATCAGAGTATGGAATGAGAAGTGGTGTCACAGATTTGTTTAGTGCTGCCTTGGCAGCAAGATCAGCCATTGTGTTCCCAGAAATGCCAACGTGGCTGGGTAACCAACAGAAGACGATGTCGCATTGGGCAGTAGCAAGTTCATTGTACAATTCAATAATCTCTAATAAAAGTGGATGTTTGCAAGAAAGATTTTTAATAGCCTGAAGACACGAAAGAGAATCTGAAAAGATGATATATTGTTTATATTTACGGTGTTTATTAATATATTTAAGAGCTGTTAAGATGGCGTTTGCTTCTGCTGTGAAAATTGAACTGTCATTAGGTAGTCTGGAAGATATTGTTTTGGACCCAATGACAGTGGCACAAGCAACCGCGCCACCATCCTTGGATCCATCTGTATATAAGGATTTATAGTTATTATATTTATTTCTTAATTGACTAAATTCTTGTTTATACTGTAAATCATTAGTTTCGGATTTTTTAAATGTGGTTAACGTTAAGTCAACGTCAGGCCTCACCAATTGCCAAGGCGGAGAAGAAAGAAGACGGGAAGGAGATATATTCTCCAGCTCAATGCCGGTAGCAGAAAGGAATGGTTTAATTCTGTGCCCAAGAGGCGGAACAAGAGAAGGCTTTTTTGTTATACAAATCCTCATAAAGAGGAGCGAAGATGCAGTGAAACGCAGGATTAGACTCGTTAGAATATAGCTTCGTAATGTACTGTAATGATAATTTTATACGGCGTTGGGTAAGAGAAGGCTCATCTGCCTCGACGTAGAGACTGTCAACAGGAGATGTTCTGAAGGACCCAAGACAAAGTCTCAGACCTTGATGGTGGACTGAATCTAAGAGTTTGAGGTTGCTTTTGCAGGCTCCACCATATACGATGGAGCCATAATCAAGTTTCGAGCGGACCAATGATCGATATAGGTGAAGGAGGGTAGCTTGATCCCCCTCCCCACTTAGAATTGGAAACGACTTTCAACAAGTCAAGCGCTTTCAGGCATTTATTTTTAAGTGCTTTAATATGTGGTAGAAACGTTAAGTGTGAGTCAAAAATAATACCCAAGAACTTGGCCTCCTTCACAACTTTGATAGGAGTGCCATTTAGAGATAGTTCAGGGTCTTTATGCGGCTTATATTTTCTACAAAAGTGTAAACAATTAGTTTTGGACTTGGAAAATTTAAAACCGTTTTCAAGACACCATTTATGTATTTTATTTAAACACAGCTGCAGTTGCCGTTCAATAGTATGCATATTCTTACCACGACAAGAAATATTAAAATCATCCACGAAAAGAGATCCATCGATTGAATCACTTAAAACCTTTGACAGACTATTTATTTTAATACTAAAGAGTGTGACAGATAAAATACTGCCTTGTGGGACACCCTGATCCTGATTGTAATGATCAGACAGGGTAGAGCCCACACGAACTTGAAATTGCCTGTCCGTTAAAAACTGTGATATAAAAGAGGCAAACGGCCTCTCAATCCAAAATCGTGTAAATCTCTTAAAATACCATGTTTCCATGTGGTGTCATATGCTTTTTCTAAATCGAAAAAGATCGACACTGCATGTTGTTTTTTAATAATGGCATTTTTAATAAAGGATTCTAAACGCACTAAATGATCGATAGTACTTCTGTTTTTACGGAAACCACATTGAATGTCTGTTATAAGGTTATTAGTTTCCAAGTACCACACAAGTCGATTATTTATCATGCGTTCCATGGTCTTGCAAACGCAGCTAGTTAATGAGATTGGCCGATAATTCGAAGGATCAGTATGATCACGTCCAGGTTTAGGGATGGGTACAATAATAGCATCGTGCCATGAAGAAGGAAATTGTCCAGAAGTCCAAATATCATCAAAAATGTTTAAAAGGGTTTCTAAGCATGAATCCGGTAAGTGTTTCAGGAGCTGATAATGTATGTTATCAGCACCTGTAGCCGTATCATGAGCTTGATCAAGAGCAGTATGAAGCTCATGAATAGAAAACAGTTCATTGTAATCTTCCCCATTATCTGAATTGAAATAAATAGCTTTCCTTTCCTGTTGTTTTTTTATAATTTTGGAATTGAGGTAAATAATTCGATGAGGAAGAGTGTTTGGCCAAAGTTTCTCCGAGTTTATTTGCAATATCAGATTGACTAGTTAATAATTCGTCTCCATCTTTAAGATGCTTAATGCTAGATTTAGAACCCTTACCTTTTATTTTCTGGATCATATTCCATACTTTTGATATCGGCGTTCGTGAATTTATTTTTGAGACATAAGTTCGCCAGGATTGACGTTTACTTTGCTTGAAGGTACGCCGTGCCTTGGCATTTAAAATTTTAAATTTATTCAAATTATGGACCATAGGATGGCGACGGAAATAATTCTCAGCTTTCTTCCGTGCCTTCCTAGCCTGTTTGCACTCATTGGTGAACCATGGTTTTCGTATGTGTGGAATTGCAGAGGATTTGGGGATACACTCATCAGCAATGTTAATAAGTTCATCAGAGAAATATTTTATAGGATCAGTACATTCTATAAAGAGTTCGGGTTTAAGTCTGCTACAACACAGAGCTTGGTACAAAGGCCAGTTAGCTTTTTTAAAGTTCCATCTCGAATATGGAGTAATATCAGATGGGTTTACAGGTTTTAGTATAGTCGGGAAATGGTCACTTCCACAAAGGTCATCATGGACTGACCATTCAAATTCATTTAGTAATTCTGAATTCGTGATGGATAAGTCGAGAGTAGAATAGGTTCCTGTACCAGGGTGTAAATACGTGTTGGAACCATCATTATAAATACACAAATCATTGTCTGAACAAAACTCCTCCAGTAGTTTACCTTTAGCGTTTGTATTTATGCTACCCCAGAGTGGGTTGTGGCCATTTAAGTCCCCCATAATAATACAGGGTTTAGGGAGTTGGTCATACAGAGTTTGAAGATCAGTCTTCTGAATGACTGAAGACGGTGAGATATACAAAGAGCATAATGTAAATGCAACGTGTAAAGTGAGTCGCACTGCAACTGCTTGAAGATTAGAAGTAAGTGTAATAGGGCTATGGATAACATTCTGTTTGACTAGGATTGAAGAACCTCCAGTGGCCCTGTCACCTGGAGGTGAGAAATAATGATAAGCATTGAAATGACGTAGGTCAAAAAGATCCGTCTGCTTTAAATAAGTCTCCTGTAGACAAAATGCTGAAGGCATACAATCCTGGACTAATAACTGTAACTCATTGTAATTATGCCGTAGTCCTCTACAATTCCACTGTACGATGGTGTTGGAAGAAACTATCTTTTCGGGGGATTTACTGGGGATCTACCCCGCACTGTTTTGGAGGGCGACAAGCTTCGTGCCCTAGATTGGACGTTTTCGGACACGTCCATATCCTCAAGTGATCCGTATTTGTTATAAAGTTTGATTTTATTTTGAGACCCCTTTGGAGCTCTGCCACTTTGTTTCTTGTTAGCATCAGGCTTAGGCTTACCTTTACTTTGAACAATTTGTTGACTGTCAGATGACGATTGAGTGAGTGAGCGTGATTGAGAGGAAGATTTATGATCTGAAGAAGATTTTGACGTACCAGGAAGTGATTCCTCAGTCTGAGACGATATCTCAGGGTACAAATTCTGTGGAGAGTCCCCTTTGACCCAAGTCAAGGTTGTTTGGCAGCTAGTGGATGATTTTGTTATTTTAGAGCTAGACTGAGATGGTGATTTGGCTACTGCAGCATAACTCTCTGGAAGGTCGGATCTCTTTACCAGTTTTTTTTTGCCTCAGAAAAAGTGATATTTTGGGTAAATTTGATTTTGTTAATTGCCATTTGCTCTTTCCAAATGGGACACTCTTTAGAAAAAGCTGAATGGTCGCCCGAGCAGTTGGTGCATTTTTTTAAACGTACTGTTACAATCTTCTGTTGTGTGTGTCTTCTCACCACAGTGAGCACACACAACAGACAATGTACAAGTATTTACACCGTGTCCATATTTCTGGCATTTAAAACATCTGAGTGGGTTAGGGATGTAGGTGTCAACGGGAATGTTACAGTAACCTGCCTTCAGCGATTTGGGAGCATTTGGGGATGAAAAGGAAAACAGATAGGTATTCGTTCTGACAGTTTCATTGTTCTTTCGGGTTGTAAAGCGCTTAACGTAAAGAACACCTTGATCTTTCATTTCTGATACTATGTCAAGTTCTGACATATCATCAAACAATCTGTCCCGGTCTCTGACGATTCCTTTACTTGTGTTCAAAGTTTTGTGAGCAGAGACCGAGACCTGAATGCCAACGAACAATTCTGTATTCATCAAGTTGGTTGATTGTGGTTTTTTTCGCGCATTCAACTAGCAGCGCACCTGAACGGAGACGTTTAATGTTCTTTACATCCCCAGCAATACCTTGAATACCCTTAGATACTGCAAAAGGGTTCAACTTTAATGGACTCTTGTCTAGAGTCTCGATTACAAGGAAACGTGGCCAATACTCAATCGATTTAGGCAGTCTGTGGTCATCATCAACAGGGTCATTGTCAAGAGGACGTTTGGTTTTTTTGGTTGGTGTTTCGTAAGCCATGGTTATTGTATTAGATTTCATCATCCGAGCTCCCCACCCACCACGGAGTATCACAAGGACGATGCTAAAAACAAGCGGATCTCCGACTTGCAGCACCAAGGATACCCGGATGACATACTCCAGCAGAAAAATTAAAATATTAATGAATCCACCAGATTGGCCCATGAGCCACCGCCTTCTGGGCATACGACTCTAGGCAAAAACATACATGAAATTGTTCAGTTGAAATTCAAAAATTCAAAGTTCAAAAAAATTGCCAAGACTTAAAAATATCATAGAAGAATTCTCAAATTTTGTGCAACATTTTATAGTTGTAGCACAGGGCTTGGCGTGACCAGCCGATTGATTGAACCGGGCCAGTTCAACCACCCGTCTAGGTGAAGTAAGGGGCGAAGTGGTGTGTTGGGCAAAGGAACACTGTTCCTGGAACCAGTGCCCTCAACCACCAGCCTCCCGTCCTCCACCGACACAGGGGCGCAACCCACGGCAAACGGGTTGGTGGACCAAAATATCCCCCCCGGGTCCACAACGGGGGGTTGAAAGGCGCTTAGCGTGACCCAGCACCCACCACGAGGAGGTGGCCTTTCATGGGTGCCCTGAAGGGATGGTGTAAATCCAACTAGGGTCCATGCAGGTAGCAAAAGTAATGTAAGTCCCCATGGTTCCTAGTATGGTGATCTACCTTCAGTTGTTGGCGATCTATAGCCCGTTTTTATATTGTATTGTCATTTAAAAGTAACATATTACTAGTTTTACATACATATCTGTGATATTGTAGTTGGTTTACTGTCCTTCGTCGGCAGGTTTTTTCTAATATACATATATTTCATTTCAATATCGAATGGTCTCGTCACGATATGGCTGAAATATTGCCGATGTGACGTTAAATATTAACTCACTCACTTATGGAACTGTCCTCATCAGAGGACAAACACTCATCCAGTGCTCGTTTATGTTTTTGGGGTTGAGCCATGGTTAATAATAGAAAGATTCACCAACTCAGGTCCCCACCCCCCACGGAGTATCACAAGGACAATGTGTTAAATAAACAACGAGAGCCAAAACCAAACTTGAAACAATTTCAAATCAAATTTGTGCAATTATAGAAATACATACTCCATGCACAGGGCTTGGCGTGACCAGCCGATTGGTTGAACCGGGCCCATTCAACCACCCGTCTAGGTGAAGTCAGGGCCGAAGTGGTGTGTTGGGCAAAGGAACACTGTTCCTGGAACCAGTGCTCTCAACCACCAGAATCCCTTCCTCCACCGACACAGGGGCGCAACCCACGGCAAACGGGTTGGTGGACCAAATATACCCCCGGGTCCACAACGGGGGTCGAAGAGCGCTTAGCGTTACCCAGCACCCACCACGAGGAGGTGGCTCTTCACGGGTGCCCATCTCGTTGTGAATAGATGAGATTACATGTTGTAAGCACTGAATAGTCTCTTCATTAAAATTGTACTGAATCTTGTTACCCTCCTTCGACCAAACAAAGTCCTTGTCCGCCTTGAGTTTCTTAACGCCAGTTGTGGTTTGACTGAACTCTTCTCTAAGGGCCGATATCTTGGTATACAAAGCATCATGAAGCTCTCGCTGACTTGTCTCCAAGTTTTTCAAAATTGCGTCGATCTTAGCCTCCATTGTCAGGTTTAAAATGAAATCAACTGATCGTAGCTGCACATAATGCGAGAATGACGTACACGGCCTACACTACCTTTATATACCCTTATTGCAACGCCACCTATCAACATGCACACCTACCCTGTCCAGAGTTACATACCCTGGAGAAAGCAATTTCCTTCTCATTCAATCTAAAGCAGATACTACAGTTTAAAAATATAGAAGAGCTTTTACATGTTGGTAGAAGTGGGCCTCACGTTTCAAAGAAATAAGTGTTTTGCCTGCAAATTATTTTCATGTAGGCTTGTACCTTACGTCATTGATACAGTCGGGTAAAAGGTCTGCTGTTATTATGGATGCTGTTTACGGTATAAGATGGGCGCACAGAGTTGCGGGTCTACCAGATCCATGTCAACATGACCTAATTAAGAACATTCAAGAGGCAGCTAGGAGATGTCACAGTGACCCTGTCAAGAAGAAAGACCCTATAGATGTTGGTATTTTGATAAAGTTAGTTGATAGATTTGGCAAAGATGATTGTTCTCTTGTAGATTTAAGAATTTTGACAATGTCCATTCTTTCATATGCTGGCTTTTTCAGATTTTCTGAAGTTTCCGCAATTAGGCGCTCTGATATTTCTTTTCATGAAGGATATGTTCGTGTTTTCATAGAAAAGAGTAAGACAGACGTCTATAGAGACGGTAGATATGTTGTGATTGCAGCCTCTGGGTCCGAACTCCGGTAAATATGCTTCGCTGTTATATGTTCTTAGCCAATGTTCAAAGAAGACTCCCACGAGTTCTTGTTCAGACATGTGAATTATTGTAAAAAGCAAAGGAAGTATGTTCTCAGATGTAATACGTCAATCTCTTACACGAGAACAAGAGAAATTTTCAGGGAAAAATGTAATGAAATAGGAATAGATGTGAATAGTTTTGGTTCGCATAGTTTTCGTTCTGGGGGAGCAACAGCCGCTGCAAGTGCAGGTGTACCTGATCAGTTGTTTAAGAGACATGGCCGCTGGGTTTCCGATACGGCAAACGATGGATACGTTAAAGATGACATGAAAGTGAGTGAGTGACTGAGTTTGGTTTTATGCCACTTTTAGCAATATTCCAGCAACATCACGGCGGGGGACACCAGAAATGGGCTTCACACAATGTAACCATGTGGGGATTCGAACCCGAGTCTTCTGCGTAACGAGCCAACGCTTTAACCACCGGGCTACCCCACCGCCTCACATGAAAGAGTTGTTGAGTGTCACTTGTACGTTAGGCTTGTAATTTTCATGGGCTGTAATAAATGAGTCTCGTCTCAGCGAGCAGCTTTCTTCAATCAAGTGTATTCAAAGTTATGATGGAAAGTTTCAGTATTGAATCTTTTATCCGTATGGAGGATTACAAGCCGAATGGTCCATGTGTGCAGTGTTGCAATCAGTTTTAACAGTGAGGTACTAAGGTTCGGATGTAAGGAGAGGAGTGGTCTGACCTGGTGTGTTCTGACATGGAGTGACCTGCAGATGTGACCTGACCTGAAGCAGGGATTTATGTCGAGATGCAAGGAATTGGAGATGTGTATTTTATTTTAGGTTTTTCTTATATCAAATAATTACTTGTATAATTTATGTGTATGAATATTTAAACAAAAAAAACAAAACTGTCCTGCTTAAACACATGTTGTATAGTTCATGTATGTATAAGTAGTAGTTTCTGCTGTTGGATCTTGTTTTGCAGGGAAGGCTGGAAGTGCAGACTCAATGAGAAGACGGATACGTACTATACTACTCAATTGGCTATATGTATACTGTAACAATAAACCTGTTCGTATGTGACCAGCTGCGGTAGGCATTACCTATGCGAAGTGTTTTGTTGTACATAAATAAATAATTTATGTTCGTTTGATCGAAGAGAATTAGAACATAAAATCGGGCTATAGATCACCAGCAACTGAAGGTAGATAACCACACTAGGCACCATGGGGACTTACAGTTCCTTTGCTACCTGCATGGACCCTAGCTGGATTTACACCATCCTCTCAGCCGCTGGTGATGGTAGGGAAATTTGGCCATAATTTAAAATAACAAATATTCTGCGCTTAAAAAAACATGGTTGAGCTAAATTGACTTTAAAAGTTTTGGGACTTACTTATCCTCTCAGGAGGATAATGATTTTACGATACTTTAACCCCCTTTGAGGATACAGCCACTAACTATCGCAGTTCCTAATTTATGCTACCATTTACAATGAAATAACATTTACCTATTTACAAAGCATATTATTCCAAATGCATCTAACGATTCAAATTGTTTTATAAAACCAATAATTAAATGATTAGTGAAATTGTAAAAAAGATCCTTAAATGTTTTGACACTGAAATATTTATCCCTTGTGATGGAAATATCTATACAGTCAAGCATGACATGCTTGACCGTGATTCTTTCATCAAAAGGGATACAAAACAGAGGATCTTCGCCTTACAATAAATATTCGTGAGTAGTATACACAATAGGGGTACGAGATCAGGTCCCTACTAAGTTTTAATTTTAATTAATTAAGGCTCCATCAATGATTAAAAAAATGGAGCCTTGTCGACTGAGAGCATGATTGATATACACTGAAATTTGTTAAGCAAAATGTTCGCTGCGGTCACACCCCAACGAGGGAGAAAGAAATAGTACTCAGATTGTGATGCGCAAGCTTCCTCCCTCATCCAACTGCGTGCCTCTATAACCTTACTAGCATTTCAGGAAATGTTAAGAGGCCAGACTGGATACAAAGTTGCGTGGCTGCACGAAAGCAAGCTGTATTTATCCCAGCAGTTTAGCGGACTGAGCCACCACGGCTCCTGTGGTATGAGGCATTGATCTTCCTGGTCTATCCTGCGAGCAAGAGGTCAGAGTTCACAGGGATGTAAAAATAGAGCGAGGTAGCTGACTGCCAGGAACCATGTGTTAGAAAATGCGCCAATATAGCGATCTCCGACCTCGGGGACACACAGAGATTCGATGAACCCGGAATTGAAGGCAAACTGTACACCTTGCATCTGAAAAACAACATTTACAAACACGTCAAAGTGCCCTCTACTGCCGCCGGTAGCAACAACGACCTAGGCGACTTAATCAATACCGAAGGAGCAGTCAGCAACACGCTGTACAACCTGGTCGACGACGATGAATGGACGATGTCCCAAGCTTTCGGCAGCAAGCTTTTCGACCTGGACGATGTCACCACCACGGTCGTCTCCAGAAACACGTAGTACACTCTCATCTTCACCGACGACAACAAATGGGTATTCAAGCCATCTCAAATCGATAGGAATCTCAACATCACGCTCGGCACTCCCCACGTTTTCACGAACAACAAAGATCACTATCTGACTAAAGTCGTGAACAACGGAACACTGCTGGTGGCTTACGTCCCGATGCAAAGACGCAGTGTGATCGTAAACCCGGAATGCAAAATGTGGGTTTGCACATGGTGTCGGAATTCAACAGCATGGTCGACATCCTGGAAAATCTGACAGCGAATTCCACGCTGTACATCCAAATCTACCTTGGCCAATCGTCATTGCTTGTTTGATTGTCTTAATGAGGATCTGCAGAACACGAGGCCATCTCTTATTCCGCCTCTAGGGTGTTTATAAATATATTTTAGGGCTGTTTATATGGCATTGGCTTCTGCTAAAAAATTAAGCGGTTATCCGGTATTCTAGAAGATAATGTTCTGGATCCAGTGACAGTGGCACAACAAGTCAAGTGCCTTTAGGCATTTATTCTTAAGGGATTTAATATGTGGCAGAAACGTTAAATGTGAGTAAAAAATTAAACCCAAGGACTTGGCCTCCTTAACAACTTTGATGGGAGTGCCATTAAGAAACAGTTCAGGGTCTTTATGTGGTTTATATATTCTACAAAAAATGAATACAATTAGTTTTGGATTTAGAAAATATAAAACCGTTTTCAAGACACCATTTATTTATTTCATTTAAACACAACTGCAGCTGCCGTTCAATAGTATTCATATTTTACCGCGACAAGAAATATTAAAATCATCCACAAAAAGTGATCCATCGATTGAATCATTTTAAAACCTTGGATAAATTGTTGATTTTGATACTAAACAGTGTGACAGACAAAATACTGTCTTGTGAGACACCCTGATCCTGATTATAAAGATGAGACAGGGTTGAACCCACTCGAACTTGAAATTGAGTGAGTGAGTGAGTGAGTAAGTGAGTTAAGATTTAACGTCACATCGGCAATATCTCAGCCATATCGTGACGAGAACAATGTAATGCATATCAATATGAAAAAAATAAATTGAGACATCGAAGGACAGTAGAACTACTAGAATATCACAGCTCTTAATTTATGACTAGTACGCTATCATAAAAATACATCACTATAGACAACAATACAATATAAAACCGGGCTATCGATCACCAGCAACTGAAGGCTGATCACCATACTAGGGACCTTGAAATTGCCTGTCATTTAAAAACTGTGATATAAAAAGAGGTAAACGACCCCTTAAACCAAAATCATGCAAGTCCTTTAAAATACCATGCTTCCAGGTGGTGTCGTATCTCGAGATACTGCATTTTGCATATTTATTATAGCATTTTTAACAAAGGATTCTAAACGTACCAAATGATCAATGGTACTACGATTGTTCCTGAAACCACATTGAATATTTTTTATAAGTTTATTGGTTTCAAGATACCAAGTTAATCTATTATTTACCATTAGTTCCAAGGTTTTACAGACACAACTCATTAAAGTGAGTGAGTGAGTGAGTGAGTTAAGATTTAAAGTCACATCGGCAATATTTCAGCCATATCGTGACTAAAACTAGTTCTAAATTTATAATACATACATGTAATATATAAAACCCTGTCAACGAAGGACAGTAAAAGCACTAGATTATCACAATTAGAATTAAAACTAGCGTGGAAAGTTTAAAACTAATAGCACTATTGGGACAATACAATATAAAATCAGGCTATAGATCGCCAACAACAGAATGTAGATCACCATACCAGGGTCCATGGGGACTTACAGTACCTTTGCTACCTGCATGGACCCTAGTTGGATTTACACCATCCCTTCAGCTGCTGGCGATTGTAAGAAATGTTAGCCAAAATTAAAATGACAAAAATGCTACGTTTAAAAATCCTGGCAAGTTTAAATGGACTTAAATGGACTTACGTACCCTCTCAGGAGGACAATAATTTTACACTACTTCAACCCCCTTTGAGGGTACAGCCACTAACAATCTCAGTTACTAATCTAAACTACCAATAATAAAATATATATCTATTTACAAATCAGTAAGCAAGTCTAATTTTTTTTAAAAAGGCAATAATTAAATGAGAACTTATATTACTAAAAAGATCCTTCATAGTTTTTACTTTGAAATAAATATCCCTTGTGATGGAATATTCAACACAGTCAAGCAGGACATGCTTGACCGTGATTCTCTCATCACAAGGGATACGAAACGGAGGATCCTCACCTTTTAATAGGTACTCATGAGTATATCTTGTGTGGCCAATACGACATCGTCGTATGATGACCTCCTCAATTAAATCTGGACTGACAACCCAAGTAAGTGTAACCGATATAGGGTTTTATTTCATGTAATTTATTGATACCTACTTGGGTGTCCCACTTCTTCTGCATCAGATCACGGAAGTAAGTTCTAATGCAAGCTTTGTAATCAGAGTAAGGAATAAGAAGTGGTGTCACAGATTTGTTGAGTGCTGCCTTAGCAGCAATATCAGCCATTGTGTTCCCATAAATGCCAACGTGGCTGGGTAACCAACAAAAGACGATGTCGCATTTGCCAGTAGCAAGTTCATTGTACAATTCAATAATTTCTAATAAAAGTGGATGTTTGCAAGAAAGATTTTTAATAGCCTGAAGACACGAAAGAGAATCTGAAAAGATGATATATTGTTTATATTTACGGTGTTTATTAATATATTTAAGAGCTGTTAGTATTACGTGTGCTTCTGCTGTGAAAATTGAACTGTCATTGGGTAATCTGGAAGATATTGATTTGGACCCAATGACAGTGGCACAAGCAACCGCGCCACCATCCTTGGACCCATCTGTATATAAGGATTTATATGTATTATATTTACTTTTTAATTGATTACTAGTATATTCTTGTTTATATTGTAATTCATTAGTTTCTGCTTTCTTAAACTTAGTCAGTGTGAGGTCGACCTGTGGCCTAACCAATTGCCAAGGAGGAGAAGAAAGAAGACGGGAAGGAGCTATATTTTCCAGCTCAATGCCGGCAGCAGTAATGAATGGCTTAATCCTGCGCCCAAGAGGTGGAACAAAAGAAGATTTCTTGTTGTACAAGTCCTCATAAAGTGGATTAAAGATGCAGTGAAATGCAGGATTAGACTCGTTAGAATATAGTTTGGTA
The DNA here is from genome assembly GCF_003918875.1 of Haliotis rubra. NCBI lineage: Eukaryota > Metazoa > Mollusca > Gastropoda > Lepetellida > Haliotidae > Haliotis > Haliotis rubra. The sequence continues at coordinate 624,710 of NW_025767023.1, forward strand.
ATATATTGTAATGATAGTTTTATACGGCGTTGGGTAAGAGATGGTTCATCTGCCTCAACGTAGAGACTGTCCGTAGGATGTTCTGAAGGACCCAAAACAAAGTCTCAGACCTTGGTGGTGGACAGAATCTAATAGTTTAAGGTTGCTTTTACAGGCTCCACCATATACGACGGAGCCATAATCAAGCTTCGAGCGGACCAGTGATCTATATAGGTGTAAGAGGGTAGTTTGGTCCCCTCCCCCCACTTTGAATTAGAAACGACTTTGAGTAAATCAAGTGCCTTCATGCATTTAGCTCTTAGGGATTTGATCTGCGGAAGAAAGGTTAAATGGGAGTCGAAAATCAGACCCAAGAACTTGGCCTCTTTTACAACCTTGATGTGAGTGCCATTTAAAAACAGTTCTGGGTCTTTATGTGGTTTATATTTACGGCAGAAATGTATGCAATTAGTTTTTGATTTAGAAAATTTAAAGCCGTTTTCAAGACACCATTTATTTATTTTGTTTAAACACAACTGTAGTTGCCGTTCTATAGTATGCATATTCTTACCGCGACAAGAAATATTAAAATCATCCACAAAAAGTGATCCATCAATTGAATCATTTAAAACCTTGGATAGACTGTTGATCTTGATACTAAACAATGTTACAGACAAAATACTGCCTTGTGGGACACCCTGATCCTGATTGTAATGATCAGACAGGGTTGAACCAACTCGGACTTTAAATTGTCTGTCTTTTAAAAACTGTGATATAAAAAGAGGTAAACGACCCCCTTAAACCAAAATCATGTAAATCCTTTAAAATGCCATGCTTCCAGGTGGTATCGTATGCTTTCTCGGGATCAAAGAATATCGATACTGCATGTTGTTTATTTACTATTGGATTTTAGGCAAAGGATTCTAAACGTACCAAATGATCAATGGTACTACGATTTTTCCTGAAACCACATTGGATATTTGATATCAGGTTATTGGTTTCAAGATACCAAGTTAATCTATAATTCACCATTCGTTCCATGGTTTTACAGACACAACTCGTTAAAGAGATTGGTCTATAATTAGTCGGATCAGTATGATCCCGGCCAGGTTTTGGAATAAGGACAACTATGGCAGTACACCAGGAAGTTGGGAAATTCCCTGAAGTCCATATTGAATCAAAAATATTTAGAAGTGTTTCCAAACATGATACTGGTAAATGCTTCAAGAGCTGATAGTGTATGTTATCATGAGCTTGCTCAAGGGCAGTGTGTAGCTCATGTAATGAAAATAATTCATTATAGTCTTCGCCATTGTCTGAGTTAAAATTTATTCTCTTCTTCTCCTGTTGTTTCTGATATTGTTGAAATTCAGGGACGTAGTTTGACGAAGAAGAGTGTTTGGCGCGAGTTTCACCAAGCTTATTGGCAATGTCAGGCTTACCAGTTAATATATTGTCACCATCCTTCAGATGATGAACAGTAGATTTGGAACCTTTGCCCTTAATTCTTTGGATCATGTTCCACACCTTTGATAATGGTGTGCGTGAATTAATTTTAGATACATAATGTCTCCAGGACTGACGTTTGCTCTGTTTAAATGTACGTCTAGCCTTTGCGTTGTTTATTTTTACAGTATTGAAATTATGAACCGTAGGGTGTCACCGGAAATACTTTTCTGCCCTTTTCCTACATTTTCTAGCTCGTTTGCAATCATCTGTAAACCATGGTTTACGTATGTGTAGGTTCATAGAGGACTTAGGAATAGTTTCATCAGCTATACTTTTCAGTTTCTCTGAGAATAACTGAATTGGGTCTGAAACATTTCTGAAAGTTTCAGGCTTCAGTGTTCTGGAACAAAGAGTTTGAAATAATGGCCAGTTTGCTTTGGTAAAATTCCATCTGGTCACAGGTGACTCATCAGTAGGGTTTATAGCTTTAAGTAGTGTAGGGAAATGATCACTTCAACATCGGTCAACATGGACAGACCAGTCAAATTCATTTAGTAAATTGGCATCTGTCAGAGTCAGATCCAATGCTGAATAACTTCCCGTGGCAGGATGTAAGTACGTGTTCGAGCAATCATTTAAGATACATATGTTATTGTCAGAAATAAAATCTTCAATTACTTTGCCTTTAGCATTAGTACTAACACTTCCCCATAGAGCGTTATGTCCGTTTAAATCACCCATGATAACACAGGGTTTGGGAAGCTGATCATATAAAGCTTGTAGATCCGCCTGCTGTAAAGCCGAAGAAGGTGGAATGTACAAAGAACAAATTGTTAAGGCAATGTGAAATGTAAGTCGAACTGCAACAGCTTGAAGATTAGTAGTTAATGGAACAACATTATGAATAACATCCTATCTTACCAAGATAGAAGAACCTCCAGTGGCTTTTGCACCTGGAGGTGAAAAGTGATTATACAAATTATATTTTCTGATATCACATTTATCTGTGTCTCGAAGATACGTTTCTTGTAGACACATTGCTGATGGTGTAAAATCCTGTATTAAAATCTGTAAATCATTAAAGTTATTCCTAAGTCCTCTACAATTCCATTGGATTATGCTGGATGACTGCGTCATGGTGGCTCTATTGGGGATCGTTCTCGTTGTAAGGACGGATGTTTACCGCTCTGAGACAAAGGGGTTGTATCCATATCAAGTGGTTCAAAAGAGTTATGGACAACTATATCTGAAGATGAAGTTTTCCTGTTTGTCTGTTTTCTATTGAATTTCTTTCTTTCATTTTTTTGTCAAAGGTTGAGAAGCTGGTGGTGCTGTGACTGGTACATTGGGAACATCAAGTACATTGACATCAATCTGAGCTTGATTTACAGTTTGGGTTGAAGATGTGTGTGACTCACTGACTGAAGTTATGTCAGAGGGTTGATCTGATTTGTCAAATCAGTCTGAACAGAAACTGAAGTGCATTTAGTAGTAAGTAGCAGCAACTGCAGAAAAAGTTTTATTGAGTGGAATTGGTGACTGATTTTCAACAAATGTTTTTGCTTCATAAAACGAGATGGTTTTTTTCATGTTTGACCTTAAGTATTTTAGACTGGTTTTGCCACACAGGACATAACCTTGATGAAGCAAGATGTTGTCCTTTGCAATTTGCACATTTGATGTCTGCTGAGCAATCTGTCCCTCTCCACAGCGTTGACAAAAAGCAGATCGATTGCATGATTTGGAGCCATGTCCAAATTTTTGGCACTTGAAACATCGGAGTGGATTGGGGACATACACCTCCACTCCGATGTTGACATAACCAGCTTTTATTGATTTGGGTAAGGCAGACAATGAAAAGGTAAACAGATATGTATTTGAGGGAATGATATCACCGTCCCGGGTCTTCACTGTAAAACGTTTGACTGTTGTCACGCCTTGATTTTGTAGTTCGTTTGAAATATCTTCTTCGGACATGTCGGACAGGCAACGTGCTCTGTCACGAACAATGCCGCGACAAGTATTTAACGTTTTGTGTGCAAACGCAACGACCTCAGTGTTTACAAATATTTTCAATGATAACAGGTTAAGAGACTGTTGCTTCCGCAAACACTCAATAAGAAGCTATCCACTACGAAGACGTGTCACGTTCTTTACTTCTCCGCAAATTCCTGAAATGGCTTTAGAAATTGCAAACGGGTTGAGCTTAAGTGGGTGCTTGTCTGCTGCTTCAATGATAATAAATCGAGGCCATGAATCAAGTACAGGAGATACATTGTGATCAGTTTTATCTGAATCAACATGTCGACGTTTAGATCTGTTTGAACCAGGATTTTGTTGAGCCATCGTGGAAATAATGGGATTCAGCATCCCTGCTCCCCACCCACCATGGAGTGCAAATGAGAGCGGTGTTTAATTGCATCGGATCTCCAACATGCAAACACCAGGGATACAGGGATGGTATACTTCAGCAAATATGACGCGAATAGCTGCGTAAGTTTACCAAATTAAATGTCTGGCTGGTTCGCCCATAACAAGAAATAGGAAACATACAGATTTCGGAGGTCAACATCACCGAATTGGCCCATGAGCCACCGCCTTCTGGCATGACACTCTAGGCAGATTTAATTTTGATAACGTAAAACGTTAGCCAAGACCAATCAAAACATTGTATATATTCAAAAATTGTATATGCACATAAATCATGCGCAGGGCTTGGCATGACCAGCCGATTGGTTGAACCGGGCCCATTCAACCACCCGTCTAGGTGAAGTCAGGGCCGAAGTGGTGTGTTTGGCAAAGGAACACTGTTCCTGGAACCAGTGCCCTCAACCACCAGAATCCCTTCCTCCACCGACACAGGGGCGCAACCCACGGCCAACAGGTTGGTGGACCAAATATACCCCCGGGTCCACAACGGGGGTTCGAAGAGCGCTTAGCGTGACCCAGCACCCACCACGAGGAGGTGGCTCTTCACGGGTGCCAACTCATTAAAGTGATTGGTCTGTAATTAGACGGATCAGTATGAACCCGGCCAGGGTTTGGTATAGGGACTACAATGCCATTACGCCAAGAAGAAGGGAATTATTATTGGCAATGTCAGCCTTATCAGTTAATAAATTATCACCGTCCTTTAAATGCTGAACGGTAGATTTGGAACGTTTGCCCTTTATTCTTTGTATCATGTTCCACACCTTTGAAATCGGTGTGCGCGAATTTATTTTGGAAACATAGTTTATTTAACACGCTTATTCTGTTTAAATGCGCGTCGAGCCTTGGCATTTAAAAATTTAACTTCATCTAAATTGTGAACTATAGAATGTCGTCAAATATATTTTTCAGCTTTTTTCCTATTCTTCCTGGCCTGATTATATTCGTTATTAAACCATGGTTTGCGAATGTGAGGATTTGCAGAGGACTTAGGTATTGTTTGATCAGCTACGTCATTGAGCTGATCTGAAAATATCTTAATTGGATCTTCAGTATTATTAAAACGGTCAGGTGTTAGGTTTGAAGTCTACAATACATCATACATTTGCCAATTTGCTTTTCTAAAATTCCACCTAGATGACGATGAATCAGCAGTTGGGGTCATGGCTTTCAGAACAATGGGAAAGTGATCACTGCACAAAGGTCGTCATGAACTGATCATTCAAATTCTTTTAATAAGTTTGCATCTGTGAGAGAAAGATCAAGTGCTGAATACGTTCCAGTGGCAGGACGTAAATATTTGTTTGAATCATCATTAAATATGCATAAGTTATTGTCATTTATGAATTCCTCGAGGACTTTCCCTTTATTGTTTGTATTTATACTTCCCCATAGAGGGTTGTGTCCATTCAGATCACCCATGATTATGCATGGCCAAGGGAGCTGATCATATAGCTGTTCAAGCTCAGATTGTCGGAGTGTAGTAGATCGGCACAGAGTAAATACAATGTGTATAGTTATTCGGACGGCAACAACTTGAAGATGGGTATTAAGGGCAACAAGGCTAGAAATGACTCCTTGTCGTATGAAATAGAAGATCCTCCCTAAGCCTTATCTCCAGGTGGAGAAAAGGAATGATAACAGTTGTATTGATTCAAATCAAATTGATCAGTTGATTTAAGATATGTCTCTTGGATATACAGTGCTGATGGTTGAAAATCCTCCTGAGTCCTCTGCAGTTCCACTGAATCAGATGTTTTTAGCCATTCATGGAGGTTCAACTGGGGGTCTAGAATGTGTTGAATGACCACTGCCATGTACAGGATGTGATGGAGTGACGTCCATATGAAGCAGTTCAAATGGGCTTCCAAAGAAGGGGGACCTCTAAATGCTTTAGCGTTTTACCCTTTTTCTTTAACTGTTTCCGTTTACTTTTTACAGTTGAATTGTCTCATTTTCCTGGTCAGATGTTGGCACAGTGAGTGGTTCTGATGGATCCTCTGTCTGAGAAGCTGATTAGTTTTTTTGGACAGTTTGGGATGAGACAGATTTATCAAGTGTGACCTGTTTATCTGTCACCCAAGATATCTGTCTGACATGGAACAGATTTCTGTGAAACGTAAACAGGACAAGATGAAGATACTGCTGCAGAATAAGAAGAAACAGTTGTTTGTGTCTGTATTGGAACTAATTTTTTGGCTTCTGTAAAAGAGATATTGTAAGCATACTTTAGTTTGAGTATTTTAGACTGATGTTTGACTGATGCTAAATGCTGTCAATCACAGTTGGCACACTTGATTTCATTAGTGCACTCTGAGCTCTCAGGAGCCCCACTGCAACGGACACAAATAGAGACACGATGGCACCATGACAAAAGTTTTGACAATTAAAACATCAGAGCGGGTTTGGAATATAAACTCCCGTACTGATGTTAAAGTAACCAGCCTTAATTGATTTTGGAAGAGTGGAGAGGGCAAAGGTGAACAAGTAAGTATTTGTTTTGATAATGGTGTTGTCCTGTTTTCTGGTGAAGCGTTTCACAGAGGTAACGCCTTGATTTGTTAAAGAAGCAGAAAATTCATCTTCTGTCATGTCAGACAGACATATAGCTGAATCCCGAACAATCCCTCTACATTAATTAAGTGATTTGTGCACCGAGACAACAACCTTGGTGTTATCAAACTTCTGGAGACCCAGCAAGTTAACAGATTGCTGTCTTCGGGCACATTCAACAAGCAATGAACCACTGCAAGACGAGTTACATTCTTCACTTCTCCGCAGACACTTTGTATGCCCTTGGATACAGCGAAAGGATTTATGTTCTATGGATTTCCATCAGCAGAAGATAGAACAATAAACTTTGGCCAAGATTTAGCAACATCTAGAGAAACTTCTTCATCAGAAGACAAAGATTCTACATGACATTTATTAGTTTTCAAAGAACCAGAGTTTTGGTTTTGAGACATGGCGTGCACATAGTATTTGACACCCTCGATCCCCACCCGCCATCGAGTGTCAACATGGGCGATGATGCAGAGGTAAACATCTACAACAAAAGGGATACAAGGGTGTTATACTCCGGCAAATACAACATGAAAAGCCAGAATTGTCTACCAAGAAAGAACTGTCCTGCTGGCTCTGCCCATAACAGGTATTTAGAGACATACGGAATTGAGAGGTTGACATTACTAGATTGGCCCATGAGCCACCGCCTTCTGGCATAGGACTCTAGGCAATGTAATGCAATCAATAAACTATACTTTGAAAATCGAAAAAGCCAAGACACAATGATTAAAATGTGTGCACAAATTGTCACCATGCACAGGGCTTGGCATGACCAGCCGATTGATTGAACCAGGCCCATACAACCACCCGTCTAGGTGAAGTAAGGGGCGAATTGATGTGGAATACCTGGTCATGGTTCCAGTGCCCTCAACCACCAGACTGCCGTCCTCCACCGTCCTCCAACCCACGGCGAACAGGTTACCCAATTCGGTCTTATGACCAGCAGTGGGGTGCGGTGGACCTATATGCCCCTGTGTCCCCACACAGGGGTTTAAGAGCTCTTAGTAGGGCTGTGCAATATTACCGGTAAACCAGTATATACCCGTACAGTATCTCGCGATATGATTATTGCGATATTGTTCAGATGCTGTAATATATTGGGTCATCCAGAGTTAGCCCCCTTTGCATTATCTGCCCTTGATATCCAAGCCCAAAAATGTGGGAGTATCTTTATAAATGGCTCCAAAAGTGCCAAATATTCTACCAAATGCGTTACGTTTTGTGGGTTTGAATGGTTTCATATGTGACATTTTGGAGGAATTAAGGGATCGCTCATAATTATGGCTTGGGGGGTGATGATATTTATGGATTAGCATGTGCAATGTGAATCTCTTAAATTTATGTACAAAAATAAGTTAACTTCAGGCGATTACGTCATCAAAACATGTGATTCAGAGATTGTTTTATGTATGAAATCTGCTAAAATATAGATGAATATTAAAAAACGTACTTATGCAGGCGTGTTCCTGGAGGTGGTAATTGGTAAACTATATCCGTTTAATTTAATGTCACGTCTTATTATCCCCAGCAACGCGTTTTTAGGGGGTATTAAAATGCACTCAGTCCGTGCACATTTGTCTTTTCCGGAGCATAACTCTGAAACCGTTCACTATTTCTTCACCAAACTTGGCACATAGATAGATCTGGTGGTGAGCTGGTGCCTTTGGTAGTTTTGGATTTTTTAATATAACATTTTTGTGTTTCCATGGCAACAAGTTTGACTTAGACAGAAATTGGTGGTAGTACTCTTTTCCAGAGCAGAACTCTAAAACCGTTCACTATTTCTTCACCAAACGTGGCACATAGATAGATCTGGTGGTCTACTGGTGTCTTTTGCTAGTTTTGGATTTCTGAATAAAATATTTTTTGCGTTTCCATGGCAACAAGTTCCACTTACACTGAAATTGGTGGTAGTGCTCTTTTCCAGAGCTGAACTTAAAAACAGAAACACTGTTTCATCACCAAATTTCATACATAGGTAGGTCTAGTGGTGAACTGGTGCCTTTTGCTAGTTTTGGATTTCTGAATAAATATTTTTGCGTTTCCATGGCAACAAGTTCCACTTAGACTGAAATTGGTGGTAGTACTCTTTTCCGGAGCAGAACTCTAAACCCGTTCCAGGTTTCCTCACCAAACTTGGCACATAGATAGATCTGGTGGTGAGCTGGTGCCTTTTGGTAGTTTTGGATTTTTTTAATATAATATTTTTTGTGTTTCCATGGCAACAAGTTTGACTTAGACAGAAATTGGTGGTAGTACTCTTTTTCCAGAGCAGAACTCTAAAACCGTTCACTATTTCTTCACCAAACGTGGCACATAGATAGATCTGGTGGTGAGCTGGTGCCTTTTGGTAGTTTTGGATTTTTTAATATAATATTTTTTGTGTTTCCATGGCAACAAGTTTGACTTAGACAGAAATTGGTGGTAGTACTCTTTTTCCAGAGCAGAACTCTAAAACCCGTTCACTATTTCTTCACCAAACGTTGCACATAGATAGATCTGGTGGTGAACTGGTTTTGGTAGTTTTGGATTTTTTAATATAATATTTTTTGTGTTTCCATGGCAACGAGTTTGACTTAGACAGAAATTGGTGGTAGTACTCTTTTCCGGAGCAGAACTCAAAAACCGTTCACTATTTCTTCACCAAACGTGGCACATCGATAGGTCTGGTAGGGTACTGGTGCCTTTTGGTAGTTTTGGATTTCTGATTAAAACATTTTTTGCGTTTCCATGGCAACAAGTTTCACTTTGGCTGAAATTTGTGGTAGTACTCTTTTCCGGAGCTGAACTTAAAAACTGAAACACTGTTTCATCACCAAATTTCATACATAGGTAGGTCTAGTGGTGAACTGGTGCCTTTTGGTAGTTTTGGATTTCTTAATATTATAAAATAAAAAAAAATTGCGTTTCCATGGCAACAATTTTGGCTTCAACTGAATTTGGTGGTAGTGCTTTTGTCTGGAGCAGAACTTTGAAACCTTTCAGTACTCTCCTTCCACTTAGTTACATACACGCCAAAACATTCGACATAGTAACTCGTAGACATATTCATGAAGAGTATTTTACCATTGCGGGGAATATTGATGATTTTGTCTTCTTGTTTGGATGTTAGATTGAATTCTTCTCGCTCTAACGTTCGCCGTCTCCTGCTACATGTACGATGACGCCACATATAGCTTACTCTCGTTCTAAAGCAGCTAGAGACACAATAGACTCAGCGTAAGTAATTTTTGCATTATTAGAGTTATATATTTGAATTAATAATAATTACAGTGCTGCAGTCTTGGCTCTGCCTTTGTGCACAGTAGTTATTTTCGAGCCGACCAGTCCTTGTGCTGATTAATGCCGAGCGCCAGGCAGGGACCATCAGGTACCATATTTTAACGTCCTTTTGGTATGACGCAGGGGGGATCGAACCGAAGACGTTCCGCTCTCCGGGCGGACGCTCTAACCACTACACCACGGATGCAGCGCCTTAAGTGTGACTATCGAACAATTCAACCCCTGGACTAAACAACCTTAACCATCTTTATCTCTGATTATGTATCACAGAGTGTCCTTAAACACTGAGTGATCGAGTACATTAACGTTGTTCGGCCTCGTACGTGTATGTGATTCACAAGTCGCTGGGGACGGTGGGGTAGCCTTGTGGTTAAAGCGTTCGCTCGTCTCACTGAAGGAACGGGTTCGATTTCCCACATGGGTATAATGTGTGAAGCCCATTTCTTGTGTCCCCCGCCGTGATACTGCTGGAATATTGCTAAAAGCGGCGAAAAAAACTAAACTCACTCACTCACAATTTTACTGAACATGCTACGTCATGGTTGTTTATATTTGAACTTAGGGGTGTTCGGTTGCTACGATTTCACTATTCAAGACTAAATACATGCATCATTTGAGTTTTACGTTAATCCACAATTATTCTGTTCACCTGGTGCATTTCATGTCACTGATAAAGACCTGTAGACATAAAACAGTGCACTGTCATCTTGTGCCAAGACGTCACCCACGTTCAGATGGGCCGTACAGTTGCACCGCCAAGAAACGGAAATCTACGCACCACTGCACTGTATGCGTGCCAAGGACTAAGAGTCGGTTTAAATAAGCAAAGGTTAGTCATGGTAAAATGGCGATAAACCGAGTTAGTTTCAAACGATTCTGTCTAATGAACGATGAACACTACACAATGTATTACAGAATCAGGTTCTTCTAAATGACCGATGGTCAAAACCTTTCAAAAATAGTGCTCACTCAAGAACTAGTATGGACGTTTGTAGGTAAATGTGATGTATCACCTTCTGTTCTTATGCTGAACAAACCAGGACTGATCTCTCAAGGGAATATAAATGGATGCATCCGTTCTCATGAAGTACAGATCGTTGCGCTAGTTGACATCTGAAGACATCCATTACACTCGCTGCATGAAGAACATTTTACGTTTGTTGCTGTTGTCAGGCAAGCCCGGACCAGACAATACAATGTTTGATATTGTGAGCGACAAGGTTACGATGACACACGATCACCCATGAAGCCTGATCAGCAGCTCCATCTGGTAACCTCTTAAAACCAGGGGCCCGCCTTACACTGGCGTAAGTCTATGTTAAAGTATGGGAGTATACGATCACCTTAGCGGTAAGATTGATTTGTGAAATGGGGCCCAGGTTGGTTGCTGGGGACCAGCTCTAGTCCCAAATCCCCACAGCACACTACGCTTACACACACAATAATTATTTTTCTTAAAGATTTGTTTCTGGAACATTTCCACTGTCAGATCTGTCTTTACTTTTGAGACAATGAGAACTCATGTTGTCTGCTTGCCTCTTTCATGTCTGTTTGTCAGTATTCCAATGATACAGTTCTCTATTCATTGGGTGTGTGTGTGTGTGTGTGTGTGTGTGTTTCTACGTCTATTACTCTCCATACAGCACCTGAAGTGTGACAGACACAACTGACAAGCATTTATTTATCTCTTACAACAAGCATAGTGGCATCTTACAAAGAGTATGGGTTGCACTTGATGTGCTGAGAACAAGACGAGTGGAAGATTTTTATGTCGTTGCTTGTTACAATCAGATCGGACGGCTGTCTCTACCGTTGCGACACTGAGCCTGAGAACTTTAGCGAATGGCCTTCTCCAACGTATTGGTGGTGGTGTGTAGTCATAGCATAGAGCTCAGGTCACAAATCAGTTGAAGTTAAGCAACGTTAGGGAAGGAGAGTCTTTGGATGAGTGAGCGTGTTTGGCAGCTTGACTCCTGAAAGTTTCTAGGACGTTAGTCTGTGGTCTCACCTGTGCATTCTAAAAGACAGTACCTGTGAAGATCCGGGTTAAAACTGGTTTTCAGTAACCAATTCTTGTCATAACAGGCGACTAACGAGATCGGGTGGTCCGGCTCGCTGACTTGGTTGGCACATCGTATCCGAATTGTGTAGATCAATTCTCATGCTGTTAGTGGTTAGTGCTGTTGACCACTGGATTGTCTGGTCCAGACTAGATTATTTACAGACCGCCGCCATATAGCTGGAATATTGTTAAATGCAGCTTTAAACAACAAACAAACCCAACCAATCTAAAGAAAGTGTGTACAGCCATACTTTTCTGAACAAACATAGCATGGCTGTGCATGTCATCAGATATCCGTCAACACGAAATCCGTCAACACGTCATCCATCAACTGGGTTGCATCCATGTTCAGCAGGCTTTGGCTGGGGAATTTCACTGCACATTATAGCAGACATGTGAGGGTGCCAACGTGGAAATTAAACAAACCCCACCCTTCGGTGGCAAACAGTTTTATAACCACTAAACTACCTCGCAGCCCTGCAGACTTCAGTAAAGAGTTCAAATCTCAGTTACCATTTTGTGTCTGTTCAAGTCAGTGACAAATAGCAATAATAAGCAGAAATATTTAACAATCTGACCCAGACAAAGCACCTGTGTGAAGCCCAGCCTTTTGTTATGAGAACATATATATTCTCATAATGTGCCATATATATAATTATAAATCTGATGTGATTCTCAAATTTATTTATCTTTCCTTAAAAATAACTATTCACCCAAAATCTAACGTCATCTTACCACTGACCACTTTTCATTGTCCATATTGTGTGTGTGTGTGTGTGGTGTGTGTGGTGTATTCAAACAACAAAGGGGGATATTTAAATGTAGCTTGGTGTTTTGTCTTATGTCTTTTTCAAGTTAGGTTAAACACAAAGTGCTCAGTACCCAGGTCGGAAGTGTAAGGAAAGGACAAGCCATGTCGGCAAGTTTGAGGTGAGGTGAGGTGAAATTGGGTTTAACGTCGTACTTGAGAATATTTCGCTCATATGACGACGTGCATGCGTGTGTATGTGTATGTGCGTCTGCTTGTACTAGCCCAGACTTAAGCTGGTTTTATAGTGCTAGCTCACTGAGATACCATGCTGCAGTGAAGCATGAATACCCCACTCAGACACAGTATACTGACTCCGAGCAGACCAGTCCTTGTTGTACCCATTAATGCCGAGCGCCAGGCAGGGACCAACACGTACCATATTTTAACGTCTTTTGGTATGACGCGGTCGGGGATCGAACCCGCGACCTTCCGCTCTCCCGGGCGGACGCTCTAACCACTACACCACGGAAGCGGTCTCGGCAAGTTCGAACTGAATATGACGGCATTGAGTAAATTAAGCACGTTGTGCTATTTCATATGATGGATTTATTTGTGGATTTTATTCTGAGGATCTAGTTGGAACATCAATGATTTCACCACAAAGTAAGACTTTTAACAGAGATGCCAACCCTAATTTAGCCCATTGTACACATTGTACCCGTGTGGGGATTTGAACCCGGGTCTTCGGCGTGACGAGCCAACGCTTTAACCACTAGGCTACCCCACCGCCCATTTAATAAAGAATATATAGATATTCTAAGAACTTATTAACATTGTACTCACCTAAATCAGTAGTAAGTATCCACATATTGCTTGATACTGAATAAAATGTGGTTCCAACTTATTGTGTACAATAAATTCAAACCACATATGCTATTGATAATTTAATTTAATGCATTTTTTGGTGTATTTTTACTGCTATCGTAGTCGTGTATTTTGTGTTGTTTTTTCATAACAAATACATCGTATCAGTTGGCATCTCTCCTTTTAACCATTTACACTGATTTTTCATCACATGTATATAGACTGCCACAATTAAAACTATTTTACATTGTCGTGTGATCTCTCTTTGGTATGTGTGGATACATGTTCTGTGGATCCACCCCTAACACTCTGGTGTGACGGGCACTTACTACTGTACTACATCATCATCCAGTAGATCTGCACAAAATCAAGGACAAAACACCTCACAACAGAGTATTTTTATTTCTATCTAAATATGTCAGGAAGAAAATAAACTGCTCAAAATAACAATAACATACAAAGCTATAAATGAAAATAACTACCAAAGCCTTATATGCTCTGAACTCAATAAAGGCAAGCTACAAGCCATCTAGCAACAGTGTTTGCATAGGGCTGACGGTCATGGATAAAAATGACATTAACTCAAGTTTTATCGTCTCTAAAAATGTTTAGTCAATTCATTGGAGCACAGTATGATGAAAATATATTTTACAGAAAAGACAAATATCAAAATTATTTCAAAATAAATCCACCATTTTAAGTCCCAATAAAAGAAATGACATGTTTGACACTTGTGTCAATAGAAATGAAGTTGGTTTGTATATAACACATAGGGTTTGTTCCACTACTTCGTTGATGGTAGACCCAGAACATAAGTAAAATAAGCATATGGAGTAGTTAGTGCGTTGTTTAAGTATTGTATGAAAGGATTTGGGTAGCATTAATATTTATCAGATCACATAACATTAAGACATGCACTTACAAATACAAGTTACAAGAAAACTCTACATGCATTTTATCACATATGTTCAGGTTTTAAGGCACATGTAACATGGGTTTAATTTTTAAAGAATAACTGTCCGGCAGTTTTTATTTTGAATTATTGAAAAAGCTTTCATTCAGATCTTAATTTTCCTCTTCCACACTGTTTAAATTTTCATGACATGTTATTCATTAACATGACTGAAATATACAAATTTAACTTCAACATCCAATTTCTTTCAGTAAAGTTAAAAACTTAGCACTTGAGGATGAATATCAATAATTTATCATCTATTGCACAAGTATAGTTAGAAACAAATAAATCAGATATGATTAAGTCATTGATAAATTCCCAGGCAAAACCTTGGAGAATCAGCAACATTGTTTAAAAAGTGTGTCATGCACAATTATTACCCTATATGCTTGTGGTAGCAGCTACATGGTACATTAGGCTATTGATACAGAAAATGTTCAACACCAGAATCTCTCAGTCAGGACATTGACCTTCACAAAGGTCATTTCTGTAAGGTCAAAAGGTAAAGGTCATTTCTTAAAAACGAATTTGACCTTGCTTTAATAGCAGTATTCCCAGAATCAAAGATTACCAGTTAAAATGAAACTGTTCTTTAGCAAATATTTCCATTATGGTCATTTTAAAACTTTAATGCCATAAGTTTGTAAGTGTGAGATAATGGATGGAGATGAATCATGCTTCGAACATCCTCCTCCTGGTGTTCATGCCTACAGGAATCTGTGCCGATGCCTGTCTGGGAGATCTGGTGTCCAATATGGCTGTAGTTGTGGTTTATGCAGAGATTGCCACCTACAAAAGAAAACAAAAATTGTGGCAAGGTCCCAAAAACACAAATATGGAAATGAAACAAGAACAGAGGTCATGAACAAAGAGGAGTGAGTGAGTGAGTTTAGTTTTACGCCACACTCAGCAATATTCCACCTATATGACGGCGGTCTGTAAATATTCGAGTGTGGACCACACAATCCAGTGATCAACAGCATGAGCATCAATCTGTGCAATTGGGAACAGATGATGTGTCAACCAAGTCAGTGAGCCTGACCACCTGATCCCGTTCACCTGATCCCGTTAGTCGCCTCTTACCATGAAATTAGAAGATACTAAACCACCATACGCATAATACCATTTTTATTAAACAAGTTAATGATTTGGTATCAAACTAGCGAAAGCAAGTTTGATACTAAATCTTTCACGAGTTTTATAAAAATGTTTTTTCACGGATGCAAGTTTTGTAATCTGTTCATTACTCTCCAACATAAATTGATAGAAACTGCCTGTGTCATTGTGATGACTCTCAGCTTTCTGCAAGTCAAGCAAGGTATTAGCATTGTGATGTCATTGAGTTATGTACTCGCTTGTGTTCATCTCAATTGGATATCCTAATTTTCCTTTGAGTAACCATATAAACTGTACCCACCTCACTCAAACCCAGTTGGGTATTTTGTGATATTCCATTAATTGTAAAAATAGTATAAAGTTTAAATGTTATTTATATTTAATCTGTAACATGAGAAACGATCAGAAAGACTGCAAGTTGTCTTGTTCATGTGTTGAAATAGAACCTCTCAATATACCTCAGTCAGTTTATCTATGCACCTTTACGCAAGCTAAGATTTGACATTTTTGCGTGTACGCATGTAAGATCTAACATATTGAGTATTTACAAAAATCCAAGCGTACTTGTACACAATAGACTTAATAAGAACTGAGTTTTCACATAATTTTTTGCGTAATCTACGCAGATATGCAGCTTATCTGTACCTCTGTGTAAAACATTATGACATCATATATCCGGCATCACGTGCATGCGATGTTACTACACAATGTGTAATACATTGTAGATGTATTAAACAGTGATATCCCTTTACTATGTGAACTTGCTGATCCTTGTCAGACATGCTATGTACTTTTCATTTTATTTTTTTTCACAAAGCTAAACACTAATACATATTTCATATGCACATTTATTGGTCACATGACCATTGGCGCTAGTGTATGCATGTACATGCACTGATGCACATTGGCAAATACACATCAATCTCAAATTTAAATTCTGTTTCATATCATTGACATGATTAAGATATTTTATCAAGGATCAAGTGAGTGAGTTAAAATTTTACGTCACATCGGCAATTTTTTCGGCCATATAGTGACAAGAAACATTTAGTTTAACTATAAGAAATATCTGTCGCAAAGCACAGTAAAACAGTAGCAAGTTATCACAATTTGAATCTAAAAACTAACCATTTCAAATCATATAAGACTTTATTCAACACAAAGATCAATATTGCATGTAATACCAATAAAATACGAGCTATATACCACCAGTCACCAGAGCCAGACCGCCTCACTGGGGATCATGATCAAGGATCAGCAGGGGGATCTAAAGTCAATTAGACACTTGTGGTATTCTTTGATAATTCTCTGGTAGACAGATATATATTTATATTTGTAAGATGCTTCGGTAAAGATCAAAGGCGCCGACAGTACTTTATCAGACGATAATGTGCACTTTTTGCATTACGTCACAATGTATTGGCATCACTGCGCCATTCTAGTCTGCCCCCTCATAACCGAACACTTTTGCATTACGTCACAATGTCACCAATGTCACGATGCATGTCAGTTGTCATCATTGCCTACAGTCTCCTACAGTAAACTACTCCATTGCATCCCGTTTCTTGGTTTGCAGTTGCTTCACTCGGCTAACATCACTGTTGGAAACATTATGTTTATGTTTTCCGACAGATGAAATGTCTCAGTTCAACTCACAATTTTACAGCGAGCCGGTAACGTTCGCAATGTTTACATTCCCACAATGCATTCGTAGAATGTCGCATGACTAGTCAGCTTCATCTGGATGTACTGATCTAAACTTACGTAGTTAGTTAAAATGCAACATTCATATTGCCTCATATGGTTTACGTTAATAACAGATGTAATTAAAATAATTTAGAGAAGATCAAACCGTCATCAAACTGTTTATCATTTGTTTTTCTGGCAATGTTCGTCTTAACATAGGGGGGCAGACATGTCAATAGAACAGCGCGTCAGTTAGCCCTGTGGGATGATTTTTAATTTAGGTCATCGACACTGTCGTTCATTTTCTGCCTCAGATTAATCGTAATTATCCTTAGAAAGTATTAAATTTAGCATCTAAGAAAAGAAATACAGTTCGCCCTACCACCATGTATAGTGTAATAAAGCACACTTTCGCCCTGAACTATTATAACGTTAAAGCACTCGGACGCAAACGTCCTCGTGCTTTAACTGTAATAGTTCAGGGTGAAAGTGTGCTTTGTTACACTATACATGGTGGTAGAACGAACTGTATTTCTTAAACACGTATTTCCTGTAATTAATGCTGTCATACAAAAACCTCTTGATCCATTCACCTGACTGCAGTATTTTGGGGTTGTTTTTATCTTATGTTAATGCTTGATCAAACTATCTCTCTACTTGCTTCAGGTACATTGTCAGTACCAGAATGTGACAGTGATATATAGATGGACAATATGTACATGATATATTACAAAGAATTTTTTTATTTTTCTCGACATATGGACAAGGCATTTTTGGGTCAGAGTATGAATATGTATACATATATGTACATACCAAGCAACAATTTGAAGTATTTTCATCATTGCATTGGCCATTTTTCCTCAATGTTTGCAATATTGCTAGCCATTAAGTGTTGAACAATATGTTTAATCATTTTTAAGAATCCATAAGATTTAAGTTTATTATTTTTAATACCAGAGATGTTTATATTTCTTTTTGCAGATAAGAGAGTACTATTCCAGAAATTACAGCCAGTGTTAATTTACAGAAGCATTGCAAAGTCAGTGAAAATAGCACTGAATATCAAGTTGCCTTGAAATATACAGAGTTATATTATATACTCAAGAAAACAAATAATGGAACACATGAAAGTACAAGTGTTCCTTTATTTATTTCCAGATTTTCACCCACATTGCAATACATACCTTGTGAAGAAACCTGGAAAAGAATAAAGGAACACTTGTACTTTCAAGCGTTACCATATGTTTCCATGAGTATATTATAATCTATTTTGGCTGCTCACAGGCGCTTTGTTTTTTCCTCGATCATAGGATGTCAATCTCAACGGCACTTTGTACTATCAATCTCAACTCCCTGGGGATCATACAACTTTGTCCAAGTTTACTGCACTTTGATCTACCCACAACCAGGCGTTTGCACGTATTCATGTGGCCACCATCTGGTCATTTACCAACGGATTTGTGGGTTCTTTTAAGTGCACAGTGTTGTATACTGTACACTAAGGGATGTGAAAACACTGAAAGAGTCTGCACACAAAGTTGACTCCAAGGTTTTCACACCTGGTCAAAGGTGGGCTTGATTCCGGCACCTCAAGCTCACTGGATTACTAGCCTGGTGCCTTAGAAAGCTCACACCCCACCACACCCCAAAGTTAGATAATCCCAGACATTTTTCACATGCTCACAGGAAAAAAAAGAGATATTTTCTGTTCTCCAAGTTATCCTCACAGAAAGTACAGGTTTTTAGTTAATACTTTCATCTTTCATAATTCATTTTAATGTATTCTAAGTGGTGAATTAGATTGTATTGAAAGTCAAACAACTTAGCACTATTAGCACTTATCTTCTATAATGAGACTTCATAATTCCACAAACATGTAAGTTTAGTTTTACGCCGCTTTGAGGAATATTCCAGCAACAGCATGGCGGAGGACACCAGAAATAGGCTTAACACATTATACCCATGTGGGAATCGAACGCGGTTCTTCAGCGTGATGAGTGAACACCTTAACCACTAGGCTACCATACCCCCTCGTGAAATATGTGTAATGTTTTCCCATTTTGTACATATTGCTGGTACAGTTTGTGCTTTCATAATGTTCCGGGGAGCAACTCCATCACAGATTATCCAAAACTAGAATACTGTCCAGTTTGTCTGTAGTGACCCACTTACCTGGAAGGCAGTTGACCTTCCCCCTTCCTTGATGACCGTCACAGGAGTGGCCAGCTTGGGTCTGGTGCTCATGTACACCTGGAAAAAAAACACAGAGTAAGGCAAAAGATACTGACAAGGAGAACAATATAGAACAAACTTTATGGATAACAACTTCTTTTATTCTTGAGTGCGACGTTTCGTTACAGATTCTTGTACCGTTGTCAAGCATCTGTATCGAAACGTCGCACTCACGATTAAAAGAAGTTGCTGTCCATAGAGTTGGTTCTATATTGTACTTCCCAACTTCTAAAATGCCACTCAAAGAAGAGCTCAAAGAGACAAATATATTTTGGGGAAATAAAACTTGTTGTTTTTATATATTTGTCTCTTTTGGACAACCATATGTTGATGATGACAAGAGTTTAATGTATCTATGTCTTAAGAGGCTCAAGAAGACAGCAGTAAAGTTCTTAGATTTGGAAACCATTTAATAACTGAGATCTTCCCCAGATACTTTAGCTCTTTTGTATGTCTCATTAATATTTGTAAGATAAGACAATAAATTTGACGAAAGAAAAAAATAATAATACATTAAATAGATGACAGAACATTTCATCACAGCAAGCTAATAAATGAGGTATGCTATTTTTTCCTTTTCCAAAATTCATACATTACATACTAAAATAGCTGAGTTACTAGCAAAACTACATAACTGAACATTTGCTTGTTTTCAGTAAATGATCCGCTTTCAGTTAGCGATCCAAGTTTCACATCTTCACATTTCTACTTTTGAACAATGTTGCAACCATGACGACTAAAACAGAAGTCAGAGCAGCCATTACCTTACTGATGTGCCTTCACTAGGCACATCCCAGATAGCATTCGGACGTTGGCAAAAGCATTGCCAACGTTGGGCCAACGTCTGAATTCTATCTGGGATGGGGCAACAAGACATAATATTGTTTATAAAAACAACATTTTGATGTGATATACAGCTATAGCTTACAATACCAGTGCTACACGTACACAGTGACAAAACTGAAGGTTGGATTATAGGGACTTATTGTTGCAAGGTCCTAGTTAGACCCATTGCAAAGGGAAGTAACTCTGACTTGTGCGATTTTAGTAGCCTACAGGAACATCACACACTGTACAATGCATGACTAAAAGTCAGTTCTTACAATAAGCATATAGACCTCGTGTGTGGCAATGTCACAATTAGATCCACAGAGTTACTTCCCTTTGATACCGACATGAGACAAAGCCAACAAACTTTGCAGCGAACAAAGACATCAAAAAGGAACAAGTGGGTGGGTGAGTGAGTTAGGTTTTTCACAGCTTTTAGCACTATTCAAGCATTGTTTCACCAGTAAAGGGCTTCAAACATTTTGTCCCCATCTGTTGAATCCAACCCTGGTATTTGTGATAATGAGTGAACACTTTAACCATCAGACTAATCACTGTGTATCTTATGGAGTACGGACAATTCCCCATCAAGACAATTTCCCACTAGGACAATTCCCCACATGACATTTCCCCATCTTGACATTTCCCCACACCTGTTTTGTACCCAGTAGAGCAATTCCCCACACCCATCACAAATTATGAACAAACACAAGCTGAGATTGTATTAACATAGTTAAGAAGTTATACATATATAAAATTATATAATCAGTTCACTCAGTTTAATGAATTCATTGTCATCAGATCACTCAGTTAAATGAGTACATTGTCAGATTGATTAACTTGAAATTCTGACCAACATACCCCAAATGCACAGATTAGTTAATCCCATCGCCCCTAACAAGTGAATACACATAACACACAGATTAGTTAATTCAATCACATCTATTGTACTACAATTTTATGATGAGTGGGGAATTGTCCTACTGGTTACAAAACAGGTGTGGCGAAATGTCAAGAAAGGGATATGTCATTTGTGAATTGTCCTAGTGGGGAATTGTCCTGATGGGAATTGTCCTAGTTGTGGAATTGTCCTAGTAGGGAATTGTCCTAGTGGGGAATTGTCCTACTGGTTACAAAACAGGTGTGGCGAAATGTCAAGAAGGGGATATGTCATGTGGGAATTGTCCTAGTGGGGAATTGTCCTGATGGGAATTGTCCTAGTAGGGAATTGTCCTACTGGTTACAAAACAGGTGTGGCGAAATGTCAAGAAAACAGGTGTGGCGAAATGTCAAGAAGGGGATATGTCATGTGGGAATTGTCCTGGTGGGGAATTGTCCTGCTGGGGAATTGTCCAAGTGGGGAATTGTCCTGATGGTTAAATGTCCTACACTCGTATCTTACATGTGCACGAGGGAGTCCGTTCCTCTTCTCTGCTGAGGAAGCACCAGAGCCGATCCAGACGAAGACTTCTGAGGGTGTGTCCAGGAGGAAAACATCCTGTAACGTTAAAAATGATCATAGCATCATCATCACCAACTCCTGTGACACCTCTCTCACACAAATCATGGTGTGGTGTAACAACATGCGAATCAAACCTGGGACTCTACTTAACTCTGCAACACACTAACTACTTGACTATCATACATCTCCATTCCAAAACGTGACCTCATGCTAGGAGACTTCTTTGAGAAATGTAGAATGAGAAAGTCATTAGTTAGTGACTGACATATCCAGTTGTACTCCAGCTCTATGAATACTATAGTAAAGTGGCTTACAATTATAGACTGTTTGCTGTGAAAACGTTCGATGAATTTCACTTTAAACAGAAACGTAAATCGAATAAAGTGAAATTAAGACTGCTAATCCTCATAATCTTACTGTGCCAGTTGAACATTTAAATCTAAGAATTTTATTCAACTTAGGATAAAAGTTGTTTAACAAACGATTATAGTTTCAAATCGCTATTATTGGTTTGTATTACAAGGGGGTATGCAAATTAAATAAAAACACCGAGCACAAGTAGGGTTGGTCTAAGTTAACGCTCATCACGTACCGCACGTACATTTGTTTCACTGTTCCAACTACTGCGCTTACCCCCTTGAAATACAAACCAACAATAACGATTTGAATGTATGATCATTTGTTAAACAACTTTTTTCCTAAGTTGAATAGTATTCTGAGATTTAAATGTTCAATTGGCAAGGTAAAATCACGAGGATTCGCAATCTTAATTTCATTTTATTTGATTTACATTTTTATTTAAAGTGAAATTCATCAGTACGTTTTCACAGCAAACAGACTATACACAGTTTTAAGTAACTAAAAGAAAAATCTTGTTGAGAATGCCACTTACCTCAGAAACAAAGTCGTCCTTACTAATATCTCCTGTCTTGACATCCTCAAAGACACCCTCAGCATTCAGCCTGGAGAGGAAAAGAAACATCATTCTACAAACATCAGTATTCAGTCTAGACATAACAGCTAGGTGATGTTTATTCATCTTTCACCGATCTGGTCTACAGGAACAGAAAGCGTGACACTTCACTCATATCAATATACTGCCATGATATATTCTCGGGGTGATGTTTATTCATCTTTCACCGATCTGGTCTACAGGAACAGAAAGCGTGACACTTCACTCATATCAATATACTGCCATGATATATTCTCGGGGTGATGTTTATTCATCTTTCACCGATCTGGTGATGACACTTCACTCATATTATTCATGATATATTCTATTCATCTTTCACCGATCTGGTCTACAGGAACAGAAAGCGTGACACTTCACTCATATCAATATACTGCCATGATATATTCTCGGGGTGATGTTTATTCATCTTTCACCGATCTGGTCTACAGGAACAGAAAGCGTGACACTTCACTCATATCAATATACTGCCATGATATATTCAGGGCGTGATGTTTATTCATCTTTCACCGATCTGGTCTACAGGAACAGAAAGCATTCTACTGGGTGATGACACTTCACTCATATCAATATACTGCCATGATATATTCTCGGGGTGATGTTTATTCATCTTTCACCGATCTGGTCTACAGGAACAGAAAGCGTGACACTTCACTCATATCAATATGATTGCCATGATATATTCTCGGGGTGATGTTTATTCATCTTTCACGGGGTGATGTTTATTCATCTTTCACCGATCTGGTCTACAGGAACAGAAAGCATGACACTTCACTCATATCAATATACTGCCATGATATATTCTCGTTTATTCATCTTTCACGGGGTGATGTTTATTCATCTTTCACCGATCTGGTCTACAGGAACAGAAAGCGTGACACTTCACTCATATCAATATACTGCCATGATATATTCTCGGGGTGATGTTTATTCATCTTTCACTGATCTGGTCTACAGGAACAGAAAGCGTGACACTTCACTCATATCAATATACTGCCATGATATATTCTCGGGGTGATGTTTATTCATCTTTCACCGATCTGGTCTACAGGAACAGATAGCCTGACACTTTACACTTATCAAAGAAATGCTATGATACATTCTCTAGGTGACGTATATTCATTCTTTCACTCATCTGGTGTACAGGAACAGGATCGGTCACATTGCACACACGCGCACGCACGCAGCACACATGCACGCACCCACACACACTTCTGCTATTACCAGGCTACACATATATTGGTTTTATAGTGCCAGCCCATATCGGTACTGCCATGATGCATCTGGTCATTTTCACTACCAAATCACCATCTCGGTCAGTTGTAACTACCATAGGTCTCTTTGCACCTGTTCTGATTTAGAATCTCTCCATTGGAAACAATAATACAGATAGTCTTGAACCACACACAGCAGGTACTTCATTAATAATGCAACGCTGGGCCTAGACTTTCGAAGCTCTCTTAGTGCTAAGATAGTCGTAATACCGTATATTACCGTAGATAAGCCGAATTTTTAGGTGAAAAAAAATAAGATATAATTTCACGAAAGTATTTTTCAGGTAATGGTAATGTATGGCACTTACGACTATCTTAGAGCTAAGAGAGCTTTGAAAATCTAGGCCCTGGCATGAATTAAGACAATATATAGGTTATGCCTGTCATTTTCGGTATTCGACCTAAACATACTTCAGAATACAGACCATCACTGTCAAGGTCTGCTGCACTTACTTCAAGAGTTTCTTCTCTCCATCAGCATCCTCATCCTCGTCATCACTGTCGCCATCGACATCTTCTTCAGTCAGAGCATCGAAAAACTCGGGCTGAAACATAACAAGTTATGAAGATGGTCATTTATACAGCAGAGTCGCAATTCTTCCCAGGAAAAACTACAACTTGTGTCTTCAACAAATGTTCACATTTTGAAGGGATTCACATTGTATTTGAAAAGAAATCTCTATGCAAAATGATTCCCATAACACCTAACAAGACAATCATCTGTGATGCAGTACAGTCACCTAACAAGACAATCATCTGTGATACAGCACAGAGTCACCTAACAAGACAATCATCTGTGATACAGCACAGTCACCTAACAAGACAATCATCTGTGATACAGCACAGAGTCACCTAACAATACAATCATCTGTGATACAGCACAGTCACCTAACAACACAATCATCTGTGATACAGCACAGTCACCTAACAAGACAATCATCTGTGATACAGCACAGTCACCTAACAAGACAATCATCTGTGATACAGCACAGTCACCTAACAAGACAATCATCTGTGATACAGCACAGAGTCACCTAACAAGACAATCATCTGTGATACAGCACAGAGTCACCTAACAAGACAATCATCTGTGATACAGCACAGTCACCTAACAAGACAATCATCTGTGATACAGCACAGAGTCACCTAACAAGACAATCATCTGTGATACAGCACAGAGTCACCTAACAAGACAATCATCTGTGATACAGCACAGAGTCACCTAACAAGACAATCATCATTGATACAGTACAAGACAGTCACCTAATACAGTAATCACTAAACAATCATTTGTGATACAGCACAGTCACCTAACAATACAATCATCTGTGATACAGTACAGAGTCACCTAACAAGACAACCATCAGTGATACAGCACAGAGTCACCTTACAAGACAATCATCTGTGATACAGCACACAGTCACCTTACAAGACAATCATCTGTGATACAGCACAGTCACCTAACAAGACAATCATCTGTGATACAGCACAGAGTCACCTAACAAGACAATCATCTGTGATACAGCACAGAGTCACCTAACAAGACAATCATCTGTGATACAGTACAGTCACCTAACAAGACAATCATCTGTGATACAGCACAGTCACCTAACAAGACAATCATCTGTGATACAGCACAGTCACCTAACAAGACAATCATCTGTGATACAGCACAGAGTCACCTAACAAGACAATCATCTGTGATACAGCACAGAGTCACCTAACAAGACAATCATCTGTGATACAGCACAGTCACCTAACAAGACAATCATCTGTGATACAGATACAGCACAGTCACCTAACAAGACAATCATCTGTGATACAGCACAGAGTCACCTAACAAGACAATCATCTGTGATACAGCACAGTCACCTAACAAGACAATCATCTGTGATACAGCACAGTCACCTAACAAGACAATCATCTGTGATACAGCACAGTCACCTAACAAGACAATCATCTGTGATACAGCACAGTCACCTAACAAGACAATCATCTGTGATACAGCACAGAGTCACCTAACAAGACAATCATCTGTGATACAGCACAGAGTCACCTAACAAGACAATCATCTGTGATACAGCACAGTCACCTCTAACAAGACAATCATCTGTGATAACAGCACAGTCACCTAACAAGACAATCATCTGTGATACAGCACAGTCACCTAACAAGACAATCATCTGTGATACAGCACAGAGTCACCTAACAAGACAATCATCTGTGATACAGTACAGTCACCTAACAAGACAATCATCAGTGTGATACAGCACAGTCACCTAACAAGACAATCATCTGTGATACAGCACAGTCACCTAACAAGACAATCAGATACAGCACAGAGTCACAAGACAATCAACAGTCACCTAACAAGACAATCATCTGTGATACAGCACAGAGTCACCTAACAAGACAATCATCTGTGATACAGCACAGTCACCTAACAAGACAATCATCTGATGATACAGCACAAGTCAATCATCCTAACAAGACAATCATCTGTGATACAGCACACAGTCACCTAACAAGACAATCATCTGTGATACAGCACAGTCACCTAACAAGACAATCATCTGTGATACAGCACAGTCACCTAACAAGACAATCATCTGTGATACAGCACAGTCACCTAACAAGACAATCATCTGTGATACAGCACAGTCACCTAACAACACAATCATCTGTGATACAGCACAGTCACCTAACAACACAATCATCTGTGATACAGCACAGTCACCTAACAAGACAATCATCTGTGATACAGCACAGTCACCTAACAAGACAATCATCTGTGATACAGCACCTAACAAGTCACCTAACACAGCACAATCACTAATCAATCATCTGTGATACAGCACAGTCACCTAACAAGACAATCATCTGTGATACAGCACGGAGTCACCTAACAAGACAATCATCTGTGATACAGCACAGTCACCTAACAAGGCAATCATCTGTGATACAGTGCAGAGTCACCTTACAAGACAACCATCTGTGATACAGCACAGTCACCTAACAAGGCAATCATCTGTGATACAGCACAGTCACCTAACAAGACAATCATCTGTGATACAGCAGAAAGTCAACAAACCTGACAATTATCAGCTGGCGGTGTTAAAGTATTAGGGCGATGTGGGCCAATAAGATGTCTCTTTGCACCCAAGTCAGCAATATTCCATCTATATGACAGCGGTCTGTAAATAATCCAGTCTGGACCAGCCAATCCAGTGATCAACAGCATGATCATCGATCTATGCAATTGGGATACAATGACATGTGTCAACCAAGTCAGTGAGCCTGACCACCTGATCCCATTAATCACCTCTTACGACAAGCATGGGTTACTGAAGACCAATTCTAAAACATGACTTCAGTTTGCCTGGTCATGTCTGTTTATGCCAATTATATTTCTGTGTGCACAATGGCCACATCTACAAGATTATGTTGTGTGCTGGAGTAAAACGGTATTATTGGTGGTGCTTTCCTTTAAAGAGGTGAAACATTTATCTCATACGTTGTGTCATATAGTATGTGAGACTCAGTAGTGAATGCTGAAGTCTAAACTCACACATCCATCGCCCTCCTCGATGACGGTGTCATCGCTGGATCCTCTGTCATTCTTCAGTTTACCCATAAATTCCATAGCCTGCAACAACAATGTTTTCATTGTCAAAATCACCATCAACATCATTACCAACATCAACAATATATCCAATATCAACAAAATTATCATCATCATGATGGTGAATATACTACCATCATCATCATCATCATCATCATCATCATCATGCTGAATAAACTATAGTCCATTTGGCTCAAAATCGGACCGATGAATTGCAATCTAACTCGAAAACTAATAAACATATAGTACTCAATGAAACACTGATCATAATCAAAACATCAGACCAACTCTGTGATTTTTGCAGAATTTATATCCTAAAAATAAAACAGTTGCTTAACAAACTATTATTAAATTTTTGACACAGTTCACTATTTGTTACGAGGGAGGGGTGCAAAGAGAGGAACAGTCAGGTGTGCGAGAAAGGATGGAGACAGCACAGCACAGGTTAATGAATCAATGACTTTGTCGGCACTTGTGCTGGCTGTTCTTCTCTTTGCAGTCTTTGATGTTTTGATTATGATCAGTGTTTCACTGAGTATTCTATGTTTAGTTGTTTTCGAGTTAGATTGCAATTCATCGGTTTGATTTTGAGCCAAACGGACTATACTAACATCAGCATCATCATTTTCAATATTCTCTATTTTACGTTTTACAATGAATATATGCATTGATCTATGTCATCTATGCCAGTGTCTAGTTATTAGTCCTAAGTCAGCTGCCAGAGTAGTGCTGTTTTGCTCAGCTACTAGCGCAAGCGAGCGAGTTTGGTTTTACGCCGCTTTTAACAATATTCCAGCAATATAAGGGCAGGGGACACCAGAAATGGGCTTCACAAATTGTACCCATGTGTGGAAAGGAACCCGAGTCTTTGGCATGACGAGCAAACGCTTTAACCACTAGACTACCCCGCCACCCCTCATCTAGAAGTAGCAGGAATAGGTAACATGGAACATGTGACTGCTTAAGTGTCTACAGTATTCCACTGTTGCCCTCATGAACCTTTGAATGACTCAATGAGTGAGATGAACAAACACATATTCTTACACAAAACTCACCTTGGACTTCTCCATTATGTTACAGCCACTGCCATTGTACTGGATAAACCTCTTGCCGAGGTCGAGGATGTACACATCTGAAGACTTGAGCGAATTCTTGCTGAGTGTCACCTACAGGACAAACTGACACTGATGATTCGAACAAACACTCTTTTATGACAAAGTATGTCAGCTTAATGTTGGCAGAAGTTTAAATCAATGATGTTTATATGTCCA
Source organism: Haliotis rubra (assembly GCF_003918875.1). Classification (NCBI taxonomy): domain Eukaryota; kingdom Metazoa; phylum Mollusca; class Gastropoda; order Lepetellida; family Haliotidae; genus Haliotis; species Haliotis rubra. Next base: position 653,508 of record NW_025767023.1, read on the forward strand.
TCACTTCAGTGAAACCCACAACGATGTTAATATCAGTGAAACCCACCACTACCATCCTATCAGTGAAACCCACCACTACCATCCTATCAGTGAAACCCACCACAACTATCCTATCAGTGAAACCCACCACTACCATCCTATCAGTGAAACCCACCACAACTATCCTATCAGTGAAACCCACCACAACTATCCTATCAGTGAAACCCACCACAACTATCCTATCCGTGAAACCAGCGTTGCAAACTCCCGCCTGCCCGATCGTCCGGGACGGTCTGTTTTGCAACCGGACGGTCAGTTTTAAAAAGTTGCACGCCCCATGGTCTGGCTGTTGAATCAGCGTAATTTTGAAACCAGGAAGTATACTTGAGTTTTGTCGCCATTGTGCGATTGTGTCCTTGCCCCATTTAGCCTCGTTTTGGTACAGATATGAATATTCATGAGGCCTCATTAAGAATGGTCAATTGTTGATGTTCAGAGCTTTCGAACGATACCCGCCATCAAACGATTCGCCTCGCATGTTATTCATACGAAGCTTCGAAAACGGAGGTATTTTCCGTTGTTGTGTCATGTTACCGAACGGAAAGCCACTGATATCGGGAAATAGGTGACCATACATATTATTTAAGAAATCTTTATAATATAAAGATTTCTTAAATAATATGTATGGTCACCTATTTCCCGATATCAGTGGCTTTTAATAATTTTCTGATTACGTAAATATGAAAATATAAAAGAAAAAGGCACGGGGATGTTATGACATGTCACAAATTGAAAAATATCGCCATAGTTTTTGCTTCTCTTGTGATATTTCTGGACATTATAAATGCTTGAATTTTCATTAAAAACTCAATTTATTTAAGTTGTAGTTGTATTATTTGAAAAATGTTAGAAAAATAAATTTCATATTTATCAACAGTGGGATTAGATCTTTTAATTTTGCTGTATATCTAGAATCCAAGTTGCAACATTAAATGTCATTAACAATTTAGTTATATGATGGCATTGGGATTTAAAAAATGTCAAAAAGAGCTTTAGGTCAATGGCCTATCGCCAGACACCCACTCAGGACATTTGTCCTACTGATTTTTATAGGCTTCAAAATCACTGTTAATCCTGAAAATTCTGGACTGGTAACTTTCCAGCCGGTCTGGTAACTTTTGAGAGTTACCAGACCAGTTGTCTGTCCGAAATTTTGGGGAGTTTACAACACTGGTGAAACCCACCACAACTATCCTATCAGTGAAACCCACCACTACCATCCTATCAGTGAAACCCACCACTACCATCCTATCAGTGAAACCCACCACTACCATCCTATCAGTGAAACCCACCACTACTATCCTGGAAAATATCCATTGCATCAGCATTTATAGGGCGTGTAAGTCTCGAGAAGCCCTACTTCCGGTACTAAGCTGGTTCCCGGTTCTCTTTTCATGCGCCAACTTGCGATATGCAAGACAGGGCCCAGCTTACTTCCAATACCAGATTTCCGGTGACAAGAGTATCTTCAAGAACCAGTTCTGGTTCCGAATCGTGCGACCCCCAATATGACTGTACTAGACCGGACCAAGTGTACAACCATACTTGGCTGTCACAGTCGTAATAGTTGGTGAATTTGGGGATGGAATTTGGAATTTGGAAATCGGAAATTTGTTATTCATGCAAGGATTATCAGTTCTTTACTGTCAACTGACAACCTGGAGACAATACGAAAAGGTATGAAAGGTTATTTGTCACTGGAAGTACTAAGGTCTCGTAAAGCGCCGTGACCTACTTACGAGCCCTATACACCTCATCTCGACTTTGCGTCAACTATATTTCACCAATACAACTTTTTACGTGCTGCTGTCTTTTAGAAATTGACATTAAATTAAAGGCCCTGCTCATCCATTAACCCTGAGACAGAGAACTGTGACAATTGCCAAAGCAGGATTGACTTACCTCCCTGACAGAAATATTCCTTCCTTTCCCATTGAAGTGTAGGAGCCGAGGTTCGTATGTCTCTGGCTCCACATGCCTGAAGCCACTCGCGGCTCCACCCTCCATCGTCCTGTTAAGAGATGTGACAAATGAGTGAGTGAGTGAGTATGGTTTTACGCCGCTTTTAGCAATATTCCAGCAACATCACAGTGGGGGGACACCAGAAATGGGTTAACACATTGCACCCACGTGGGGAATTGAACCTGGCCTTCAAGCATGATGAGCGAACGCTTTAACCACCAGGCTACCCCACCACCCCTGTGACAGAAGAAAAACAAAAAGAACCATGACCAAGTTGAAAGAACACTACACTAGTTGAACTTAAAACCATGTACATCGACAATGTACTTTCCTGAATTTCTTATGGGCCAGAATATATACTCAGAGAAACAAATAAAGGAACACAGGAAAATTCAAGTGTTCCTTCAATACTTTCCAGTTTTCACCACCAGCTTTGAATAGTGCTGTGGGAGGAAATCTGAGAATAAATAAAGCAACACTGACATGAAGCGGTGTTCCCTTATTTGTTTCCCTTAGTATATATGAAAATGCAACATTTATAAAATAATTGACATTTCTGTAAGAGAAGAATATTGAAAACTTCCTCTATGGCTTTTCCTCACAAAGAGAACCTTGACAAAGCATCATAAATTTGGTTTCACCTGGATTTTGTCAAGTAGTTTTGTCAAGGCCACACTCAACAATTTTACAGCTTTATCAAAGTGGGGAGCAATAAATCAAACCTGGACTAGACAATCCAGTGATTGGTATCATGAGCAACAACCCATGCCATCAGAGTGCAATGTCACAAACTAAGCAATCATTGGTTCCTGCGGGCCAATTCTAACCTGGAAGCCTCCAAAGAGCTGAATTTTTATTTCTGAACAACTATATCTATGGTTGCACAATTTTTTCATAAGAAACTAATGATTGTAACAATAACAGTTAAGGTGGGGTGAGGTGAAATTGGGTTTAACGTCACGCTTGAGAATATTTCGCTCATATGACGACGTGCATGCGTGTGTATGTGTATGTGAGGCTGCTTGTACTAGCCCAGACTGAAGCTGGTTTTATTGTGCTTGCTCACTGAGATACCATGCTGCAGTTAAGCATGAATACTCCACTCAGACACATTATACTGACTCCGAGCCGACCAGTCCTTGTTGTACCCATAAATGCCGAGCGCCAGGCAGGAACCAACAAGTACCATATTTTAACGTCTTTTGGTATGATGCGGTCGGGGATCGAACCCGCGACCTTCCGCTCTCTGGGCGGACGCTCAAACCACTACACCACGGAGGCGGTCAATAACAGTTAAGAATAATTGTAAACCAAAAGTCACTGTGCTCCTTAATCTGATTGGTTGAAAAACGTGATCAAATGGTATTCGATTCCCGGAAATTCGCTGCGTATTAATACATAAAAACATCGCTCACACCATTGTATTGTTATGTCGTCAGCTGAGATGACGTCATTCAAATCATATTGTGACGTAAAGTCCGCATGACGTCAGAAATGAGCAGTTCTAGATGCTACCATGGGAGACAGCCGAAACGGCCGGCTGATGACATTGCACTGCTGTACCCGTACTCTATGTCAATGAGTGCAGACACAAAAACGTGTGTGGAGCTTTTGGTTTACTTTTTGTGTTTTACAATGTCGATAAACATCATGTGTTGGCCAATTTCCGGGTGTTATTGAGTATTTGAAGCATCGGGAATATTCCATTTGAAACCTCCGGCTGACGCCATCGGTTCCAAATGAATTCCCGTGCTTCAAATACTCAATAACACCTGGAAATTGGCCAACACATGATGTTTATCTCCTAACTAGAATCTGAGTTAGTGTAGAAAGCAGTGCTTAGAAACTGCATAAACATACATGATGCCACGTGGGAAGTAGGACTTGAAGAGAGATGATTCGTGACCTTGAACTTCCCGATGTTGTACAGCGGCATCATCCAAGAACGTGTCAAGCTCCACAGTCTTGTAGGCAACAGTTCCATATTCATCCTGGTGAGGAAACAGGTATTTCATGTTACCAAAGAAATAATTATTGCCTGAGTGGGAAAAATCTATAATGCAGGAAGTCCTAACAGTAACAAATTTCGTTTGTTTATTCTTTCGTTTCTTGTTGAAATTAAAATTGTAAAGAATTATATTTTCTGCTGTCATCACAAGATCTCTTTCTAACATCAACTTACATCTGTGTTCAGTGGATGTAAATACAGAATATATTGTTTGTAACCCCCAAATCGCAGAACATTAAAAATGTTATTAGTGAGTGATCGAGTTGAGTTTTACGCCACTCTCAGCAATATTCCATCTATATGGCAGCAGTCTGTAAATAATCGAGTCTGGACCAAACAATCCAGTGATTAACATACTATGAGCATCGATCTGTGCAATTGGAATACGATGACATGGGTCAACCAAGTCAGCGAGCCTGGCCACCCAATCCCATTAGTCGCCTCTTACGACAAGCATGGGTTGCTGAGGACCAGTTCTAACCCGCATCTTCACGGGTGCCAGTACATTGCATTTTTCTATACAAGGTATACCTGAGTGCTGTTCTTGCCGATCCAGAAATGGACATCAAATTTGAGTTCTTCTGTTTCCTCCTCCTTGTATGTCTGAAATAGAAATAGGAATTGATCATATCCAGCCTTAATTCAACAGCATAGTTACAGTCATGCAGTCACTACTTATAAGGCAGAATTGCTACATTCATTTCAGTTGTTGAGTCCACTTCAGTATCGCCATAATCTTTTCAATCATAGATTCTACGACAGAATCACTACAATCATAGGCGGATACAGAGGGGGGTGTGCACCCCCCTTTTGTGCTGAAAGTTTGTTAAATGACCATTGAAACTCAGGTGAAAATGAAGTGTGCACCCCCCATTTTCTCAAAAAGCTGTATCTGCCCTGACTACAATAATTTCAGCCATAAATTCTACAACAGAATCGCTGACAGAACAATAAACAGAGCTCCAGATAAGATTTAGCTCATGTGGGTACTGTACCCCCTGTATGTTTTTGGAGTGGGTATTATGAATGTTGAGTGGGTATTTCATTTTCCGTTTCCAACTGATTTCAAATATGTGCTTATTTCAGTCATTTTACTCACCTAAGTATATGCCATTGAGTAAGTTTACTAAGCAGGTATGTTCTGCCTCATGTCATACCTAATCAAAACCAACTTAAACATAATGGAAATGATTTCATAAAAAATCACTCATCCTATACTGACAGTACAACACTAGTCCTATACAAACAGTACAACTTGATAGCAATCGATGTCTTTTTCATTACGCAAGCCATTTTTACAAACATATTCCGAACGCAATTGTTTTAAACTTTTTGCATATCTTACATTTTAAATGCGTAATTGGTACGCAACAATTATTTTTCAATGTGTAATGGAAAATTTCTATGCGTATTTTACCCGGATACGCAGCTTATCTGTGCCTCTGAATAAACATTAATATCTGAATGAATGTGTGACGGACAGTGAGATTTCCTAAAGATCTTCCTCCTGCCATGCATGTCATATTCTTAGCAACCCTACCCAAATGCTTAGCCAGATACATCATGACCTTTTTCCAACGACATAAATAAACAAAAGTTGTTACAACTGTGAGCATGTGCAGGGGTGGAAATAACTTTAAAATTGCTAGTGTACTCGGTACAGTGGCACATGTAAAATCACTTGCCCTGATAATTTTTCCACTATACCGTCCATTTTCTTGTTGATTTTTTAAATAAACAACATAATTAACATTGGAAACTCAACTGGACACCGGTACAGTGTGATATACAAATTTGCTTGCCCGACAGAGAAAAATACTGGACTCGGACGTCGGGTAATGGGTTATTTCCACCCCTGATGTGTTTGGTTTAATGTTGCCTTGAAATGTAGTTCATTCATATGAAGGCATATCAGATAAATATTGGAGGAAATCATGGAGAAATGTGTGTCGTTGATACTTTCCAATTTGGAGAAACCTACAGGCATGGCTATAGGAACTGACGACTTGAAACATAATCAAGGTGAAACTTGGATTCATGTCTGTGATAACAGGTTCCTGGCACATCTAAGGGGGGTAACTCTGTATAGAGATTGACTGATGATGATAACTGTTTTGATGATGCATTAGCTACTCACATTGAGGATGATGTATGAATCACCATTGAAGAATTCACCATAATCCTCTTCAGGCCAGTCTTTGACTTCAAATTGCTGTTGACATAAAATGGGGCAAATTATTACGCTTCACAAGTCGGAATACACGAATGCAACAAAGAGGGTTCATTGGTCCTGGCACAGTCAGGCTGGTTAGGCTGATCATCAGCTCAGGGCCCTTGCCTGCTGTACATGGATCTCAGACAGTGAATGGGATCTCCCAGGAAGCACCCTGTGAAGATCCAGGTTAGAATTGGTCTTCAGCAACCCATGCTTGTCGTAAGAGGCGACTAACGGGATTGGGCGGTCAGGTTCTCTGACTTGGTGACACATGTCATCGTATCCCAAATGTGTAGATCAATGTGCATGCTGTTGATCACTGGATTGTCTGGTCCAGACTTGATTATTTATAGACCCCTGCCACATAGATGGAATATTGCTGAGTGTGGCGTAAACAACAAACCAACCAACCAAATCTACCAGGAACCACTGCCAAGTTGAACCCACCAAGAATTTTTCAGAGAATATGTAGATTCCCCAACACTGAAGCCTACTGCATTGCCCAGAATGACACAGGCACCCTCCTGGTCTGCACCAAGAGAGGAGGTACAAAACCAAGGGCACCAAGAACAATGGGGAGCCAGACAAAAGTGTATTTGGGATGCAAGTGAGACGTTTCAAAGGTGAGGTCCACATAATTATCATGCTTTTCACCGATTATTGCCATCATTATCAGTATTATTCATTCAGTCATTCATCACCATCCTCTTAAACCCTGACTCTCACCTACCCACCTCCACGATCCTACTACTGTCTGACTGTCACCTACCCACCTCCACGATCCTACTAATGTCTGACTGTCACCTACCCACCTCCACGATCCTACCAATGTCTGACTGTCACCTACCCACCTCCACGATCCTACTAATGTCTGACTGTCACCTACCTACCTCCACGATCCTACTAATGTCTGATTGTCACCTACCCACCTCCACGATCCTACCAATGTCTGACTGTCACCTACCCACCTCCACGATCCTACTAATGTCTGACTGTCTCCTACTCACCTCCACGATCCTACTAATGTCTGACTCACCTACCCACTACGACCATTCCATTAAAGCCTGACTTTGTCTACCAGCCTCCAACTGCCTTTTAAACACTGACTGTGTCGGACACTGTCCTATCCACCTCCACCCTCCTATTTAACCCTGCCTTTGCCTACAAACCTCCACCCTCCTATTAAACCCTGCCTTTGCGTACAAACCTCAACCCTCCTATTTAACCCTGCCTTTGCCTACAAACCACAATCCTCCTATTAAACCCTGCCTTTGCCTACAAACCTCCACCCTCCTATTAAACCCTGCCTTTGCCTACAAACCTCCACCCTCCTATTAAACCCTGCCTTTGCCAACCCTGCCAAACCACAATCCTCCTCCTATTAAACCCTGCCTTTGCCTCAAACCAAACCTCCACCCTCCTATTTAACCTCCTGCCTTTTGCCTACAAACCTCCACCCTCCTATTTAACCTCCCCTGCCTATTTTGCCTACAAACCTCAACCCTCCTATTTAACCCTGCCTTTGCGCCTCTGGCCAAACCTCCACCCTCCTATTAAACCCTGCCTTTGCCAAACCACAATCCACCCCCTCCTATTAAACTCTTTTGCCTACAAACCTCCACCCTCCTATTTAACCCTGCCTTTTGCCTACAAACCTCCACCCTCCTATTTAACCCTGCCTTTGCCTACAAACCTCCACCCTCCTATTTAACCCTGCCTTTGCCTACAAACCACAATCCTCCTATTAAACCCTGCCTTTGCCTACAAACCTCCACCCTCCTATTAAACCCTGCCTTTGCCTACAAACCTCCACCCTCCTATTAAACCCTGCCTTTGCCGACAAACCTCCACCCTCCTATTAAACCCTGCCTTTCTACAAACCTCCCCTCCTATTTAACCCTGCCCTGCCTTTGCCTACAACCCCTGCCTCCAAACCTCCTATTTAACCCTGCCTACAAACCTCCACCCTCCTCCACCCTCCTATTAAACTCCCTGCCTTTGCCTACAAACCTCCACCCTCCTATTTAACCCTGCCTTTGCCTACAAACCTCCACCCTCCTATTTAACCCTGCCTTTGCCTACAAACCTCCACCCTCCTATTTAACCCTGCCTTTGCCTACAAACCTCCACCCTCCTATTCCAAATTAAACCCTGCCTTTGCCTTTGCCTACAAACCTCCACCCTCCTATTAAACCCTGCCTTTGCCTACAAACCTCCACCCTCCTACCCCTAAACCCTGCCTTTGCCTGCCAAACCCTCAAACCTCCACCCTCCTATTAAACCCTGCCTTTGCCTACAAACCTCCACCCTCCTATTAAACCCTGCCTTGCCCACAAACCTCCACCCTCCTATTTAACAAACCTCCACCCTCCTATTTAACCCTGCCTTTGCCTACAAACCTCCACCCTCCTATTAAACCCTGCCTTTGCCTACAAACCTCAATCCTCCTATTAAACTCTGCCTTTGCCTACAAACCTCCACCCTCCTATTAAACCCTGCCTTTGCCTACAAAACACAATCTTCTTATTAAACCCTGCCTTTGCCTACAAACCTCAATCCTCCAGATCTTCAGGCTTGGCTCCTGCCCTGCTCCCTGCCAAGCAGGTTCTGACTCTGCAGATTCCTCTGGAACAGGAAACAGACTTTTAGCAAGTAGTTGACAAGGTCAAGAATGGAGAATGGCCCAAACGCTTTGCATTAGAAAACTGTTTCAAACTTAAAACTTCAAACTTCCAATTCCCTATGCATTCAGGCTCTATACATGAGAGTCACCTACTTTCATTGGAGTAATCTCCCTTGGAAAGCATTGGGTTCAGTAGGTGTATTGTTGGCAGTGTGTATTGGTTATTCTCAAATAACAGCATGCTCAACTATTCATCAGAAGTGAGTCTACCAAACCACTACATACTGGGTTCTGGCTGTTTATACATCATGCGGAAAATAATATATGAAATATCAAACAAAGAAATTTTCACGGGGAAAGAATAACAATAGAATTATTTTTTTTAAATCAGAAATCTCAACAAAACTAAACAAATACCAAGCTCACTTGGAAAAATTTGAAACCAGAATGACTTGATTAGCAACGTATGACGACAGTACATATTTAAGTGAGACTTACTTTTGACCTGCTTTTCCGTGTCGGAGCCAAATAGAGCCATGTTGGAATCCTTCCAGTCATATTTCTTGGCTTTCACTAATCCTGAAAAATAACATGTTTGCACATACTGAGATACAATTACACTGGATGAGTCTTTTCTTTCTTTTACAGATATTAGTATCACTTCATTGGCAAGAAACATGAGCCCTTATCCAGAATAAGTCTACTGCCATCTCAAAATAAAAGAAGATTAAACTGAAAATAATCAAAAAATCTTTCATATTTGATTACTACCAAGCCCTTATGATATGTTGGGCAGATCTAATTCGAAAATCTGGACTAGAGTTAGAAGCACACAAACTCTCAACAACATAATAATAATAATATGATAAAGTCAGATTCAGAATGTTTCAAAGATGCTTAATGAAGTGAAATCTACAATACACTGACAATATCATCATTCTAACGCTTAACATAACATGTTTGAGATGAGACGACTGTGAAAAAGACTAGACACAATCAGGGATTGGGAAGGCAGGGGCCATGGGCTATTTTGCACATTAGAATAAACAATAAAATTTTGAAGTTTACTATTGATACACGGGCAATGGCCCATTCTAAATTCAGAAAATGGCTAATAATCCTGATAATGGCCCATTGTCAAAGTTCTCTATCCCAATCCCTGTACAATGAATGACTCCTTACCTCTCATGATTGAGTAGGTGATGAATGACTTCGTTCAGAAACAGTTAACAAATCTGGAACAGAAACACAAACTAATCAAACATTTACCCCACATAGTCAACATCCAGATCAATGGTCAAACAAGAGCAAGACTTACAGAGTCCGAGCTTCAGCAAAGCCAGAGCTATTCTGATACACCTGACCTCATTAAAAAGCTATGACCACGCCTCCTCTGTTTGAGCGAGGTCACATGACCTCGATGGCGGATGGGAGCTTGAGAATCACTGAGTAAACTGTACAAGCCCCGGGCCAGACATTTCACACATAAGATTTGACAGTTCAGTATCTTATCACTGCCCACAGTTCCCGGTGTGGCTGGTGTGCAACACTCCTTGTTTAACGGCTTGCTATTATGAAAATGGAGATTTATGAACATCATTGCGAATTCAAGTGAATGAAACAGAATGGACCGCCTACTCGTCTAAAGTTAACATGACAGAGATAAATATGAAGGACATGGAATGTTTAGCTGTTCTGAATCATGAAGGAATTCCAATAATGGACAGCAAACTGACCTCAGCATCAAACCCAGTTCGTGTGTGCAGCTAACAAACCCACTGTCCACTGAACTAAATAAACCCATCTAAATACCAGCTCATACAAACAGTGTCAGATATTTCATGAACATATCAACATAATAGAAGACAAAATATCCAAGGTTTTCTGAGCACACCAGATACATTGCCCCTGCTGTGATTCATAGCCTAGTGGTTAAAGCGTTCACTCATCACGCTGAAGATCTGGGTTTGATCCCCCACATGGGTACAATGTGTGAAGCCCATTTCTGGTGTCCCCCGCCATGATATTACTGGAACTTTGCTAAAAGCGGTGTAAAACCCAACTCACTCACTCACTCTCACTCATGGACTTAACAAGTCCTGTGTACATCAACTGACTGTAGTGTTCTCAAGTACACCAACAAGTTCATCGTGCCAAGTCAACTTCAAGCTACCCTTTGCATCAGGAAGATTTGATGACAATATAAACAATTAACAGAGGACAGAGGCCACAAGGAAGAACTACTAGAAGATACATCAATTGCACATCCGTGATGCAGACTTCAATGTCTTCCTGAATTATTCCTGATTCAATGACTCTTTTCACTGAAAAAATACATCAGAAGTCACAACCATGAATTTTACAACCATGGATTTCACAATCATGAATTTCACGTCCATAAATCTAACAGCCACAAATTTCACAAATATAAATTTCACAAAATGAAAGAAAACAATGTTGTTTGTTCATTACAGCAGACCCAATATACGATTAGCAACCTCTATCATGAATTTCACGTCCATAAATCTAACAGCCACAAATTTCACAAATATAAATTTCACAAAATGAAAGAAAACAATGTTGTTTGTTCATTACAGCAGACCCAATATACGATTAGCAACCTCTATATTTTACTGTAACAGCAAGGTTTTGGTAGATATGTAGCTATTAAAGTAAATTTAAGAAATGGTTATTCATAAAGTTAGTCTACTCCTTCCGGCAACTTCTGAGCAATGTCTATCAAACAGTTGTTTGTTGTTGAGTCACAATCATTCTTGGTCGTCTGTTAATAATCAAGTCTCGACCACACAACCCAGTGAACACATGAACACCAATATTAACAGTTTCTTTTCAAGAGATCATCAATAACAAAAGGGCTGTTACAATTCACTCTATATTTGGTGAATAAAGTCATATTCTTTCATGAATTCAATTCACAATTCATGATCACTCATATCAAATATTCATATTCAAGGAATATTTTTACCTTCCTTTTTCGAAATTTGGGTGCTGTTAATGAAAGTGATATATGAATAATGGAATACACCAGGGGTGGAAATAACCCATTGCCCGACGTCCACATCCAGTGTTTTTTTCTGTCGGGCAAGCAAATTTGTATATCACGCTGTTCCGGTGTCCAGTTGACTTTCCAATGTTAATAATGTTGTTTATTTAAAAAAGCAACAAGAGAACGGCCGGTATAGTAGAAAAATGATCAGGGCAAGTGATTTTACATGTGCCACTGCACCTGAGTACACTAGCAATTTTAAAGTTATTTCCACCCTTGTACACCCAGGCCAAACAGAATAATTGTCAACAAACCTGTATATTAAATTTGACAGTGATGTGGTCACTGTTCATTGCCCTGGTAATGTACCACTGACATTATAGTCAAAACATGTCAAACATTGTTTCAATGAATATACTGTATAATACGCAAACAACTCACTTCTTATTGCATTTGCAAACCAATATCAATATTCATAAGTCAATATTTTGTACATGCATTATATTCGCCGCATAGTGGAACAAAAGTACTATGCTTTACGAGCTAGTTTTTAACAACCCATGCTTGACGTAAGAGGTGACTAACAGGATCGGGTTATTCCGGGGTAGAATAGGTCTTCAGCAACCCATGCTTGCCACAAAAGGCGACTTTGCTTGTCGTAGGAGGCAACTAACGGATCGGTTTGTCAGGCTCGCTGATTTGGTTGACACATGTCATCGGTTCCCAATTGCACAGATCGATGCTCATGCTGTTGATCACTGGATTGTCTGGTCCAGACTCGATTATTTACAGACCCCCACCATATAGCTGGAATATTGCTGAGTGCGGCGTAAAACTAAACTCACTCACTCAGGCTCACTGACTTGGTTAACACATGTCATCGTATCCCAATTGTGTATATCGATGCTCATGGTCACTGGATTTTCTGGTCCAGACTTGATTATTTACAGACCGCCACCATATAGCTGGAATACTGCTGAGAGCAGTGTTAAACAACAAGCAAACAAAAAAACATAAAAAAACTAGCTTGGTCACTACTTCACCCAAGTTTTACGACCTCAACTAAAACCTCAGACTTTAACCTATTCATAGGATCAACTCCACTAACATTTGTCTAAAAACCTAAAGAAAGTAATTTGGCCACTGGCCATATGCTACAACACGAAGGGTATGCATGTTAGTCATCGACTTAATTGGCCTGAAACAGGTGAAACTGGAAATAACTCCGTGAACATGCATTCCAGGTTTTTCCTTGTGCTATTACACATCCTTCATTGCTTTTATTAAAATTCGAACTGGATCACCTTTCAATATTTTTACCTTAAAATGTGAATGTTTATTTGGTGTGCTAAGCCTTTGTCATCAAAGCTGTGATGTTTGCTGAACAATCTTCCTCCATCCTTGACCTCCAGATGTCTGGGGCACCTGCACTGCACAAGCTATACTAGGCGAAGTGTGAAAGTGCACTTTGCTAGGAAAATGTTTAAAACAAGCAACACATGCAAAGCCGAGTTTTACCTTGACGTGAGTCCCACAAATGGGTGTCCCGGGAACCCCTAATTATTAGTTTAAAGGGTCTTTACAGGCAATATAAGGGCTGTGTGATGTAACAGATTAGAGAACTGTATGTTTTGATAATTTCTGTAGAGCCTGGAATGAATCATTGATAATCTGGACTGATGGGTGAAATGATGCATGTAACTGCTCTCAAAGAAACAACCAAACACTTAGCAAAGTCAAAGATGTCTTGTGGGTACAGTGAATAATATTCTGCATCCCTCTGGACACAATGAATTTTTTTTCTGCGCTCATTCTCTACATTTGTGTGTATTTGACGAACATTTGTGAATCACGAAAAACCCTGCACAAAGTATTTTGTCCCTTGCACATGTTACAAATTCTGTCATGACTTCAGTAAAAACTGGATTCTGATTGTATAATCAAAGGCATTCAGAGGTATATAATCACGTTATATACCTCTGATTTTCCAACACAGTATGTATTTTTTTTTAATCTTAGCGCGATAATGGTAGAATGGACATAAACGTACTGTGTTGGAAAATGTGAAAAAAAAATTGTTTAAGATTGGACTTATTTTATGATAGTTTCAGGGAAATTTTGTTTCACAATCTAATTACTTGATTAGGCTAATATTGAGTTATTATAACACTACGCGTTCGGTTTTAAATCAAATTTAGAGCTATTATAATTTTGTTATATACCTTTGATTTTCCAACACAGCATGTTGATCTCCTAATTATGTGCACAGGTTTGATAACTGTTTACTAAGTATATTGAATGTTAGGTTTATAAAATTTCTCTCCTAAAGAGGAGTGAGTAAATAATTTCTGTTTTGCAAATCCTCGAACTCTATATAAGGGGTTGACGTTTGTTTGTTTGTTTGTTTGTTTGTTTGTTAGTGCTGCATCATTATTCCAGTTATATAAAAACAGCTTGTAAACACATCAAGTCTGAACCAGAATCTAGTGATCGATATGCTGAGCAAAGATCCATGTCATCCTGGTATGTATAAACTCAATCAATCATCATCCATTTGGTCATTACAACCTGAATAGATTGATAGGGGCCTATTCTTACCCAGGACAACTGATACCTCCAAAGTTCAGACCAGTGTTTTAAGTAACATTATTATTATACTAGATTTGGGAAAAAAAACAAGTTCAACTTCGTTTTTTAAAATTATCTCTGTCCTTGCTTCTGGCTGCAGAACACAGAAATAGTGAAAGCTTTGATTAAAATCTTGTGATATTTAAAATGGTAAATTATTATTTTTCATTCATGTTTTCCACAATGTGGTCACAAGATCTTTTCATAACATCAACATGCATTTGTGTTCAGTGCATGTTAATACAGGATATATCGTTTGTAACCTCAAAATCGTAGAGCATTCAAAAAGTTATTAGCGAGTGAGTGAGTTCAATTTTACGCCACACTCAGCAATATTCCAGCTGTATGAAGGTGGTCTGTAAATAATCGAGTCTGGACCAGACAATCCTGTGACCAACAGCATGAGCATCTATCTACACAACTGGGACACAGTGACATGTCAACCAAGTCAGCGAGCCTGACCACCTGATCCCATCAGTCGCCTCACATGACGAGTATGGGTTACTGAAGATCAATTCTAACCCGGATCTTCACGGGTCACAAAAAATTTAAAATATGTAATGAAATATAAGAATAATAGAAGGAACATAACTCTCACCTTCCTCTCTTGCTACAACACAGATAAGATTCAAATTATACTGGGCCCGATATTAACTGCACATACTAAAATTGTTATTACTACAGAGTAAACATATCAAAGCAATACATCCCGTCTAACACTGTCACTATGTGAAGGGCGTATCCCATAATAAGATCACGCGGTATGAACATGACATCTCCATAGCAACCTCCAATAAATCTGCTCATCAATAATCTGTACTGTACATGCTTTGTACAGTATGTGTGTCTGTCTTGACAAGGTTATTTCATTTGTGATAAAACATTCAGACATATTAAAAAACACTTTATTGGTCCTTAGACAAACAATTATTGTTCTCCAATCATCTGGTTATTTAATGCAGTGTGAAAATAGAATGATTGTAAAGTCAATAAATATGTTAATCATAAACGTAAAGTAAGCAGAACTCCACAAATATTTATATCATTTAATATTTCTTGTACAGATAAGTGAGTTACAGTGAGTGAATGAGTATATTGCCATTTATCTTAGTATCATGGCCTGTCAGATTAATTGGAAAGAAAGCTTAAATCATTTCAGGTATCTGACGTTTACCACATCTGTATTACCCACAGGCACAGGGATCATGCTGACAAACCTAGAATCATAATCAGAGAGAACCATAATTCAAACCAATATCATAAGTTTCTGGTGCACCAAAGGGAGGCAACTCTGCATAGCAACTTGGACAGCTGGACCAAACATGCCTCCAGATTCCTAGCATGGGATTGGTGTGTGAGTGAGTTTACTTATACACTGCTTTTAGCAATATTCAGGCAATATCATTGTGGGGGACACAAGAAATGGGCTTCATACATTGTACCCATGTGGGGAATCGAACCCGGGTCTTTGGTGTGAAGAGTGAACGCTTTAACCACTAGGTTACCCCATGGCCCCTGAGGGATTGGTTTATCCCCTTGAATGAGACGAGATTGTAACTTGTGTAAAAGTCAATGTAAGGCCAGACCAATTCTATTTCTTGTTTTACAGCTCGCCAGTCCTATTTTATCAAGAATAAAAAAAATAAATATAAATTAATTTTCCCCTTCCAAAAAATAAAATCCTAATGTTTTTGTTGGCAAAAAATGTAAACTTACACTCAAAATTCTTTTAAATTGTTTTTTTGCCCCATATACACATCATAAATTGCCCAAAATAAAACACTTTTAGCATCTAAAAGGAAAATTACTTTGACTGGTGATTTCTCCCTCCTGCCTTTAGGTTTCCTGAGGACAAAAATCTGTAAAACAAGAAATAAAATTGGTCTGGGCTTAAAATTGTAACCAAAGTTTTGAGGAGGTATTAAATTTTTAACGGAGCATGTACACAGATAAAATTTTACAGTCTTGTCTCAAAAGTGTTGGGTGGACATTAAACACTATTTGCCACTTGAACTATTTCAGTCATCCAAAACAGTTAAAATTATACACTTTTAATCCAGTTACAATCTATTCATTCTACGAGACATTCCTTCATTAACTCAGCATGTACAGTATGCACTGCTGATACATGTATTATTACATTCAGACATTATAAGTTGAATGGCATGAACAAATTTTAAAGCTTGAAACATTTCTTTAGACAGGATAATAATAATACATAATCCATTCATTAAAGGGAGTCAGCCTTGTTCTATTTTGCAGGGTTAGCAATTAACGCATAAGCAATTCCTCCAAAGATTAATGTCTCATCATAAAAGACATACCTCCTGTCCACTCAAGCAGAATAGCTCCCATCATGCCTCAGTTATCCCAACATGCACTATTCCATATGGCCTCCAGTGAGTACAACATATGTGAATGACTCATCATGCCAAGGTGACATTTTACATACCAACTTAAAACACCATTTTTGCATATTTTTCATAAAGGTTTACAAAAACCTATGATACTTTGTTGACTTCAAATATTCAGCCATCAGGAAATGACAGTATCCTGCAAATAAACATCATCATGAAGATACCCTAAAGACTGGAGTGAGTGAGTATGTTTTTACGCCGCTTTTAGCAATATCCCAGCGATAAGGGGCGCGGTGGGCGAGCTGGCTAAGGCGCCAGGCTAGTGATCCAGCGAGCTTGAGGTGCCGGGATCGAGCCAACTGTGACCAGGTGTGAAAACCTTGGAGACTTTGTGTGCAGACTCTTTCAGTGTTGTCACAACCCCTAGTGTACAGTACACAACCCTGTGCACTTAAAAAAAACCATGAATCCGTTGGTATATGACCAGATGGTGGCCACATGAATACGTGCAAACACCTAGTTGCAGGTACAGCAACGTGCAGTAAACTTGGACAAAGTACTGTGACAAGTGTCCCAGTCCACCCAGCTGTGAATAGGTACCTCTTTAGCATGAGAAAGCCACAAAAACTCTGTGCGCCTAGTGGCAGCAAGAGTTGTATACTCCCCAGGGAGTTGAGATTGATAATACGATGTGCCGTTGAGATTGACATCCAATGATCGAGGGGAAAAATACCATCGCCTTGAGTATGCACTAGTTGCATGGATATGTTCG
Source organism: Haliotis rubra (assembly GCF_003918875.1). Classification (NCBI taxonomy): domain Eukaryota; kingdom Metazoa; phylum Mollusca; class Gastropoda; order Lepetellida; family Haliotidae; genus Haliotis; species Haliotis rubra. The sequence continues at coordinate 671,119 of NW_025767023.1, forward strand.
CTATATAAATATCCAATAAAAATAAAAAAATAATATCACAGTGGCCAAAGACTGGAAGACATCATGCAATACATGACCCTCATATGTTATTATGGTGATTACTTTTCTGTACCCAGGTCGGAGATATGAACTAACAGTATATACTGATTGAACATACCACTGAAAACAGTCACTCAGTGAGTGAGTGAGTGAGTGAGTGAGTGAGCATGGTGAGTGAGTGAGTTAAATATAGTCATATGTTTTTCCCCTCATGTTTATAGTAACAAGAATGCTCTTGATACAAGTACATGTATGTAGAATGCTCTTATTCCTTGAATATGAAGTAGCTAGAAAGGTCCTAACCTCTTAACATAGATACTTTTAGTTTTAGTAACTAGAATGCTCTTTAGTTCTTGCCAGCTGTTTAACCTTCACAGGAACCAAATCTGCTGGCTCTAAGCTTGGGGACAGAGCAGGAATGATCCAAGTAAGTATCAGATTCAAGTGATAAGTCGTGAACAAGTGGCTATTGATTTCATATAAACACTATGTTCAAACTAATGATTCATTTTTTCATGTTTATATTCACATCCCTATACGTATCAAAAGTACTGAAGCATAACATGTCACAATAGTTGATGCAGTTGGCACAAAAACAACCAATGTGCCAAATCCACACACCAAAGGCTATATATTATTACTCTGGTCAATGGAGCAGCGAGTACCTTAGTATATTTAGCTATGGTGATCAGCGTTAATTCTAGGCTGCACCCGCATGCATACATACATACATACAAATATTTGTAAAGCGCTTTTTATCAATGTAATTGCTCAAAATCGCTATCTGAGTCCACTTTATCCATGTGCAGAGGTGAATAGGTGCATGCACTATTCATGCTTAATATTGTAAGGCACACAGTACAGATATGGTTGTGTTGGTGCAGTCATTCAGTTAGCTTTCCGCTTAGCAAGTCAGTACAAAACTCCAAACAAAGAATGTTTTTGTTAAAAAATAACATAGCACTACGTTCCCTCAGTGAAGTGAGCTGAGAATTTAGACCAACAGTTCAAGCATCATCATGTTATAGGATTTCAGATGCTCAAGAACATCCTCCATTTTCTTGATTTTTGCACGGACAATTATAGAATATGTCACAAATTTATCAAAGACAACTTCCTCTTAAACACAAGCCACCATCATCACTGTCTGTCCACCTTGTTGATGCGAGAGTAAAAACTGTCGTTCAAAGACATATGACATCTGAAAACATAATCTGACTGTATGAATGTATCAGTCACTGTCAGACTGATAATTATGCTCATTGTGTCCAGTTGTGTTATTTAAAACTTTTCAGGCTGAAAGCTCAGATTTACAGTTTCAGCTAGACTAAGAACCTATTGAGTCAGTTTTGAAGTGTTCAGACGAGTTGCTAATGAACATTGAAATTGGGTATTATCTATAATTTATCATTTATTTTTTCATTCAAATTTGTTTAGTATCAATGATAACTTTTTTTATAAATGTGTTGAGAAGATCTTTATTTGGTTTTTCTTCTTCAAATTGTTGACCTTCGCTGTATTGGAACTTAGAAAAACTAAATGAACTCATTCTCATTCACTGATTCAGAAAAACACAGATGATAAAATTTTCCAAAGTTTGCCAGCACATACATCTGCACTGGGTGGTTACAGAGGAAAATATGAAGTAGCAATATGGTGGACTTCAGGGAGAGCTCGTAAAGGGACATAACTGCTGCTCCTCTTTGGGACACCACCAAAGGGAATTATCTCCCCTTCATTTTTTTTACTGATTTTTCTAAGGATAGTCTGTAATAGTCCACAAAATGGAGGAGGAAATGGCCAGCGCAAACCAGAGGGAACGTTTAGAAAAACTAAATCAACTCATTCTGGTAACTAGTAGTGAATGGCTAACAAGTCACAGCAATTTGACATGACCCATAATGTTTTCTAAATGGCCTTCATAACTGATGACAGGTGGGCCATGGGCCTACTTTTTAGAAAGGCTAACATGGTCTCTGGATCATACCTGTACCTTTTTTAAAAGACATTTTAGCATTCCATTTCCAATTTTTTCCAGGTTCTCTCTAAAACATTACCCTTGTTTTACAGTGTACATGGATTTTGACATATCCACAGAGGAATCCTTGCATGCTTGTATTACAGAAATTTTAAAAACAACACATTAATTTGTCAGCCAACTAATCACACTATCAATGATTACCCTACTTTCATTTAAACAAAACTGCTAAAGGGAAACTGAGGAACACAATGTCAAGACGCTCAGGCAATCAATCAGTTTTGGCAGCTAAATATCTGATTCAGATCAACCAAATGGCAAGGGAGTATCAAAATAAAATAATAAAATATGATTAATATTCTAACATTGATCTGTACGCTGTGTACCATGCCAATGATGACACAGCCACAGATGTACATGTATTTATTGACCATGAACTATTTCACCACATAAAATATATCAGGAATTTATATTTCAGATCAACACAGCAAAATGGTGCCTAAAGTAGCTGAACATATGTTTTCACATACAACTACCGTAGTTCACTTTATATATCCCCCATTACCTCCCCATTGTGATGCTGGGGATTAGAAATAGCCTTAAGCAACCCAAGCTTGTTATAGCCTGGTCTACCCATTAAGATCCAAGTTAGAATTTATCTTCCGTACCCCATGCTTGTCATAAGAGGCGGGTGGGTCAGGCCCGTTGACCTGGTTGACACGTGTTATCATATTCCAATTGCGTAGATCGATGCTCACGTTGATCACTGAATTGTCTGGTCCACACACAATTATTTACACACCACCATCATATAGCTGGAATATTGCTTGCTTCTGGGCATAAAACTAAACTCACTCACTCACTGCCGGGCTTATGTCATTATAATCCTAATTGCCTAGATTAATACTCATGATGTCGCTCACTGGATTGCCTGTCCAGACTGGATGATTTACAGACCTTTGTGATATAGCTCGAATATGTGAGTGAGTAAATATATTGTTTTACGCTACTTTTAGCAACATTCCAGTAATATTACAGCAAGGGACACCAGAAATGGGCTTCACACATTGTTTGCAAGTGGGAATCAAACCAATAATGACATGCAAACTCTTTAACCAATAAGCTACCCCACCACCCACGTAATGCCGAATGAAGCTTTAAACAATTACAAGTTCACCAAACCATGCAGACAACATTTGGTGATGCTTGTTTTGCTAAACTTCAGTGTTCATTGATATTGTACTATTTGTGACTCACTGAAAAGTATAATTCTGAAGGGTATTTATTTCAGTTATGAATTATCATCGTTATAGGGGAGAAAGCCCTTAGAGAAGCCCTTAGAGAAGCAGGTAATGCTGGTTTCATACTTTGAATGGGAGACCTCCTAAACATGCCTTGAACAAAAAATGTAAAAACAGTCTGAAAAAATTACTGTCCCAAACATGTTTGACCCAGTGAGCCTGCTGTTTGAGAAACATGGTACAATGGTCCACATATGAGAATGTAGGAATCGGTTCCTGTAGCAGAATGGCCTTTCCTAGTGCATGTGGTATTACTTTACCATTCCTCGGCCCTGGCAGCGCCATGCACAGCTTGTTTACCAATACTACCAGACTTGTAGCCTTTCTCACAACCTGCTACTCGTTGGAATATTACAACATAACATACACTCATGTACTGACAAAATAAATGAGGATATCAATTTCCAGTCTATGATGAAACACTGATAAACTGTAGACAAAAATGTGGATTTTACAATTCAAAGAGAAAATCAAATGATGAGCAAATAGTGGTGTAACGATTCATCGATAGTATCAATGTTTGCATCATCAACTACACGATACGAGTGTATCGATACAAAATACATTTAAGCAATATATCAGGATATCCATGTCTCGAGGGTCCATGATACATCAATGTATCCCCACAACAGATGATATATCCCGATACAACTTACGTAATTTACTAAGAAAACTAAAAGTCATGTTGAAGTGTCGACTAAGTTCAGTTAAAGTTCTTTTACTTGGAGATAATGATTGCATTGTGAACTTCATGAAAATGTTCTTCAACTTGACTTTGTTAAATTTGTCATATGATAGTTAATTAACCAACAAAGTTATCTTTTAATTTGATTGTTTTCTTTTTATCTAAACTTTTCAGCTAAATTCCAAGTGATTTTTTAATTTGACCAATCAAACAATGTCCTCTTGTAAATATATATTAATTCACCCAAAGAAAATTTGATTTTTCCTATGATCTTATTCTGATTTTGTGATATCCATTCAATTGTAATTTTTATGACAATTAATCTGAAATCTTTGAAGAAAGGGTTTTATTTCTGTATCCAGTATTTGTAGGTGTGTACTTATCAAAGGTTTATTCTTTCAAATTGTGCACAGCTGAAAGTTGTAAGGAGTATTGCATTAGGAATAGGGAGGGAGTGTCTTTGAAATTCTTCTGAATTTTAAAAACAAATTGAACCTTAAAGGAATTTGCTGTTATCTTTGTTACATGAACAAACGAGTTGGTGTAGAAGTGAAAGAATGTGAACAGTTTTCAAACTCTGTAAACTGTAGAATATTCGTCTTCAAGTAATTGAAATATGGTTAGTTGTTTGACAAATAACACCATTTATTAACAACTATGAACAATGTCTTAGCTTTGTTAAGAAAGAGAACAAAGATAAGACAAAATTTAGAAAGCAGACTTAAGAGTTTTTTTCAGTGATTCGGTGAGGTGAGGTGAAATTGGGTTTAACTCTCGCTGGAGAATATTTCGCTCATATGACGATGTGCATGCGTGTGTATGTGTAGGTGCGGCTGCTTGTACTAGCCCAGACTGAAGCTGGTTTTATAGTGCTAGCCCACTGAGATACCATGCCGCAGTAAAGCATGAATACCCCACTCAGACACATTATACTGACTCGAGCCGACCAGTCCTTGTTGTACCCATAAATGCCGAGCACCAGGCAGGGACCAACAAGTACCATATTTTAACGTCTTTTGGTATGACGCGGTCGGGTTCAGTGATTCGGAATTCTGATATAAATTACACTGAATTGTTTATGGAAGCATTGGTGTAGAAACACAACTTCCCAAGGGAAACTTCAGTTTAAAATTTTAGATCAAGGTATACTGAATATGTTTGACTGTACTTTCTTAAGCATTAAATGCTGAAATTGTATTAGATCAACAGCTTTTAAGTGTGTGTGAATGTAACACAAGTTCTGCTGTTTAACAAATATAGTTTCAGTCATTTTATCTATCATATCCATCTGTTAGTTTTTAGAAATCTAAAGTAATAGGATATGTATCATATCACCACCATTGTATGGTGATCATAATCGTCTCGCAGGTTCCTTGCCAATTCCTTACCAATATTTTCATTAAATTGGTATCAGGATATATCGTCTCACCACTTATGCCACAAGACACAGCTCTATGAGCAAATCTGCGAGCAAACAAGTGTTTTTGAAAGTAGGTTTGTGATCATTAGACTAATGCTTAGTATCTGAATACATATAATTTTAATTGTAACCAATAAACTCATTTAAATTGAAAAGAAGCCCCAAGGAGACCACAGATTCAGAACCTGGAGAAATCTAGACTTGCTTCATTTAGGGCATTAGCACTGCAGGGAGGGCTAGGCTGTTGGGAAAATAATGTGGTTCAGGGACTGTGAGACAGATTATGACATCATCGACTTGGGCAGGGACTGGGAACTCGGATACCTCGGTCATGTGGGTCCTGAGCAGGACCAGAGTACCCACAGGTACCCACAGACACCCACACGACCACCCGGACCAATGGTCAGTCATGTCATATATTGTTCATGACAACAAAAACTTCAGTGGTTGCACTACAAGTAGATAATGTTTGCATTTCCCTCCGACCATGCACAGATAAATTATGACTTTTTTTGTTTGACTAAAGATTATTTGTAAGTCAATTAAACTGTAGACACGAGACAATATTTAGCAGGGGCTTCAGTAAAACAGTTCCCAATACATTTTTGTACTAAATTCTTGGAACCTGTAGCGGGATCTCTGGTTGCCATGGACTTGTCCCTTTTATAAACCTCTTCTAAAAATGAAAACTTTAAGAACTATATCATGTATATATTTAATACATGAAAAAACCTCTTTCACATGACATCCACAATCAGCCTCTCAGCTCTTACATGTATTTGTGTTCGAAGTCCAAAACATAAAAGGAACTAAGTGTTGTTCAAGTGAACCCATCTCATCATTTGCTTCCAGGTTAAAGAGTAAGTGGTTAATTTTTTTCACATTTAAGTCTTTTGTTTCCCAATTCCATGTTACAAGTTGCAAGTGGTTAATGATAAAATCCTCAAGTTAAGTCTATATCCTTGAAGCATCACACAGTCAACTGAGTGCAATTCCCCTCGCAGCAAGAATCCAAGAGTTAAGCTTCCTCATTAACCAGGAACAGTTCCTTATTGCCAGCTACCCCTAGCTACATGTAGCAGTGTTTCTGCCGGTTCCATGAACTCTGGGTTTTATTACACAAGTATGGAAGGAATTCTGTATGATAAATTTACATGAGTAAGCGTATTGGCCTTGTCCAAGAAATCTGATACTCTTCTTCAGGCACTTTAAGCCGCAGTTGTATTTCAGTTTAATATTATCAACACATCAATTTTTTAACAGTACTTGTTTGAAAGAGTAACATTCTTGATACAGGAGTTCCCAGTATCGAAAACTTGATCTGTTGTACATGAAAACTGCAGGATTACAGAATTCTGTACTGCATTAAACATAGGAGAGTTCCACATCAACTTAGCAACGAAAAAATAATTATCTTCCTGTTGATGTTTCTATTTTTACTGCTTGCTCTTCCGTTATGCCACTCCCACTTGTGTTAATACTGCTACTTGGTCTTGCTTCTACTACTTGTGTTATTGTTTCTTCTGCTACTTGTGTTATTGTTTCTACTACTTGTGTTATTGTTGATATTGCTACTTGTGTTATGCTACTTCTGGTATTTTCCTGCTGCTACTAGTGTCAGTGTTGCTGTTACTTGTGTTATTGTTGCTACTACTTGTGTTATTGTTGATATTGCTACTTGTGTAATGCTACTTCTGGTATCATGGTGCTGATACTGGTGTCAATGTTACTGCTACTTGTGTCATTGTTATTGCTACTTGTGTTATTGCTTCTACTACTTGTGTCATTGTTGATATTGTTACTTGTGTTATGCTACTTCTGGTCTCTTGCTGCTGATACTTGTGTCAATGTTACTGCTACTTGTGTTATTGCTTCTACTACTACTTGTGTCATTGTTGATATTGATACTTGTGTTATGCTACTTCTGGTATCATGCTGCTGATACTTGTGTCAATGTTACTGATACTTGTATCAATGTTGCTGCTACTTGTGTTAGTGTTGCTGCTACTACTTGTGTTATTGCTGTTGATACTGCTACTTGTTATTGTTGATACTACTCTGTGTGTCATATGCTACTGGTCTCTTGCTGCTGATACTGGTGTCAATGTTACTGCTACTTGTGTCAGTGTTACTGCTACTTGTGTTATTGCTTTACTACTACTTGTGTTATTGTTGATATTGCTACTTGTGTTATGCTACTGGTCTCATGCTGCTGATACTGGTGTCAGTGTTACTGCTACTTGTGTCAGTGTTACTGCTACTTGTGTCAATGTTACTGCTACTTGTGTTATTGCTTTTACTACTGCTTATGTTGTTGTTTCTATTACTACCGGGGCAGTGTGGTAGCCTAGTGGTTAAAGTGTTCGCTTGTCACGCTGAAGACCCAGGTTCAATTCCTCACATGGGTACAATGTGTGAACCCCATTTGTGGTGTCCCCCGCCGTAATATTGCTGGAATATTGCTTAAAGCGGCGTAAAATTCAAGTCCATTACTCACTCTATTACTAATGCTTCTGCTACTACCTCTTGTCCTATTGTGTCTCCTATTACTTGTGTTACTGCCACCAGTCCTCAGGTTCATCATATCGCCACTTCAAAATATTAACACAACTACTGTCCAAACAACTACTTACATATACAACAGCTACCAATGTCACACTTCACAACTAAGACCTCTACCATTTCATACACCACTAGCTGCTAAAATAGAAATACACTAAACCCTTTCAGTAAGTACATTATCAGTATTTAAAATAAAACTGCATGAAAGCACATATTTGTTAGTCAAAGCTAACACAACTCTTCTCAGCAAAATGGCCGTCACATCATCATCAAAGAATGTATGATCTCACATTATCCGCCCCAGCTGTCACTCCCCCATGTTGCCATGGCAACACTACCTATCAATATCTAACTGCTGATTTGGCAGATGTGTTACTTATGTTAAGTACCTACTAAGCTTTCTTGAGACAAAACCAAGGACATGGTGCTAAACTAAATGATGGGTCGACATCCAAACACACTCTTGATAATGTCAAAATATGTCAATAATCAGCTGATAATTGACAAGAAAATATTATTTACATACATTTCTGTAATTCTTTCCTCTCAAAACAAGTCTCAGACTACATGCAGAGATACATATATCTATAGTACTGTAAGAAAATAATTCAAGTTCTTAACTGCCTTAATTTGATTTGCCTACAAGCAGTATATTTAATTATTCATCAAGTTCTTACTTAGAAAACACTACCCCAACAAAATGAAAATATGACCCTTTCCGATTTTACTTCACTATGAAGAAGCATGTAGAATAAACCTACTTGTGTCGTAACCTACCTGACTACCTACAGTTTATTTCATACATGATCCAAATATGGATTGTTTTTGTTAACAGATACACCTGCCTAGTGAACTAATAGTCAATACGCTGTGAGCAGTTAACTGTGCCAATGAACTTTCATTTGAATACGTTCACAATATATCAACAACAGACTGAGAGAGTCATGAAAGTCAGAAAGTTATTGAACAAGAATAATGAAACTTAGAACATGGAAACTGAAAACGTGAGTGAGTACAGAACATATTCAAGAGGGGATACAAAGTCATTGAGCCATGATCAACAGGCATTAACAAGTTTCATTGGGCATTGACTCATGATGTAAGTGTGGATATGAAAGTGGGGCAAAACCTTTTTAATTGACATATGGATTCTATCAAAGTCAAATAGGTTAACAATGATCAACAATATTTTCCAATGTTTATGATAAAGACATGAAATAAAACCTGCAAAATTAACATATACAGTAAACTTTGAAAAGCAAAATAATCTGAAATATCTTTTTAAATGTTTGTTACCACTCTACCAGTGTTAATTATGTAAAATCATTCACAACATCTGGTCTAATATATTTGCTTTTGTATCAATTCACAAAATCAGTCTGATCATTTTCTCAAGGAGGTCAAATTCAATATGTGTGTGATTATGGTTTACACTGCTCTTAGCAATATTCTAGCAATATCACATCGATGGACACTAGAAATGAGTTTGACATATTGTAGCCATGTTGTGTCTTTGGTGTGACCAACACTTTAACCATTAGGCTACCCCACCACCCCAAATAGGTAAAACTTTGATGACAAAGCTCAGTAATTTGCTGTGCCGAGTTGAGTAATATATTTGCTTTTGTATCAATTCCACAAAATGTGCTTGAAACCTACAATGATGGGTTCAAATCCCTTTCTAGGCACTCATCCTGAATCTGGTAGGGGGATTATGCCAGCAGCTTGCTTGAAAGTGAAGGAATGATTTTTAAGCTATAATATAATCCTTTAAACAATTTTGGTTGTTAAAATAAAAGTAATTGCATCAAGTAGACTAAGGCAAGAATTGTTTTCATTAATTTCAGTATATATTTTCAACATTACTTCACATAAAGATGTTTGGTTGTTTAGTTTGATCTGATCAAATTTGATCAAAACATTTAATGTGCCTGTGCCTGTGCCTGTGTGTCTCTCCCTCTCTCCCTATGTCTGTGTGTGCACGTGACTCTCTATGTCTGTGTGTGCATGTGTGTGTGTGTGCGCGTGTGTGAGCGCATATACAAGTGTCATGGGTCACTTGCAGTAGCTACAATATGCATATAAATCGTCATTAGGAAAAAATGTAAACATATTATACATTTTTCCAAAAACAATAAATACAAGCAGAGCGAATGATCAAAACAATTATTCTTAAGATAACCATCACCAATAAATGTAGATGAAATAATTTTTATATTGTTTTCTTGTGGTAGATTTTTGTTGGTGTCCTATCAGAAAGATTAGTGTCACCTTTCTCTAGCAGGTCAACATCACATGTCCAGCCCTGACAGCCTCCTTCACGTTGCTTATTCACAAGAATGTAGTGGAATTCTCATGGCTGACTCAACAGCCACGCTCCTTGTTGGGGAAGGAAGTAGGGGGAAATGTTGCTACAATGAACTATGAACCAGTCACACAGGGTTGCTGGTGACACACTAGCATCCAACAGATAAATATCAAGTCATGGTGTTTTAAGCAAAGATACAGCTTATGGAGAAAGCACTTAACACACAACATGACAGAGGAATGCAAATTATTTGCAAAGATTTTTTTACATTTTTTCACATTATCAAATTATTCAGGGTTTTTCAGGTTTTTAATACAATAAATGTTTTAAGTATTTAAGGGAGGTTGGTGTCAGAGAATATCATCACTGGACTTGTGCCACTAAAGAGGTTGTTTATCCTCATATGATTGTAATGAGATAGTCATCCTTCATTCCCTGCTAACTAAGGAAGCTCAGGTTACAGTCTATCAAAATTCCTCCATTTTCCTTCCTCAATCTTAAAATGATAAGAAATGTGCACAGGGCTGTTGTCCCACCTATCAATCTAATTATTTCCCCTGTGTGTCCACAGTTAATTTCTGAATCTTAAATTGTTTGGGGTTTTTGTCATTCATTTAACATATTTATCTGCATGTTATGATCATAAAGTGTATTGATGAACTCTCATTCTTAACAAAACAATGTAAACACAGTGTGTAATGTGTATTTCGGAATTTCGACACACAGACGTTTCTAATGTGAGGTTGAAAATCTTCTGGAACTGATGTCTGAAAATAATGAAACCGGATACCCTTCCGTTTTGGCTCTTAACAGGAGAAAATATAGACTAATGATGGTGATATCGAAATTCCTGTACATCATATTTACCTTTGTAGCTGTTGTAATTACGATGTCAACTCGGGAAAATAGTTGACAACGAACCAAACTTCAAAATAGAATTTGCCAGACATTTAAATTTCTCACACTCAGACATCGGCCAGACAGGTCGCGTTGATCTAACCCAAGACACAACAGCAACCAGTCGACCAAATTGAATGCACTAAGTAAAAACCGACGTCTTTGAAGAAAAAGGAATTGACGATCCCTGAGTTTATAGGAATCAAATGTTCTGGTACAATGATATCATTAGTAAAAGTCCCGTTGAAGGCATATCCTTCCTTTGAGAACGAGAGGCACGCATGACTGAGCAAGACAATTCGGTGAAAACCTTCAAAGAACGGTACATAGCACCAGCATGAACGTGATTCTGAATGGGCGTGGTCCCTACGACTGCTTTAGACTAATAACCACGCGTTTTCTTGCACTAAGAGGTATCCCACGAGTTCGAGAAAATAATGACAAACATCGTCATCTAGAAACTATCCTTACCTGCTCGTGCTGGCGACAGAACGTGGAGTGCAGAAGGCGTCGACCTGCGTTATGCTACAGCTTCCGGATTCTCCGCTTGACCCAGATGTTGCCATATAAGGTAGCGATGAGGGTCGGGGTCAGGGGTTACAAGGGGCGATACGATTGACTGGGCCTCGTAGTGAGTGTCTTGAATGGGTGTGTTTTCTGTACACAGTACATAGTACACATGAAGTTCGGAATGATATCTGTTAACGTTCCAGCGTACACACTTGTGCAGTATTGCTGACTGAATTGAACTGAGTTTTAATAAAAATGTATATGCAATAGTATAAGGTGATAGAAGAGCTAGGCCTTGATTCAACGTGATGTATGTTTTTTGTATTTGACATGTTCAGAAGGTTTCTCACAAACCTTAGCTAATGACCAAGGAGCATGCTGCACTGGGAAGGAAGTGTCAGTTTTTTTAGCACTCTTTTATTAATTGATTAATTAGCCCATAATTACATCAATTAACGTTGATTTAACCTGCACAGAATGTCTTCTTGTTGTTTTTTTCTTCTTGTTTTGTTTTGATGGGGTTTTTGTTGGTGTTTATATTTTCTCTCCTTTTTTTTTTTTTACTTTTCTTTTTTCTTTTCTTTTTTTGGGGTGTGTGTGTTTTATTTGTTTTTGCTTTTGTGTGTATTGTTTCTGTGTTGTTATTTGTTTTGTTTGTTGTTTTGTTTTTTTAATGTTTTTGTGTTTTGTTTTGTTTTTGTTTGTTTGTTGTTTCTCTTTGGTTTTTGATTTGTTTTGTTTGTTTTTGTTTTGTTTTGGGTTTGTTTGTTTTGGGGGGTCTTTTCCTTTTTGTGTGGGAGTTGGGTGGGGGTGCTTCTAATAGTTAAATTTGAACGATGGAAGTACAAGAAATATCAAAAGCAGTAAAACATCAAACAATAATAAAAGCCTCTGAACTGATGCACTGAAACATTGAAGAATGTGGGTCTACAGGTTTATCACAGAAGCATTTAATAACAATGAAGTAGTAAATTAACTTCAGTGATGAGTAGGGTGTGGGATATTAGGGAATAGAAAGTTCGGTTTTGGCCTTGTACAACAGATTAAGTATCTATATGTTTAAGATCATGTTGTACTGTTAAACGTTCAAATGTGTGAGTTAGAGAGTGAGAGTAATTCCAATTAACTTAACAACTTAACTTTTATTACTTTCTACAAACTCAGTAAATGCACGACTGTGTCACTGTGTCCAGCATCACTGGAGTGTGTCTGTTGACAGCTGTATGACAGCCGGAATGAGTTTCATACCTTGTACGTGGACCTTGTGACGTGCAAACCGTTTGAATATATATATTCGCCAGGGAGATGACTGAGACGTTAGTTTTACGCCGCTTTTAGCAATATTCCGGCAATATCACGGCAGGGGACACCAGAAATGGGCTTCACACATTGTACTCATGCGGGAAATCGAACTGGGTCTTCGGCGTGACGAGCGAACACTTTAACCACTAGGCTATCCCACCCCCACCCAGGGCGCTGAGAATGCACACTGACCCACTGACCGGTGCAATTACAATATAGCTTACTGATTGGAATCTTGTGCTTCATGCTTTGTTCACGACGAAGAGCCGTGAAGATCCGGATTAGCATTGGTCTTCAGTAACCCATACTTGTCTAAAGAGGCGACTAACGGGATCGGGTGGTCAGGCTCGCTGACCTGGCTGACACATGTCATCGTATCCCAGTTGCTTAGATCAATGCTTCTGATGTTGATCACTGGATTGTCTGGTCCAGATCCGATTATTTACAGATCGCCGCCATATAGGTGGACTATTGCTGGGTGCGTGGTTACACAGCAAACCAAACAAACATCATCAAATATCGTTCTTCTTTTCTACAGATAGATATGTTAAGGCCCATTATTGTCCCGCCGTGATATTGCTGGAATATTGTTAAATGCGGCATAAAACCTCTCTCCCATACTCTTCTCTATCATGACAATATCATTAAAAACTATCGATATGTAACATTCAAGTTTTATACTGATTGCATGAATCTTCTCCATCCATGGGATGTGCAAACATTCCGACTCACGTTCCTGCTATTATCATTATATATCATTTTGTACGTATGCCAGATACTCGAACGGAGAAAACTTTGAAGGTAAAGCGCTCATAAAATCCAAACTAACGTTGCTTCGGTCGTGTGATGCAATGTTCTCACTTTGCTAGTTTGTTTAGCTCTAGTTTGTTTCTTGTTTAAAGCAATATTCCAGCTATATGACAAGCCGGTGATCAACAGCATGAGCATCGATCTATGCATTAGGGATACAATGACATGTGTCATCCAAGTCAGCGAGCCTGACCACCCGATCCCGTTAGTCGCCTCTTATGACAAGCATGGGTTACTGGAGATCATTTGTAACCTGCATGGGTATAATTTGTTTAGCGATAGCGGGAACTAAGATATGATTTTGTGTGTTTGTTTGTTGTTTAACGCCGCAAAAGTTTCCGGCTGTATGACGTTACAGCCGGCGGTTTGTAAATGAAATGTAGTTTTTCATTATCATGAATATTTTCTAGGCAACCATGATAGCAGAAAAAGGGATTAAATTAAATACTACTAAAGTTTTCTTACTCAATAATATAATTATCCGCTGGTATACATAATCAATAGATGTAAACCTGTTTTCTTATAAATTAAAGAATGTCTCTATGGATATTAATAGTTAAAAGGGGCGGTGGGGTAGTCTAGTGGTTAAAGCGTTGGCTCGTCACGCCGAAGACCCGGGTTCGAATTCCCACATGAGTACAATGTGTGAAGCCCATTTCTGGTGTTCCCCGCCGTGATATTACTGGAATATTGCTAAAAGCGGCGTAAAACAAAACCCAGTCAGTCAGTCAGTAATAGTTAAAACATGTCTGTTTACCAATGCTACAACCTGACATACATGGTTAGCAATTTGGTTTCACAGTTTGAAATAGGGATGAGTTTGTTCTTGTATAATTAGTGTGTCATGAACTATCAGAGCTGTTTGTCATATGCATGTACAAGACCATAGTCAATGTACCCCATGTTGTGATTCCAACCAAATCTGAAATATGGCTGTACACCTGTCGAAAATGAAATGGTCAAATGGAACTTCAAACTAACTATTCTTTCTTTTCCGAATTTCAGACTAACTATTCACTCTTATCCGAACTTCAGACTAACTATTCATTCTTACCCGAACTTCAGATTAACTATTCATTCTTACCCGAACTTCAAATTAACTATTCATTCTTATCTGAACTTCAGATTAACTATTCACTCTATTCCGAACTTCAGACTAACTATTCACTCTATTCCGAACTTCAGACTAACTATTCATTCTTACCCGAACTTCAAATTAACTATTCACTCTTATCCGAACTTCAGACTAACTATTCACTCTTATCCGAACTTCAGATTAACTATTCACTCTTATCCGAACTTCAGACTAAATATTCACTCTTATCTGAACTTCAGACTAAATATTCACTCCTATCCGAACTTCAGACTAACTATTCTTTCTTTTCCGAATTTCAGACTAACTATTCACTCTTATCCGAACTTCAGACTAACTATTCATTCTTACCCGAACTTCAGATTAACTATTCATTCTACCCGAACTTCAGATTAACTATTCATTTTATCAGAACTTCAGATTAACTATTCACTCTTTCGAACTTCAGATTATTCATTCTATCGAACTTCAGATTAACTATTCACTCTTATTCCGAACTTCAGACTTAACTATTCACTCTATTCCGAACTTCAGATTAACTATTCACTCTTATCCGAACTTCAGATTAACTATTCACTCTTATCCGAACTTCGAACTATTCAGACTAACTATTCACTCTTTCCGAATTTCAGATTAAATTCACTATTCACTTTCTAAATATTCACCGAACTTCAGATTAACTATTCACTCTTATCCGAACTTCAGACTAACTATTCACTCTTATCCGAACTTCATTCATTAACTATTCTATTCTTCGAATTCCGAACTTCAACTTCAGATTAACTAACTCTTATCCGAACTTCAGACTAACTATTCACTCTTATCGAACTTCAGACTAACTATTCATTCTTATCCGAACTTCAGATTAACTATTCAATTCCTATCCGAACTTCAGACTAACTATTCACTCTTATCCGAACTTCAGATTAACTATTCACTCTATATCGATTAACTATTTCAGAACTTAGACTATTCCTCCTATCCGAACTTCAGATTAACTATTCACTCTTATCCGAACTTCAGATTAACTATTCACTCTTATCCGAACTTCAGATTAACTATTTAACTATTCACTCTTATCCGAACTTCAGACTGAATATTCCCTCCTATCCGAACTTCAGATTAATTCTATTAACCATGAACGCTCTTATCCGAACTTCAGACTATTCACTCTCATATTCCTCTCTCTATCCGAACTTCAGATTAACTATTCACTCTTTTTCCGAACTCACTCTTATCGAACAGACTAACGAACTCCAGACTAACCATTCGCTCTTATCCGAACTTCAGATTAACTATTCACTCTTATCCGAACTTCAGACTAAATATTCACTATTATCCGAACTTCAGACTAAATATCCCTCCTATCCGAACTTCAGATTAACTAATCACGCACATCCAGCTTTAGCGGGATATACAAACAAATGAACTTTCTTGTGGCCTGTTGTGGTTGAAGCCACAGAAGCGCAATAAAATATGACACCGCAATGGCCTGTCACCGCTCAGCGTTCACAGTAGTCGTTGGTGAAGCCGGTTTGATCTACTCCAGGGACTGAAACATGGGACAATCGTGAATTTCTTTTGTCTAATTACTATATGAAATATAACATTAAATTGAAATCTTGGTGACGTATGTTGCACCTGGACAACAAAATGTATTCGATTGAGAGTGCCAATTTAAATTTTGATGAAAGACGTCCGTTTTGCGAAAACGTCGTAAAATGCACGAACAACCTGGTATAAAAACTGCTGACAAAATTCGTTCGGAACATCGTTAAAGAAAGCAGACAAAGGGCATCACTGTGACTAATCTGATGAAGTCATCCCCGAAACATCTTCATCTCTGCGACAGCACCAGCACCAACATGACTATGGGGCGCGATGGGCGGATGAAGCTGGCTAAGGCGCTAGGCTAGTGATCCAAAAGGTTGAGGTGTCGGGATCAGAGCCCACCTGTGACCGGAGTGTAAAACCTTCGAGTCAACTTTGCATTGTGCAGACTCTTTCAGTGTTGTCACAACCCCTAGTGTACGGTACACAACCCTGTGGCTTAAAGAACCACGAATCCGTTGGTATTTGACCAGATGGTGGCCACATGAATACGATGCAAACACCTAGTTGCGGGTACAGCAGCGGCGATGCGTGAACATGGACAAAGTACTGTGACTATGTGTCCCAGTCCCACCCAGCTGTGAATGGGTACCTCGTTAGGATGAAAGCCACAATAACTCGGTGCGCCTAGTGACTGCAAGAGTTGAGACTGATATTCGATGTGCCGTTGAGATTGACATCCAAGATCGAGGGAAAAATGATCAGCGCCTCGACATGCACTAGATGCGTGGACATATTGCGCTTTATAAATAACCTATAATAATGATCTCAGTCGACAGTGTCACCGTGGAAGGAGGCAAGGTACAGCGTTGGCAGGTTCAAAATGTGTACAGAGGGCAAGGTAAACTAGCGCCGAACTATGTCCAGAAAGGTCATGGCGGTATCATGAACTAGTTAGAAGTCAGTGGGGCTGGACTTGAGGCTGGTTATCATTTTAGGCAACATTACTGCACAGAGGTAATTGGAATAAGGTTTTACCTTACCTTACCTTACCTTACCTTACCTTACCTTACCTTACCTTACCTTACCTTACCTTACCTTTAGTTTATTACCTTACCTTACCTTACCTTACCTTACCTTACCTTACCTTACCTTACCTTACCTTACCTTACCTTACCTTACTAGGTCGGCTGCCATTTATCCAACAACAGCCACACGGCACAGTCTATACCAGCATGATAACGCAACTCGTGAACATCCGGGTTAGATGGGTACAATGTGTGAAGGCCATTTCTGGTGTCCCCCGCCGTGATATTGATGGAATATTGCTAAAAGCGGCGTAAAACTGAACCCACTCACTCACTCCGGGTTAGAACTGGTCTTCAGGAACCCATGCTTGCGTAAGAATCGACTAACGGGATCGGGTAGTCAGGTTCGTTGACTTGGTTGACACGTCATCGTATGCCATTGCGTAGATCGATGCTTATGCTGTTGACCACTGGATTGTCTGGTCTAGCAGACTCGATTATTTAAAGACTGCCGCCATATAGGTGAAATATTGGTGAATGCGGCGTTAAACAAAAATACAAACAAAAAATATTTAAAGACATTTATTTTTATATCATTCTGCAATGTCATCAGCAACATTAACGTTAAAGTTTCGGCATTGCCTGCACGTTCCCTTGACGTGACCCAGTCGAACATTTGTGGCACCATCATGGCAGGCGAGTCAGACTGACCACAGATCCACCGGCCACCCTCCTGGGCGTGGAACGTTGTGTCATCAGGATTGGTAACGGATTTCCGCTAACGTCATCAGGCGTTTGACGTCATCAATGCCGTGACGTGTCATGATGAGGTGGACATATTCAACATTGTGCATGTGATGAATGACTTTGCAGTGACTTACAAGTTTGCTGTTTAAGTCTTTCGAATTGTAAATGGTTTCTTTATGACACCTAATGGTTTTGCATCATTGTTACTCGTAAAGTTTCTTCTTTTTCTAGAGTAATCGTTTTTTAACACGGTGCCAAAACGTCACTCAATTAAATATGTTTTCCCTTCAAATATGGTGTCTCTTTATTTCTTTCGTCTAAAGCCGTCATGTTATTTATGTTCGACGACAGGTCAGTTGAAATATTGCTGGGGGCACATCAAAGAAGCAAACGAGCACATTGATCTCTCGGGTTTGGGAATAGTAAAAGATCAATACATATGACTATACAGTAAAGTCATTTTAAAGCTCTGGGATTGGCTGCAGCTATGCTAACAGCGCTTCAAGGCACGACTCGCCTAATTCACTTGTTTCTATATGTAATAGATAAGTATTACCGCTTTACTAACGTCAAACGTGCGATCGTAATCACAAGTGGTCATTTTAATGACAGTCATAAATTCTGTCACTAACGCGCACGTTAACTGCTCGAGGCGTATTCAGTAACGCGTGGAGCTATGACTCTCTCGTGAGGTAATGCTGTCCTAGGTTGGGAATATATGACCTTATAATTCCATGTGATGCTGGACTAAACACATTTACATACCTGATGCCCTTGAAGTCACAGGTGTAAGCTACAGATTACAGGTGATAACAGGTGTTAAACATGTCAGACGCTGACTTCTCAAACTGGATGGGGAATCTACCCGAGCGTCTGACCAAAGTACCCCTTGGTCACCTCGCTATACCAGGTAGGTTTGTATTGAATACGTGACCTGAAGAGGTGTTTTGTTATTGTGTGTTTACTGGTAACTTTAAGGGTTGAGTATCGGCATGTCCGTGTATTTCATCTTCGTGTCAGAAGGCTTTATCTACATTGGTATTGGCGAGTGACACGTAAATAGCAGTATACTTTCGTGAACGCAATGATCATTATTGATTATTTTATACTTGTGTGGGCATGATTGTCGACCTAACATTAACCAGGTGAGGAGTAGTTGTACCGGTAGTAGTAGCAGCAGTAGTAGTAGTAGTAGTAGTAGTAGTAGTAGTAGAAGAAGTAGTAGTAGTAGTAGTAGTAGGAGTAGTAGTGGTAGAAGAAGTAGTAGTAGTAGTAGTAGTAGTAGTAGTAGTAGTAGCAGTGCGGGCACATATGATTCTCGATCTAACATTAACCAGGGTAGTAGTAGTAGTAGTAATAGTAGTAGGAGGAGTAGTAGTAGTTGTTGTTGTTTATATTTACGCATTAGTTCTTCCCCTATTATCATCATTGTTATTATCATTATTGAATCACACTGGTGTAGTGTAGCGTGTAGATATTGAACTATGACAACAGCAAGTCACGTGATGTGACTCGGAATGCTATGTTTACGGTAGGACAAAGGCGTTGTGCCACATTCATGACTGAACCTGACCACGGTGTGTACTTCACTCTCAAATACAAGTCAGAATATGTTTGTCTAAGCGTGATCAGTTATATGTGGGTCAACACCGGCTGTATGCATACTCACATGCCGTGAGTTGCTTTTATGCTGAGCAATTCCGTATGCACAATAGATAACTGTACTTGATCGGTTTCAACATGACAGAATATCACTCGTTGTAAATCACTTCCGTGTATGGCTATTGGTTTCGCTCGCAAGCACGGATTATTGTCATGTTAGTATTGCACTTAATAATTCCTTTGTCTCACTCCACAGACACATCAACACCAATGATATTAATGATATTTATCGTCATTAAAAGAAATAGTTCCTTCTTGATCTTTTGAGTTGAGTGAGTGAGTGAGTTTAGTTTTACGCCGCTTTTATCAATATACTAGCAATATTACGGCGGGGGACACCAGAAATGGGCTTCACACATTGTACCCATGTGGGGAATCGAAACCGGTCTTCGGCATGACGAGCGAACGCTTTAACCACTGGGCTACCCCACCGCCCCTTAGTTGTTGTGAGAGTTTTTAAGGTGA
Organism: Haliotis rubra; assembly: GCF_003918875.1. NCBI lineage: Eukaryota > Metazoa > Mollusca > Gastropoda > Lepetellida > Haliotidae > Haliotis > Haliotis rubra. The sequence goes on from NW_025767023.1 coordinate 691,477, forward strand.
AATATATTAATAACAGTTGACAGTCCGTATCCCTCCAAACTCAAGTTACGTTAAATTAGTTGTATTATGACTAAAAATGTTGTTGTTTTTTGTAATAATAGTCTCAACAAAAACAATGGCTCCTACAAAAAATATCTTTGTTCAAATTCATAGACAGAACATATTAGAATTACGCGACAAACTAAACAATGTTTGGACCGTACTTTAGTCAGCTTAAATTTTGTTTAAAAAAATCTCTTCCGCGTTCTCTCATCACCTCATCTGTCAACAATACCCGCGACAACATTCTTGTCACATACGTAATGTGATAAGCATGAGTATACTTATGTTGGATTATGTAACAGATTAACCCCCCGACATCCATCACATGGAAGTACTTCCTTGACAACTAGTTACCATTAAAGATAGCATTTCATGCATGTGTGTGACGTAACGCAATCAAGGAAGAGTTCGTCAAATTTCTTACAGAAAACTTATTACACTTTAATTGATTTTGTGGAAGGGTTTCTTTATAAAAGTTAGAATGTATTAACTGGCTTGAATATCTAGTGAGTGACTGATTTTAGTTTTACGCCGCTCTTTGCAATATTCCAGCAATATGACGGCGGGGGACACCAGAAATGGACTTCGGTGTGGCGAGCGAATGCTTTAACCCCCCACCGTCCCATTTTGAATATCTAAGATGGATTAATAATATATAATATGAATTAAAGATGTTTTATACTGATGGATAAGGCTTATGGTGTTTTGGGTTTTTTCTATTTTATACAATATAGAAAAACAAAATTCGCAAGTAAAGTATGTTGTCAACATTACATCATTGGGTGGAACGATTTCATCAGCGATTATGAAATGATAGATTAATGAATCCATATCAAATAAATCATTAGTTAAATGATAGAAATATTAACGATGGACGAAATACATAAATAAGTGAGTACCTATGTTTTAGCAATACTACAGCGTTATCACGGAGGGGGTGGGGTGGGAGTGGCTGGTATACATAGGGCTTTAGGCATTGTACCCCTGTGGAAAGCCGTTGATTTCGACACGAGATCTTTAACCCCTAGGCTCTGCAACCGTCAGCTTGTAAAACAATGGGAGACTTCTGGTGAATGAACTTGTAGAAACAATGAATGAACACTAATGGTTAATAGATAATTCATATGAAGATTTGTGTTTGTGACACGAACATCAAAATGAGGTTAAAATCCAAAACATGACTTTGAAGAAGATTATCTCATATATTAAGTGTGTTATGATTGTCGTTTGTTAACTTAAATGTTATAAGGCATATATAGATTAACGTGGTTTTTAGAATATTATTGCAAGGGGTTATATAGAATGAATACTAGTAAATAATGAAAAGATGATAAATGTGATGTCTAAATTTGATGCATCTATGAAAGGTGAGGTGAAATTGGGTTTAACGTCGTTCTTGAGAATATTTCGCTCATATGACGACGTGAATGCGTGTGTATGTGTATGTGCGCCTGCTTGTACTAGCCCAGACTTAAGCCGGTTTTATAGTGCTAGCCCACTGAGATACCATGCCGCAGTGAAGCATGAATACCCCACTCAGACACATTATACTGACTCCTTGTTGTACCCATTAATGCCGAGCGCCAGGCAGGGACCAACACGTACCATATTTTAACGTCTTTTGGTATGACGCGGTCGGGGATCGTACCCGCGACCTTCCGCTCTCCGGGCGGACGCTCTAACCACTACACCACGGAGGCGGTCGCATCTATGAAAGATTTATGATAACTTCAAGTACTTAATGAAACAGAATTACAGAGTAATCACTTAACCAAACGTACAGTTAACACTGAAAATCACACACGGATATTTTCTCTGTCTATCTGGGTGTTTCTTGGAATTGTCATTAATTCATATATCAGTGTGGTTTTGTTAAAATTTGTAAAGATCGCGTTGGCTCAACTCGATTGTCATTCCTCCTGAACCCATAATAGTTGACAGGACGTCTGCATTGTTGCTATTATAACGTTTTATTCCTAAAAAAATAATTAATCTTATAGCCAAATCAGAGTAAGGAGCTATGTAATTATGAATACACAATGTCATTCAGAAAGCAGTCAAATGCGACATATCAGTAAAGTACTCATTCTAGTACTTTTGCTAGGTTAAGTCCCATCCGGGATTCGAACCCACACTTTCAGAGTCAAGCACCTACTCGCCAGCACACAAAGTCAGCGATCTAACTCACTCAGCCACCGTGGGTAAAATTATTGGATTAAACTGTTATCATGTTAATGTATTTGTAAGATTTACAGGTATTATAACAGCAATCATAACAAAAATCATGTTTCATATAGGTTTAGTGTCTGTTTATTTCCGTTGCAGGTTCTCATAATTCGTTCACGTCTACTCTCGACTCCTCGCAAGGCGTGGCAGTGGACCAATCAGAATCGATTCAGAACCTGGGTTCGTCTTGCTGCGGAGCTATCACAAAAATCATCCAACGATGGTCAGTCAATCAAAGCATGGCACTGTTTGAGCAGCTCACAGCAGGAATACGGTATTTCGATTTACGAGTGTGCAAGAAACCCGACACAGAACAATTCCATTTCTTACATGGACTTTATGGAGACAATGTCCAAACTGCACTTGGCACCATAAGGTCGTTTTTCGAAACCAACCCAAAGGAAGTCGCCATTTTGGACTTGAACCATTTTTATAACATGGAGCCATCAGATCATGATCGGTTGCTAGGGGAGATAGAGGACACAGTTGGTGGTTTGCTAGTTCCGGTCAATGGTTACCAATACAAACTATGGAGTCTCACTCTCGCTAACATCTGGAGCCACCCCGGTCGGATTATTCTGATTTACCACAATCCTTTTAATGCAGCCACCTTTCCAAAGATTTGGAACAAGAATGTCATCCAGTCACCCTGGCCCAACACGTCTAGTACAGATTCTCTGATTGATTTCCTGGAGAGAAATTACACCGAGAAAAAACGACCCCCGGATATAGTTTTCATGTGTGGCAAGGTTGCCTTACACCGAGCACAGGAACAATTGCCATGCGACTGTGTGGCTCTCTGAAATCTGTTCTAGCTCGCCCTTCCACGACCGCGTTTGTCAACTGGGTGAGGGATAAAGCTCCAGGGGAATACAGAATTAATATCTGCCTTGTAGACTTTGTAGAAATGGCAGATTTTATTCCCGTAGTCATTGGCATTAACGGTGAAAGTTCAGGGGCATTTCGGGAACAGATGACAGAGGATATATTTGCCAAGGAATATGAGTGACTAAATTGTGAATTGATGATTTTGGATTTATTAAAAAAATAAATTCCTCTACCAAGTGACCTAACTTTACTAAAAAAGGGTAACCGCATTTAACACCAGACGCTTTGATAAACCAGACTATCATTCTTCAGATGGAATGTGCAGAGGCTCAGAGCAAGAGGCCAAGTTTTCGATAGTCTGAATATTGACATAACAGCGAATTTTTTATGGCCCAAAGGGTCATGGATTCCAGAGATTTACAAGAGAGTTGTCAGTAGGGTAGAAGCACATCGACCCATGATACGTGAACGGCTTTGAGCGACTGCTTTGTGAACGTTGATAAGACAATGTCTTGATGAATTCTGAAATTCCATTTGCTCTTAACTGGCATTCAAATGGTACATCCCAATCTACGTTAATGTAGTGCAGCACGGCTTCTAGTCATACCTCGGATGTCACCATTGAATTGGTCATGTGGAAAAGGCCGACAACGAACCATAAAGTGATTTTAGTGGTCCTAGTGTAAATAACGTTCAAGTACAAACTTTAAGTTGCTGCATTATTTTAAAACCAGAAGATACAAGTATGTAAATACTAAATACATTGTGTTCAATATCAATCATGCGCTTCCTCTGTTAAAGAGGATCGTCAGCAGAAGCACCTTTAAGGCTTAGATGCTCAAATACACAGTTACTTTAATTACGTGTTATCGCCGCGCAGTGTGATTGATGATCAGAAGTCAGTGGATAAGTTGCATCACCTTATCTTAAGACCCTTTCTGTATTTCATCCTTAGGGATCAAGCATGTCCCAGAACTCCAACCAGGAGAAATATTAAGCGAGAATTATGACTATAACAATACGTTTTCTGTAATGAAAGTCTAACCAAAACACATGTTCCAACAAATTATTTATTGGTTTAAATTCAAAGATAAAACAACATTAAAATACATGACAAACTCAAATTTGTTGGTTACTTCGAATTCCTTCAGTAAGCGTTTAAAACTGTTTTTAAAAAATCTCTTCCGCGTTGGCAAAGGTCCAAACCGCAACATCTGAAACAATACCCGCGACTACATTCTTGTCACATACGTTATTTGATTAACATGGGCATACCTATCCTGGATTATGTAACAGATTAAAGCAGACATCCATCACATGGGCATACTTCCTAGACAATCTGTGGCCTTTGGAAATAGCAATGTTTGTGTGACGTAACACAAGTTGCAGGTCACTTTGAATTAGTTTATTTACGCCAATTTGAACATGATTTCGGTCATATCCGTCAAGATCCGAGTTAGATTTGGTGTTCAGCTATCCATGCTTGTCGTAAGAGGCGACTGACAGGATCGGGTGGTCAGACTCGCTCGATGAAACATATCGGATCCCAGTATATTGTTCCGGTGAATGTTGTCATCGTAAATTGAAAGAAGCGTTCGTATAATATGTGTCAGTGTTGCGATTTGTAAGGCTCACTCGTGTGAGCGTCGCTCAGTGTCAACACGTTCCTCGGTTGGAGTCTGAAAATCGTTTCGTAACAGTGAAACACATTATTTGACGTCAGCTTTTTACAGGTCTTTTATACGATGAGATTATTCCAATATTTATTTTAATGCATTTATGTGTCTTTGTGTTTATTTGTCTTCCATCAGTATGTATTTTTGAAAATAAAGTTATAAAATAAATCATGTCTGTATAGAACATACTTATGTATACAAGAGCACGTTGTTTGACATGGGTGCTGTTGCTTCTGTGATACAAAAAGCTAAGGTATTTTCCGGCACAATTATATTCCCACGCAGTGAGCGGGGATCTGACTACTAACGCACATTTACTGGTATTTGCATTCTAATATTCAAAGTGTCAAAGTCTGACTGATCTTTGGAGGTGCTCTTGTAGTACTGTCTAGTTTAGTAGTTTTGTTCTGATTCTCACAATCTGTGTTTGCTAATCTAGTGATTGGGCTTCAGAACACAGATCTAGAGTGAGTGAGTGAGTGAGTTTTACTCCGCCTTTAACAATATCACAGCCGATCACAGCAGGACCAAGACCTGGTTTGGAATGGTGGACACGATGAGAGACGGACCAAAGACCGACCACACGACTGGCACCAGTAATGGTTGGCGTAGCTGTACGTGACGGGGTTGCGATTGTGCGACAATCGAAGAATATCACAGGGATGTCACGTCGCAAACAAATTGTAGTGAGTGAGAGAGTTTATTTTTACGCCGCTTTTAGCAACATTCCTTAGTAAATGAGCCCCACGGAGGATAAAGATGGGACACCAGAAATGGGCTTTCGCAAAGACACATTGTAAAAACCATGTGGGGAATCAATATCACAGCGGGGACACCAGAAATGGGCCTTCACACATTGTAACCATGTGGGGAATCGAACCCGGGTCTTCTGCGTGACGAGCGAACGCTTTAACCACTAGGCTACCCCACCACCCCACACTGATCTGAGTGGTGTAAAGTAAAACCAAAGACGCACCGCAAGCGGACCATGACAATTCAAGAAAGTATTAGGAAACATATATTTTCGTTCAGTAAATTTATGATTTATGAAAGGCAGGCGAATATTACATTTCTTACAAGTGCGTAAATACAGAAACTTAAACATGCAAAACCGAGCATCTCCGCAAAAGAAAACAAACCATAACCTGTCCTCTTGATAGGTCGAATGCTGAATTACCACGATAGAATGTGTGTATTTTAATTGGCATGCATATGAATTGATAAAGCACTTATAATAGAAGTAGCTCAAACAAAGGACCACTGACATGAAAGGCACCAGCGCTGGCATTCTCCCCAAGTGTACCTACAAAGCGGTGGAGTGTTCGAGCGTCGTCACCGTAGGGGTCACGGTTGTATCGCCAGCATGAACCAGGAGGGTTAATTATGGATATCCCTGTAGCCCAGCTGTCGGCGTCAGGTCGTATACCCCTGGGGTCACTCGTCGCATGCCCCCGAGACCCCCACGTCACACTTTGACGTAAATCTAGCAACGCCTGCAGACATTTGTGACAGGTACTTTTGACTGACGTCACCGGGCGTGAGAAGCGCCCGTTCAATCTCTACAAGTGCCTTGCTCAATGGTTACAATATTAATTTTGACCGACTTATTTCAAGGGGTGAGGAGCGGTGCGTTAGCCTTGTGGTGAAAGCTGACGCTCTTCACGCGGAAGACCCGGGTTCGATTCCCACATGGGTACAATGTGTGAAGTCCATTTTTCTGGTTTCCCCCGCCGTGATGTTGCTGGAATATTGCTAAAAGCATGACCATGTCCAAAACATTTCGATTTAAGATATAGAATCTCTTTTCAGATAATCCTTAAGTGTGTACACATATTTCTTTAATCCATATAGGCCTTAAAAACCGATGGATATACAAATTAAAATGCAGGATTGTCCTTTCTACAACAAAGAGAAAGTCGATAATTCGAATTCTTAAAAGCGTTATCGTCATCCTGGCCTTGTATCGATTCGGTCTTTTAAAAACCATAAAGTGACTGCAAAAAGTAAAAAAAAATTAATGTCTTTAATGCATGTCTGGTAAATGTTCAATTAGAATGCGCCCTCTGTTGAAACCATTATTGTAAAATTGTTCTGATTCCAAAGCGTCACCAACGTCAAGCACAAAAACACTTAATTCCAAAACCCATGCAACTGCGTTGTGGCTGTTATTTTAGCTTCTTTAGTTTATTACTAATATTAAGTAATCCCTTCACGATGTTTGATCATTGCTGAACAAATCCACCTTAAAGCATTTGTCATCTGTGAAGGTCCGGGGTAGAATTGGTCTTCAGCAACCCATGTTTGTCGTAAGAGGCGACTAACGGGATCGGGTGGTCAGGCTCGCTGACTTGGTTGACATATGTCATCAGTTCCCAATTGCGTAGATCGATGCTCATGATGTTGATCACTGGATTGTCTGGTCCAGACTCGTTTATTTACAGACAGCCGCGATATAAGTGGAATATTGCGGAGTGCGGCATAAAACTAAACTCACTCACTCACAATAGATGAATACAGTGTTGACTTTGTTTTAGGTTGGAATCTTGCTGAATACACGATAACCCAACAAGGATAACATACTGACTGACTGAGTTTGGTTTAGCAACATTCCAGCAACATCACGGCGGGCGACTCCAGAAATGGGCTTCACACATTGTACCCATGTGGGGATTCGAACCCGGGTCTTCGGCGTGACGAGCCAACGCTTTAACCATTAGGCTACCCCACCGCCCCAAAGGATAATATATTTTAGATTCCATTGGGCGTAAATAAACCACAGAGGTGAACATTAATAAGTGGCCTGGATCACTTACATCCGTCAGTCAGAATCTGATGAACAATCGTAAACATAAATAAAAATCGTATAAGGAAAAAAACATCTACACGTTACATGCATTTAGATAATATATGAATTTCTAGTAACATTAATACCTTCAATGATGATTACTATCATATCTCCTATCAGTGGTGGGCGGTGGGGTAGCCTAGTGGTTAAAGCGTTGGCTCGTCACGCCGAAGACCCGGGTTCGAATCCCCACATGGGTACAATGTGTGAAGCCCATTTCTGGTGTCCCCCCGCCGTGATGTTGCTGGAATATTGCTAAAAGCGGCGTAAAACCCAAACTCAGTCAGTCAGTCAGTCCTATCAGTGGTCAGTGAGATTCAACTCAGATCTTTTAATGACCGCTGGGCATAGGCCAAGAAAAAAGGTCAAAGGAGCCTTAGAAGTCTATTTATTACTTTGGATGCTACAGGCGCCTGTATCAATTCTGTCATGTGGGGAAACGGGTCATGGGACAGTGCGAGATCGATAACGTTGGAATATACGTTTGTTTGTTGTTTAACGTCGCACTCAGCTTGGAGCATGTTTTGGACTCGAAACGAAACCGCGACAGGTTCTTTGGGCTTTGCATGATTATAAATTGCTGAATTATATTGGGTTGGTTGGTTGGTTTGTTGCTTAACGCCGCACTCAGCAATATTCCAGCTATAAGGCGCCGGTCTATAAATAATCGAGTCTGGGCCAGACAATCCAGTGATCAACATCATTAGCATAGATACTAGTACACACAATTGGGATACGATGACATGTGTCAACCAAATCAGCGAGCCTGACCACCTGACCCCGTTAGTCGCAACTTACGACAAACATGGGTTGCTGAAGATCAATTCTACCCCGGATCTTCACAGGTTTGATGATAGAACAACGTATGGTATGGATTTAGAACTTCTTTAATATTTACAACACGACGTTTCTGGGCTACATTCTTGCCCCTTCATCACCTGATCAGGTCAGAAACGTCAGGTGATGAAGGGGCAAGAAGTAGCCCAGAAACGTCAGGTGATGAAGGAGCAAGAAGTAGCCCAGAAACGTCAGGTGATGAAGGGGCAAGAAGTAGCCCAGAAACGTCAGGTGATGAAGGGGCAAGAAGTAGCCCAGAAACGTCAGGTGATGAAGGGGCAAGAGGTAGCCCAGAAACGTCAGGTGATGAAGGGGCAAGAAGTAGCCCAGAAACGTCAGGTGATGAAGGGGCAAGAGGTAGCCCAGAAACGTCAGGTGATGAAGGGGCAAGAGGTAGCCCAGAAACGTCAGGTGATGAAGGGGCAAGAGTAGCCCAGAAACGTCAGGTGATGAAGGGGCAAGAAGTAGCCCAGAAACGTCAGGTGATGAAGGGGCAAGAAGTAGCCCAGAAACGTCAGGTGATGAAGGGGCAAGAAGTAGCCCAGAAACGTCAGGTGATGAAGGGGCAAGAAGTAGCCCAGAAACGTCAGGTGATGAAGGGGCAAGAAGTAGCCCAGAAACGTCAGGTGATGAAGGGGCAAGAAGTAGCCCAGAAACGTCAGGTGATGAAGGGGCAAGAGGTAGCCCAGAAACGTCAGGTGATGAAGGGGCAAGAGGTAGCCCAGAAACGTCAGGTGATGAAGGGGCAAGAGGTAGCCCAGAAACGTCAGGTGATGAAGGGGCAAGAAGTAGCCAAGAAACGCCAGGAGATGAAGGGGCAAGAAGTAGCACAGAAACGTCAGGCGAATAAGGGGCAAGAGGTAGCCAAGAAACGTCAGGTGATGAAGGGGCAAGAAGTAGCCCAGAAACGTCAGGCGAATAAGGGGCAAGAAGTAGCCCAGAAACGTCGTGTTGTAAATATTAAAGAAGTTCTAAATCCATACCATACGTTGTTATGTTACCTTCCAACTTCTAAATGCCCATCAAGCATCTGGGGTCTGATGACAACGAGACACATACAATGTACATTTTTCATAAAAAGACGTAAGAAATAAATGGACAGTGTCATATAAACCAGATATGTTCAATAATTTCCATGCACAAACGACTTTCCTCTACATTGATCCAGCACTACCAAATGAGCAAATATCGTGAGTGTCTCTGATTAGGATACGGGAACAAGGTTGTGTAACGAAGGCACCTGTCTACCACACTTCCGTCTCTTAACACATCCAGTAACCAATCAGTGTGCGAAATAGACACTGGCCCGCTAGCCCGTGGCTAGTAAAAGTCCAGTCTGGCCAGTAAATCTCCACAGTCACTGGCCCGACTGGCTGATGGATGTTCATGGGGTCATTTTGTAAATATATCAGTCTCTCCGACTTGTTAAGTTATTATACATTTTTAAATCATGCAAGGTTATGGCCTGATATATATTAACAGCTTAATAATGAAACCAGTGTCTACATTCAAATTTCGGGCCGGTGAATTATTTTGTGGGCTTGTAACTTTCAGGCATAGCTAGCCCGACTGGCTAGCAAAATTTGGAAACTATTTCGCAGACTGTAACCAATCATCTAGTACCGAGCTTGTCGCGGAACAATTATTGTAGAAATGGTCAATCAGAAATTCTGGTTTTGTCAAGTGAATACCGTCATTAAATGTACAACGATTAATTCAATCAAGATATGATTAGTTAAGAATGGAGTTGTCGACGTCGAAAACAAAATGTAGCAATGTTGTTATTTTACATGCTGTTTTTATCAATCGAAGTCCACGTATCGACTATCCATTATAAATCGTTTTGGATATCAGAGCATATACATGTATTACAAAATGTTTTATGATCTAAAAATATTATAAATATTACCCGAGCCCTTACCCGAGTTTAAAATGAGTTTGGAATTACGCTGCTTGGAGCATCACAGTGTGTCAGCTTGATGTAGGAGAAAAACACGCGATGGCATCGCATCCTTGGGTAGGTAGCCGAAGCGTTCGCTCGTATTGCCGAAGACCCAGATTCGATTCCTCGCATGGGTACAACGTGTGAAGCGAAAAGTATTGTCAAAAGCGAATTATATGTTACATTTCCGTAGACCCTATGTTACATATTATTTAACACAAGTTAAAGAAGACCCTCAGTTGGAAGGATGTGTGTTGGAGTTAGAGCTGTGACGATATATCGTAGTATCGATAATCGTGATACTTCTTCTGACAATAAATATATCGATACTTTTTTCGTATCGTGATATGTATAGTTGACCTAAAAATTGTGAATTTTCACTAGAAATTGATGGTTATGTCAAAACTAACACGGTTACTTGTTATCAAAATAAACTCTTTTAAAGAAAATAACTAAAGATAGCATATCGTGATACGCATCGTATCGAATCGTATTGTTCCAAGGTATCGCGATACGTATCGTATCGTGAAATTTCTGTATCGTCACACCTCTAGTTGGTGTATCCAGTTTCTAAGACAGATTAACTGTAGAAATATGAAAACAGTTTTCGGGAAATAAATTAAATCGTTGTCTATTACATTAAAAGACACTAAGTCCAAAGAGGCTGTCTGTCAATAAGTCTCATACTACAAACTTACATACGGATGAAACAAAACTTGCTGGCCAGAGGTCCATGCCACTATACAACCCTGGTCCAAAATGTTTTTGAGCATATCACTTGATGTTCTAATGAAAATAGGCGCGGTGGGGTAGCCTAGTGGTTAAAGCGTTCGCTCGTCATGCCAAAGATCCGGTTTCGATTCACCACATGGGTACAATGTGTGAAGCCTATTTCTGGTGTCCCCCGCCATGATATTGCTGCAATATTGCTAAGAACGATAAATGTGTTTTTAACTTCTTAGCAAAGTTCTTAATAATTTGTTAAGTTCCAACTGTAATCGATAGTTCTAAAAGAACAAGGATAAACCTAAATAAACAAACCCTGCACACCGATCACATTTCTTTGCACTTAAAACTAGCCGTTCTTTTTGTCATATCGTACGTCTCAAGTTCTACTTTTAAGTTAAAATGGAAGACAATTATTTTCCTTCGAGTGCACGCGAAACGTCATTCCATGATGGAAGCAGATCAATAGCTGCGTTTAACGCTGACTTCCAAATGCCGTTTCGTAATTAAACCTTACATAATGCATCACTGACACATCAACTGTCTCAAATTGTACGCCAGCTGAAAGTTTTTTGGGGAGTATTTTTATCACTTTTCAAAATGTCGTACTGTAGTTCACCTTTCGTTTCTGTAAAAACTGCATATTTGTGGGACAATGAGCTGGGTTTTATGCCGATGTCAGCAATAATTCTGTGGTAGCACGGAATGTCAGCTTAACTTCTTGGAAAAGGTCAAAATATAGCGGGTTATTGATGTTTACCGTTACGCGGAACGCCGTAAGTGCATGTGGGTGAAGATAAAACATGGAATATACTTTTAGCGAACTGTAATTGGGAAGCCATGACCAAACTAAGATTCTGCTCCACTGAAAAGCGAATAACAGAGCCTTAGACAAGCGGTATTCCATACCCATGTGGGTGTTTGAAACGTTTTACCATCACAGTTGATTTGGAAAACAAAAGCGTCAGTTTGGATAGGGTGAAGTGAGGACGATTTAAAAGCGCAGGGTTAATATTCTGTGAACCTCCGAGCTTAAAACGTTCACGTTCAATTGTTATATCTTCATGCTTTAAAGTTTATAGGTCTCTCGGAATGATATCGTTACAACAATTTCTTTCTTTGAACTTTTCAGTTTCGCGGAAGAATACTGCAATTATACAGTGGAATCGGTTTATTACGGACTGGCCTGGAGCAGACTCATTTGTCCGGATTATAAAGCAGTCCGGATTAATTAACTTTTGACACTGCTATCATGAGTTAAAGCCACAATCTTTTCCTCAGTCATACCCACTTACATTAAGAAAAATAGTTCCCTCAGTATGAACATCGTAGGCCGAAAATATTTTAACATGAATATAATTATATTCTCTGGAAAATTGCCCATTAGAGATAACAGGTCAATAAACATGACTAAATGCACCGAGACGAGGTCGACCATCAACTGCGGATGAATACGTAAACAAAGGTTTTGTGAACAGGTGCATTTCGAATTCACTTACGGCAGTATAAACCTAAGTAAAGTTTATTGAGCAGCAAATGAAAAACACCATAGGCATGAAGCCTCCGTGGCACTAGGAAATTAGGAATAGCACTAATGTGAAGGTGTTACTTGTGTTTTGATGATCAGAACCAATTCAAACAAATTCGACTGGGATGGGTCCTCGAAAACCAACACGGAGTGAATTATAATCTTGTGTTTTAATGTCGCCGTGTGCAGTAAGGTTTAGAGTTGTAGATTTGTCAGTGTTAGAGTGCACCACGGTGCCGTTGTTCAAAGAACCTATGTGTCGTTAGTCTGGCAAGGAACAGGGCCTCCTTTCACAAAGCCCTAAGATGATCGTAAGTCACTATGGTAACCTTAGTGCAATGGGTTTTTTAAAGAATGTTAGTAAAGGTTGCTTCGTGAAAGGAGCCCCAGGAGGTACGATTACATGCACCATTTGGCTAACACTGTTTTATACAATGAGGTGAGGTGAGGGGAAATTGGGTTTAACGTCGTGCTTGAGAATATTTCGCTCATATGACGACGTGCATGCGTGTGTATGTGTATGTGCGGCTGCTTGTACTAGCCCAGACTTATGCTGGTTTTATAGTGCTAGCTCACTGAGATACCATGCCGCAGTGAAGCATGAATACCCCACTCAGACACATTATACTGACTCCGAGCCGACCAGTCCTTGTTGTACCCATTAATGCCGAGCGCCAGGCAGGGACCAACAAGTACCATATTTTAACGTCTTTTGGTATGACGCGGGGATCGAACCCGCGACCTTCCGCTCTCCGGGAGGACGCTCTAACCACTACACCACGGAGGCGGTCTTTATACAATGACACCCTGACAAGTATACCATTTATTTATAAAGCTGACAAATGCAAGGATAAAAAAATGGAACATAATATAGGCAGTTTTATAGACACAATAGATTCAATGGTTCTGGCGAAGGTTCATGCCGTCACTTTCACAAAACAAAGTATTAACTTTTTTGTCTGTTCACAGGTATGACAGTCTAAATATTAGATCACTTGACTACCCATTCGGCAAACCAGTATGAGAGAAGCACTGTAAACGTTTAAGTGTGAAATTCTAACATATGGGTTTTACAGGTGAGTTTTTGTAAATATATATACCAGTGATTTGCCACGGTGTGGGTGGGGTTATGGCTTGAGAATATTCCAGCAATATTAGACACCAGGAATATAATTCACATGATGTACCTATGTGGGGAATCGAACACGGCTTTTGACACGATGAGCGAACGCTTTAACTACTTGGCTACTTCACAGTTCCTGCAGATACATCGACTAACTAACACTACCTATGAAATGTGTTTTATTACTTTGTATGTACAGATAAACCCTGAAAGATGGAACAATGTATGTGGTTTAACAAGGGTCTGTCCCGCAATCTCCAAGAGCTTTCTCGCACTGTTTACCTGCCCAGGTGATAGGACAGTCACATTTGAATGTGCCGACGTCATCGTGGCAAGTGCCGCCGTTCCTGCAGGGGCCGCTCGCGCACTCATCCACGTCTGTCTCACAGTGCGTTCCTGAAACAGATCAAGTATTAATCTTTTGTTTTCAGTTTGTTGTTTAACGCAGCACTTAGCAATAGCCCGGCTATATGGTGGTGGTATGTAAATAATAAAGTCTGGACCAGACAATCATGTGATCAACATCATGAGCATCGATCTGATCAACTGGGATACGATGACATGTGTCAACCAAGTCAGAGATCCTCACCACCCGATCCCGTTAGTCGCCTCTTATGACAAACATGGGTTGCTGAAGACCAACTCTAACTGGGATCTTCACAGGCCAAAGACCTTTTTCTGAAACTGCAGTAATCTAGACTTGCCAAATATTATAGAATTGCATGGGCTGTATTGGATATTAGTTTCATGATCTGTATGACAGACTAGGTAGCACCAATATGCCCTTGTAAGAAGAGAAGTGCCTAGACTATACTGAACTGTAACAAACAAACTATCGGTCCTATTGTTTTCTTCATACAGGAAAACCCTGAAGGTCCAGGTTAGAATATTGATCTTCAGCATCCCATTCTTGTCGTAAGAGGCGACTAACGGGATCGGGTGGTCAGGCTCACTGGCTTGGTTGACACATGCAACCGGTTCCCAATTGCGCAGATCGGTGCTCATGCTGTTGATCACTGAATTGTCTGGTCCAGACTCGATTATTTACAGACCGCCGCCATATAGGTGGAATATTGCTGAGTGCGGCGTAAAACTAAACCCACTCACTCACTCATACATAAAACAGACAAACACATTTCATATCAACAAATTCACCAGAAAAGGGACAAGTCAACACCGTACCATTATAGCCTGGGGCACAGGAGCACTGGTAGTCGTTCACCAGGTCGACACAGGTGGCTCCGTTCAGGCAGGGAGACGACCAACACTCGTTCACGTTTCGAGCGCACAAGCTTCCTGTAATAATACCAAGATATCACACATGAGTGAGAGAGTGAGTGAGTATTTTTCGCTGCTTTTAGCTATATTACATCGCGGCGGGGAGACACCGGAGATGGGCTTCACGTGTATTCATGTGGGTAATCGAACCCGGGTCTTCGGTGTAATGAACGAACGCTGTAACCACTAGGCCAAACTACTGCTTAGATATCATTTCTCTTAATCTTCTAATGTTTTATTTTTCTTGTAAAGTAATGTTTAATTCTGGTGATTTCTTTTTTAACCCTCTGAATGCTATTGTTTTTAAGTTATTTCAGGGGACAATTAGGTATTTCGAAAAAAATCGACGCCCTTGCCCCTTCCAAGGATATCAAAGGGTCGGTATATTAGCAGTATTTCATTTATTATACTCACAAAAAGGCGAAACTCAAAACTACCAGATTTTCAAAGGTTCGGAAGTAAGGAGCGATGATAATGAATAAAGACGAACATTAACGACTAGGTAACTATCAGTAGAATATGATAGAATTCAAAGAAAATAGAACTTGAAATCCACACGTCAGTCCATTAGCATTACATCTTTAAAGATTCTCGCATACAGATTATTATTATCATTAATATTATTGTCAGAGGTACAGATAAGCTGCGTATCTGCGTAAATTACGCAAATATTTATGTGAAAACTCAATTCCTATAAAGTCTGTTGTGTACAAGTACGCTTGAATGTTTGTAAATACTATATAATATAAATTTTATCTTACATGCGTACACACAAAAATAGATAAAATAACTGAGGTATATTGATAGGGTCTATTTCAGCACATGAATTGGCAACTTGCAGTCTTTCTTATCGTTTCTCATATTACAGATCAAATATAAATGACAACATATAAACCAACATTTAAGCTATATTACATTTTTACAATAAATGGAAAAAAGGCAAAATACCCAAATGAGATTGAGTGAGGTGGGTACAATTTATTTGGTTACTCAAAGGAAAATTAAGATACCCAATTGAGATGAACACAAGCGAGTACATAACTAAATGACCAAAAAGTTATCTGTAGCTCTGTATTGTCACACTGCATGTTTCACCTGTGTAGCCCGGTTTGCAGTAGCAGTCGAATCTGTTGACACGGTCATAACACATGCCGTCATTGAGACATGGGGAGCTGGCGCACTCGTCCACGTTGATCTCGCAGTTGTCGCCGGTGTATCCGGGAGGACACTTACAGGAGTAGAAGTTGATGTCGTCCACGCACGTCGCTCCATTCAGGCAGGGGTTGGAGTCGCACTCCTGGATGTCGAACTGGCAGTATACACCCCAGTAGCCGGGGACGCACTCACATTGGTAGAAGTTCACCTGGGGGAGACGAATGCAAGAATATGCAGAAAGTACGAAGAAGGTCATAGTGGCAGTGGTCGTTCCTTGCGCCATATACCCTAAACGCCAAAGGCTCTCTTTATACCCTATAGAATCATTCTGCATGTGAAATGGATGTAAATACTGTTTGAATATTGCTGCATTTTGGCGATTGATATTGCTATGTGTAAAATGGAAATGGAAAAATGTTACTTTGCAAGCAAAAATGTTAACAAAAATAACTGTAGATGTTCCTAAACATTTTTTCAGGTGTCCTCCCATTACGCAGACAGCCAGTTCGCAGACACCTTAAAACAACAACATTTACGGTTCAGTGAACAGAGTATCTACTACCTGTTACCTACACATTATAATGGAATAGTCCAAATAAAAACACAGGAACAAACTGAAGCTGTTATATATTTTGAAAGATGGACGAAAAGAGAGTAATTTAAATTTTTATTGTTTTATTACTGCAATATAAAAATAGTTTATTTTCATAAACCTTTCGGTTTAACCTTCTAGTCTAACGGGAGTCGGCATCATCATATTGAAAACATTAGCTTAGCTATTGGAAATTGCGACACTGTTGTATCATATAAATCAAATGGACAAATGTGAACCTAAATATTATTCATATGGAATAAAGAAGTTATATGTTTTGCACACAATATTAAGATACATGACACGTGCACTTAATTACGATTTGTTTAGGATAAATATTTGAAATATGACACATCATGTCAATGTGGGCATGGATGTGAGAATGTTTTTCATTACTTCCTTGAATGTCCATTGTATACTACTCAAAGACACAAACTGTTACAATCTTTAGAAAGTATTGTTAAAATTAGAACACTGATTGGTATTAATCGTATCTTACATGGCAATGCAGGTGTCTCATTTACTGAAAATCAGAATGTTTTCAAATATGTACATATCTATATCTCTCCAACAAAACGTTTTCTCAGTGAACTTCTGTTGTACATGTACTACTATTGGAAGGGGTCTTTTCAATCAATAAACACAATCAAACCTCTCAATGGCAAAGCTGTTTTTATATTTGATAGTAATTTATAGTAAAATCAATTTGAGAAGACAAATCATTTATCACAACAAAGTTCTATTTACCCACAATCAAACTTCTCAGTAACGAACCTGTTTCAGGCTCACCCTGATCGACTCACTAGACAGTGGACTGTTCCATTATACCCGTAGGTGTTACCCTAATTAACCTTCCAGTTCAGTGTCTGTCAACTGGGTGTCTGTCAACTGGGTGTCTGTCAATTGGGAAATAACCTTTTTTCACAATATCAAAGACACGTTTTACTTGTTTTCACTAATGCAAATCAGCAGAAAATGTTTTAAAAGACTGAAATCATAGCAATGATTATTTACAATTTTACACACTCTACAACAGTTGTTTCTTGTTTTAATAGTTGAAAAATGGTGACTTTAAATGGTTTATCATTGTCCCAAAGCGGAATTTTATTTCAACCTTTCTTTTGGACATAAAAATCACTATTATTGGTTTATTTCGGCATGGACAATTTAACTCTTCTGAAAAATATGCATTTCACCCAAATATGAATGCATTTGAGAATTTCTTTTCGTGATTTGCATAAAGCTGTGTTGTTAAGCTTTCTTGTAAACTAAAACCTTCTGACATATCTTTGATAGTTTTTCAGTAATTCATAAAGGTAGGAGGGTAACGTTTCTTTTGGCGTGTAGTGTAGTCAGCAGATTTATAGGTATCACACGATTTCTAGAATATCAGTCAGACTACAAAAGTGGTATATAGTGTGGGAATGGGCAATGCAATTTGGACAGATGTGTCCACTGATGTCGTCATATCCGGTCAGTATTCCGGTCATCACTCCTGTAATAATTTCCTGTCACGATGGTTGACACATCAATAGATCAGATACCACCTTTCGAACATTCCCGGCTCCATTTCTTGTGTGAGGCTGTCATCCACCGTCCGCATGAGTGGGTTTCGGTGTCGACTATCAGGTTATTTTATCTTTGAAGATTCGGGTTAGAATTGGTCAACAACCCATGCTTGTCTTAAGAGGCAACTAACGGGTTAAAAAAATGTCGATCAGCCTTTACAGTGAGTGAGTTTAGTTTTACGCCGCTTTTAGCAATAGCCCAGCAATATCACGGCGGGGGACACCAGAAATAATCTTCACACATTGTACCCATATGGATAATCGAACCCTGGATCAGCCTTTACAAAGATAGTGGGTAAACCAACAGAAATATAGAGGATTATTCGTCATTAAAATGGGTGAAACAGCCCCGATTTGACCACCACTCTTTTGAAATAAAACAATGTTCAGTCAAGAGTCATTTTACATTTGCAGGGCACAACTAAATCCTCCTTTAAGGAGGCCATGGTATTTTCCTCCATGATTTGTACCCCTGAAAGAAATCTATTACAAAATGTAAGATATTTATTCTATATGTATCTTTTCTCAAGAGAATATATCCTATTATATCTTCATGATTATTGGTCATATATTTATGGAAGACCCAGACTTGGAAGGGACACTCGTTTCGAGTTTCGTTAAAATCTGCACCCTCATCTTCACTATGGTGATCACTGAAAATACGAACTCTTCACATTCACGCCATGATACAGTTTGGAAGGTACATACTTCATCAATACACGTTGCTCCGTTCTGGCAGGGCTGAGAGATGCATTCGTTGATGTTGATTTCACAATGTGTACCGTACCATCCCGGCTCACAGACGCATTCGTAGCCGTTGAGCAAGTCGGTGCAGTTAGCGCCGTTCATGCAGGGGTTACTCTCGCACTCATCAATCTCTACCTCGCAATCATTTCCAGTCCACCCGTCAGTGCAGTTGCACCTTAGAATGATAAAAGAATCTACTTAATAGTGAGCCTTAAAATGTATCTAAAATTGTAAAGTATTCAACTGTCGAAATATTAAAACCACGGTTTAATATAGTGAGTGAGTTTAGTTTTACGCCGCTTTTAGCAATATTCCAGCAATATCACGGCGGGGGACACCAGAAATGGGCTTCACACATTGTACCCATGTGAGGAATCGAACCAAGGTCTTCGGCGTGACGAGCGAACGCTTTAACCACTAGGCTACCCCACCGCCCCCGGTTTAATATAACATAACAATAAGATAATATACATCCATAAGCATCAATGATATGATTAAATAGTAAATGACTTATGGCATTGCAGGTTGTCGCGTGTTCAGTATAACAAGGTAGTTTAAAATATAATAAGTGCCAAATGACCATTTTTTTAAATTACCGCCGCCAATCAGACACGGCACAACGGACTATGGTCATGGTTAAAACTGTCGAGGAAGTGTATAATCTTAAAGATGTATGTATTGAGAGTACAAATTCAGCATACAGGGGAAATACACAAGATTTCTGCAATATCACGGATGAGGACATCAGAAATGGGCTTCACACATTCGCACAACATCAGTTGAATGGTTCTCCTATGGAAACATGCAATTCCTAGTAAATACCAACAGAGGGACTAATATGAACAATGCTATTTAACCAGGAGAAATGTAAGCTGTAATACTTGACATGTATGTATTTTGCCAAGCACATGGTACCTATTTTCGAATTGGACCTTAAATTGTTAAATATACTAATTTCTTTCTGGAAAATGTCCATTTCCGATTTATTTCAATATTTGATCGGGATACATTTCTGACATTATTTTGATTCCTGATCATTGAGTTATTTTGACAAGTACATGTACATGTAACATACCAGTCAGTATCGAAACGTTCGATAATCGCAAGTTTGATAAATATATTTATCATTGTTTCGATTATCACAAATCAGAGAAACATCATGATCAAAACGTTGATTATCACCAGGTAGATAATGATTAACCTGTAATCATCTCCAGCCCCAGGTTGATTATCACAAGTCAGAAACACATTTATCACGACGTTCATTATCACCAGGTAGATAATGATTAACCTGTAATCATCTCCAGCCCCAGGTTGATTATCACAAGTCAGAAACACATTTATCACGACGTTCATTATCACCAGGTAGATAATGATTAACCTGTAATCATCTCCAGCCCCAGGTTGATTATCACAAGTCAGAAACACATTTATCACGACGTTCATTATCACCAGGTAGATAATGATTTACCTGTAATCATCTCCAGCCCCAGGTTGATTATCACAAGTCAGAAACACATTTATCGCGACGTTCATTATCACCAGATAGATAATGATTTACCTGTAATCATCTCCGGGTTGATTATCACAAGAGCCGCCATTCGCACAAGGCGAGTAGTCACAGGGGGTGAGTCTTGTCTCACAGTGCACCCCCGTGTAGAGATAGGGACAGGTGCACGTGTAGCTCCTGTATTCGTTGGTGCAGTTGGCGTTGTTCATGCATGGGTTGTTGGCGCACACTGCAAGGTAGCAACACAATCACCGTTCACAGGCCCTCGTGTCTTTCGAGGATAAAGATGATTACACAATGCCATTTAGAAAGTGGTCAAATGTAACATGGTATATTTAGGATTACACTTTCTTAGTGAAGTACAAATTCTAGTACTTTTTGAGTTGAGCCCCATCCGGGATTCGAGGATAAAGATGTTAAAAAACATATAACATTTGAGAGTCATAACGTATTGTATAACATTTCGAGTCGGGGGTCATCTCAAAAATATATTTTCCTTAATCTTTAATCTTCGCAAAGACACGAGGGCCTGTGTCACCGTTTCCATAAAACGCCCTCGATGTTGTCATTGTTAGAGTGAGTATGGTTTATTATTCCAGCAATATCACAGCGGGGGACACCAGAAATGGGCTTCACATATTGTACCCATGTGGGGAATCGAACCCGTGTCTTCGGCATGACGAGCAAACGCTTTAACCACTAAACTACCCCACCGCCCGGTCATTGTTAGAATTGTAATACCGATCATTCGAGAGATTATCAAGATCAAGATCAAGAAGTTTCATTTTGGTGAAACCACCTGTCACGGTATGGTGCGGACGAGCAAAGAAACACAATCAGGACTGATCTGAAATTCGGTTGAAAGATCAAAGGTTTCCCATGGACTTATCTCTTACAGCGACAGTGATGCTTTTTTGTCGGGATACCGCTTACAATTTTTTCGAAGGTCGGGATCGGTTGTTTGTTGTCTACATTGAAATGTCCAAAGCAGTGTTAAACAACTCACTTACACCAAAACGTCGTATTGCGAGAAAAGAAGTCACGAGTAAATACGTACTGCACGGTGATGCTGTGATGTCGTCGATGGCGTACCCCACGGACCAAAACATATCATCTGGTTCATCCACGAAGATGGCAATCTGCCAATACAGGAGACAAATGTTTTATTCAACAAACTACACATTTGCTAGGGTACAATCCTGCTTTATGTGAAAGCGCCACGTCAATTTCTCGTTGATGATCACGTTCTACAAGAATAGTCTAATAGATATCACTCTGTCCAGAAACATTGGGTCACCGTCATGTCTTGAAGCCTTATCTTGAACTACTTCACAACTAGACGATTCATTGCGTGGCGTCATTAATTTCTATCTGTTGATTTTATTACAAGTAAAATGAGAATCAAAATGAAAATAGACATATACAAAGTATGTAGTGGTCAAAGATTGTCTTTGTTTAACATTTAGGTTTTAAGCTTTTACGCATGTACAATAATAAAACATGTCGTTCAATATAAATAGTAATCTGAAATCAAACATGTAATACCTTACATTTAAATTTTACTGTCAGATTACGGGTGAAATTCAAAATTAAATGAAAAATATTGAGGAACGTATTGATAAAGGTCCGTGTAAAAACTATGTCTTTCCAATCCAATATGGCCGCAGTAGCAGTTTCACTCACCTCATACTTGCCCACTCGTGTTTCTTCCTCGATGTTGATGAGGGCCTTGTCCCATCCATCACTACTGTAACCGGAAGTGTTGAAGACCCTGTAGGTCTCATTCTCGGCCCTGACGAATACCTCCAAGTTGTTGAGGAAGTTGGACCCCATGTGGTAGTAGAACTGGACAAAGCAGAGTTGGTCGCGCTGGCGAGGAGCCACGAGGGTTGTGTTTGTACCGGGGTTGATGGGTTTCACGGCGTACATGAAGTGACCTGTAATATACACGGTGTATCAAGGTATCGTTGGTATATGACCAGATGGTGGCCACATGAATACGTGCAAACACCTAGTTGCGGGTACAGCAACTTGCAGTACACTTGGACAATGTACTGTGACTATGTGTCCCAGTCCATCCAGCTGTGAATGGGTATACCTCGTAAGGATGGGATAGTCACATGTGTGCATGATGGCCCAGTGACTGATAGCAATTGATGAAGACCATTTCTAATACGGATCTTCAGGGGTCCTCCTTAACATATGGAGCAATCACAGTCACATACAGGACAACAGTCGTGTTTATTGCGATCATCCCATCATTTTCCTCTCTGAAACTGGAAAATGCAGATCAGTGTGTCGTATTGGGCAACGAGTTATGGTGTTGGGTAATACTGCGATCACCCGGTCCGAATTCGCACACAAGGATTGGATAATGGGGACTAATTCTGAATCATCACAACGTGAGTGAGTGAGTGAGTTTGGTTTTACGCCGCGTTATTCCAGCAATATCACGGCGGGGGACACCAGAAATGGGCTTCACACATTGCACCCATTTGGTCATCACGGTGTGAGATGCCGTTCAAATTGCAGTTTAGGTACATACAGCCGTAAACGCCTACCGTCCTTCTTCCCGGTGGTGTGGTCGCCGCTGGGGCCGTTTCTCAGCAGTTTGATGTCACTGAAGATGGTCTCCAGAACAGGCTGTCCTCGTCTCCACTCCATGCGATCAAAGAAGTTGTCTTCTCGTTCGATGATGTAGTTACATGTGTCGTTTTCGAAGTCGCAGTCCATGGACAAATCTGTGCATGTATGTTTTTACATGGCTTCACTTTAACTTTGAGTAATATAAGAATTAATTACGACTTCGACTGATATACACTTCACGATATTAGGTACAATATATTTTCAATGGTCAGCAAATAAAAGGAAATTTAGTACACGATTTCATAAATGTTCCTTTACATCGACAGTAAAAACATTACAAATGTACAAAATGTAGCCAATGAAAGAAAAGTTCTCATAGGATCTCATAAAGGTTCCTTTAAATTGACAGCAAATATGCTACAAATGTACAAAATGTATAACTGTGGTAGTGTACGAACAGTAAGGTTTTTTCAGAATCTTTTTTCCTAAACATTCACTGAAAATCATCATTGTGCCAAAAAGCATTCCTTAATCATGACCTTTTCAAATTCTTGACCTTTTCAACAACTTAACATTATACTGACAAATTCTGCAAACCCTAGTGTCAAGACTTTGCGTTTTCTCGCAAGCAAGGCATGGGTCAAAACACATGCCAACAAATCTGAGGTACGAACAAAACCAGTAAAGCCCAATAACGGGGCTACTTGTCTACGAACAAGGTACCTAGTTAGCAACCTCTCCGTCAAACTTAGGCTTTGGTGCAACTCCACCCATCGTCGTGTACAGTTCTTACCGCAGTTAAACCCCTTGATGTCGTCGATGGCGTAACCGACCTTGAGGGCGCCGTTGTCATCTGGTTCATTAACTTCGAAAGCCAGCTGCAAGAACAGAGCACGTTACATCTTCACAAAACGCTTATATGGTGTCCTTTCACAAAATTGTACCAGTTTAAACGCCTAGATTGTTTTAAGGATGCTATTACTATTCGGTACATGTTTCACTGAAAGCTCCACCTGGTAGCGTCCGGTCTCGGTGTATTCTTCAATGTCCAGCATGGCTCTCTGCCACTCGAAGCCTTGGTATCCATTTGAAGAGAAGATGAGGTTCCTGTTGCCGCCCTTGATCATATAGACGTCGAGGGTGTTGAGGGCACCGGTGCCCATGTGGTAGAAGAACTCCAGGTAACACAGACGCCCCTCCATCATGGGTGACAACAATGTCGTCGTTGCGTTTTGAGTATTGCCACGCTTGGCATACGTCGCGTTTCCTGCAGTAGAAATGATTGTCTGTTTGGGTACATGCATTATTTAACAAAATTAGCAAAAAGTGTCACTGCAAAAAGAGGCAACCCGAGAAGAATTGATCTTCAGTAACCCATGCTTTTCGTTAAAGCCTACTAACAGTGTCGGGTGGTCAGGCTTGCTGACTTGATCGATGAACGTCATCGTATCCGAAAATGATGTCAATCACTGGATTGTCTGGTCCAGACTCGATTACTTATAGACCGCCGTCATGCAGCTTGGAAATTGCTGAGTGCGGCGTTAAACAAAACCAAACAAAAGCACTGAGGGTATTTGGATGGCCAGGCTCGTTGACTAGGTTGATGCATGTCATCGTATCCCAGTTTGCTAATGTTGCAATATTTGAAATCTTTACCCTGAAATAGTGTTATTTGATACAGTACACGATTTCTATTGCCTTGAGACGAACACGGAGATATTAAATTGTCACACAAAGTGAATGACTCCTGTGTTACCTGAAAATTGATTTGTGAATTAAAAAGGTCAATTTTCACTCAAACTAAATGTGATTTTCAGGTATTTATCTTTATTATTGCCCTTTGGTCATTTAATTAAATAAGAACAATTCAAAATATGCCTTAATACCATTGATGATGGAAACTTAACCAGAAAATAAAGGATTTATATACACAATATATTGACAACACTGACAACTGGAGGCCATATTACTTACAAATGTTGTCAGTTATTCTGCTGTATACATATACATGCATATGGTTGTCATTTGCAGGTTTTGATAAGTTTGATAAGTAAAATACCTGATAAGTAAAACATTTTGGCGAGTCCCTTGAAATTTTACTTATCAGGTTTCCACTGTATTTACATAAAATTATAAATTATAAAAAACATTTATCTTGGGGTCACACGACATGATTTTTTTTATAAACTGGTCCATATTTGGTCATCATATCATGACCTATGTTAAAGTAGGTACAATAAGCTTTACAATGAGCCATAATATGTCCATATAAGAGATGGGGGCATTAAACTCCTTAATTTGGCCACTTTTCTTAAAGCCGCTGCTCTCGTAATTACTGGATTGCCAGGAATATAGCTGACTGCGACGGTAAACAACATACATACCAACAAAATGTACTGACTCGAGCCAACCAGTCCTTGTTGTACCCATTAATGCCGAGCGCCAGGCAGGGTCATGTATAGTCGAACCCGCGAACTGCTCTAAATCAAACCCCATTCATTTCATACCCATGTTTCCCTAAATCGTACACCATGCTGATCTATGCTAATGTGATTGTGAACATGTTATTTTCGTTTTATCACAGCCTTGTGTACACAAATCGACCAATCTAAAACATCAAATAGATTACCCTGATCAGTTCCAATGCACGTGTGATCGGTGTCTATATGCGATGCACAGACAAATCAGATAAACCAGTAAACGAGAGTCCCGACCATCAATAGAATAATACATCGCCCCATTACTCCAGTGACAATCACAACAAATGAACATGTTCATCATCACAGATGGATTTTCCACCACACCTATCGTAAACTAGAGTGACCTGTCTCGCTCCAAATTAGCATCAGGGAATCATACCACCTTCATGTGTGTGTTTGCTATAAAATATGCATTAGGCTTAACGAAACAATTACACACTTGACGGAATAAATGGAATCTTCACGTGACAAGACGTAATGTCATAAAATACTCATGTCGGTACACGGACCCGTTAAATTAGAGAGTATAGATGATCAATACACAATTTGAGGTCTGAGGTGAAATTGGATGTTCGAATGCGAGGGCTTTAGCTACGGCCAGGATCTTAAGTAGATATTTTTTTTATACACATTGGGTAGTTATTGTGAGTGACGTGCATGCCATGTTGGTTTGTAAGTTAGGTTCGACGTTGTACTGTACAACATGACAATTGTTTCACGGCATGACAGTTGTTTCACAGCATGACACTTGTTTCACAGCATGACACTTGTTTCACGGCATGACGGTTGTTTCACGGCATGACAGTTGTTTCATGGCATGACACTTGTTTCATGGCATGACAGTTGTTTCACAGCATGACACTTGTTTCATGGCATGACACTTGTTTCACAGCATGACACTTGTTTCACGGCATGACAGTTGTTTCACGGCATGACGGTTGTTTCACAGCATGACAGTTGTTTCACGGCATGACGGTTGTTTCACGGCATGACAGTTGTTACACAGCATGACAGCTTAATGCGGAAGTGTAATTCGACGTAATGCAAGTCTTAAACATTTTTATACTTGCATACACGAAATAACCTGAACCTTACCCAACGTTTAGTATGTCTGTTTGTTGTTTAACACACAGAAATATTCCCGCTATGATGCGGTGGTCTGTAGATATTTGAATCTAGACATGACAATCACTTGATTGACATCATGACATGAGCATGTTTCTACGCAATGACACTTGTTTCACAGCATGACAATTGTTTCACGGCATGACAGTTGTTTCACGAGCCCGACAGTTGTTTCCAGCATGACGGTTGTTTGCCGGCATGAGAGTTGTTTCACAGCATGACAGATGTTTGACTTCAGTCAAATTATGTAGCTGACGTAATGCAAGTCTTAAACATTTGTATACTTGCAAACACGAAATAACCTGAACCTTACGCAAAGTTTAGTATGTCTGTTTGTTGTTTAACACACAGAAATATTCCCGCTATGATGCGGTGGTCTGTAGATATCTGAATCTAGACCAGACAATCCAGTGATTGACAACATGAGCATCGACCTACGCAATTGCGATACGAAGACACGTGTCAACCAAGTCGGTGACCCTGACCCCCCGATCCCGTTAGTCGCCTCTTACGACAAGCGCGGGTTGCTGAAGACCAATTCTAACCCGGATGTTTACGACTTCAGTCAAGTATGTAGCTGGTGGGGGTCTGTGACGTCTATCTCTTAAAAGCCCTCAATTTTGGATGGATAGATTTGTTTGGTTGGCTGCTTATTTGTTGTAACGCCACGTATGTAACTATTCCAGCTATATGACAGCGGTCTGCAAATAATCGAGTCTGGACCAGACAATCCAGTGATCAACAGCATGAGCATCGATCTGCGCAATTGGGAACCGATGACGTGTGTCAACCAAGCCAGTGAGCCTGACCACCCGATCCCGTTAGTCGCCTCTTACGACAAGCATGGGTTACTGAAGGTTCATTCTAACCCGGACCTTCACGGGTGTCTGCATCAAGGAAGTTCGAGAGTCCGATGTCTAGCTCGATACTTAAAGCGTTTGATCTTCAAACAAAGGCGCGGGTTCGACTTTTCAAACACGTACAATGTATAAATGCCCATTTCCTATGCTGCGGTTTATGGATTGTTGCTACAGACGGCGCTTGACCATACTCAACTATTCGTTTCGTAACCTTGAAGCCGACCTTGACCTCGAGACGATCACATCTTCCCGCCCCACCAGCAAGAGGGGACAAAAGAACACAATACAACCTACTGGTAATGGTGGCTTTCACGACAGCAATCTCAATACAAGGAACGTTAATTCGGCAACGAGCATGCCATCGTCTGATTGCATTTAACAGAACAAGGAAGACTGAACATATTTGATAGCAATTTCCGGACCCAGCAATAAACTTTGCCAGACAAATCATCTGGTACAATAGGATAGGAACGAGCTCCAATATTAAATCGAATTTCGGTAAATGTGGATAGCAGGAATGTTCCTTTCTCAGCGTGTTGATGTCACATGGGGGACGACAGACATGGTGCTTGTCCTCATCAATCCTATTGTACATCGCGAGGCAGACCAATAAACTCTGAGGTTAGACACGCAGTTCAAGTCTGATACTATCGCCTACACAGAAGATCCCTCGGGAGGATCATTTGTCTGCCGAGCAGGCCCTGATGCATGTGTACAGATGTCTTTGCTTTCGTTCTGGAAGATTTCTATTAAGATGTACTCAATAACGGAAATTGAATGTACTTCACTAAACAAATAAAACAGTTTGCCAAGGGGCGTTTTCACCAAGTGGAACCGAATGTAAGTGAGATACATTGTCTACCACTTTGATGAAACACAAGCCGAGGAAGTACCATTCCTGTCTTCAGTTTTGGAATGTGGATGGAATCTCAAAAACAATGTATATCTTAACCAGTACAAACAATATTTGGTAGTGGCGAATATTGAAGCAAAGCAGACATGTGGTAAACAACTGATGTTTACACGGAAACATTCTTGGCATTGCTGAAGTTATTTTCACTCTCCAGTTTCGTGCCACACAATTCCCCTACAACTACACATCGACGTATATAGAACGGATATAATGTCTCCTAAACATATCATATGCAATGGTAGACATACGTGAAAGATGGTCAAGATGATGTGGTCACCACTCAATACGCATGGCCACAATAGAATATTTATTTCATCTTCGTCTAGCCTTCGCCGACAATGGGTGAACGCTACATTACTTCCCAAAGACCTCATTTGAAATACATTTTGTGCATGGTTTTTATTTTTATCGCCAGTCTTAACGGATTAAGTGCGGGCTGGTGAGAGGAGGTTAAAAGGGGTTCAACGTCGAGTTTAAAACTGCTGCACTAATATGTGTATTTGTGTGTGGCTTTGAAGTGAGTTTTACGATGGTAGCCTACTGAAATGCCCTATCGTGTTTGAACACGGATACCGCTCTGAAACACATCTTACTGACTGCCGGTTTATTCCCATAATGCCGAGCGCCAGGGTAACAACAAGTATCATTGTATACGACTTTTAGCAGCACGCAATATGGGCATGGAACCACCGACCATTCTCTGGGCAGACGCTCTGTTTACAGAATCTTGGAAAAGGTCTTCAAACCTAAGTAGTACCAATCTTTCCAAGGCACCTTTGCGGCACTCAAAAAGACGTCATGACTATTAGTGCGCCAACAGGATGATAGACTTTCAACTGTTCAAACTCAGTGAATGTCTTTAACTATGAGACAGGGTGGTAATCCCTAAGTGCGACGTTATACCCCATTTCACCCACCTCACCTGTAATTCAGAGCGTCCCCTGACTATTCATGGAAGATACATCCTCTATATACATACCGCCAGTCTCCCCAGTGGTGTGGTCGACGGAGGGGCCCATGAAGAGGACGCGGCTGGTGCCGAAAAAGCCAGGCTCTGAGAGGGCACCACGCACCCACTCAAATGCGTCGGTGTCGTTGCTTGGATCAGTGGTGGAGACTTGGTAGCCACAGAAATCAACCTCGAAGTCACAATCCATCAATTTTCCTGTAAAAAATATAGATACCCCCTTTGAATAGCAATGACCATGCATGGAAACAATACTGACTTTCCTTCGGCTTCAGATTCAATATTTGTCTACTTAGGCATTACACCATTTTGACAACAGTTTAGTGTTTGTAATTAGAAGAAATCCTAAAATCTAGATATTTCTTTTCAGGTGATCGTACGTAGGTAACGTTTAGTGTAACCCAAATATTCACTTAAGGTTTCTAATATGCCGTAAACATATGGACGGCCTCCGTGGTGTAGTGGTTAGAGCGTCCGCCCAGAGAGCGGAAGGTCGCGGATTCGATGCCCGGCCGCGTCATACCAAAAGACGTTAAAATTTGGTACTTGTTGGTCCCTCCTGGCGCTCGGCATTAATGGGTACAACAAGGACTGGTCGGCTCGGAGTCAGTATACTGTGTCTGAGTGGGGCATTCCTGCTTAACTTCGGCATGGTATCTCAGTGAGCGAGCACTATAAAACCAGCTTAAGTCTGGGCTTGTACAAGCAGCCGCACATACACACGCGTGCACGTCTTCGAAATATTCTCAAGGGCGACGTTAAACCCCATTCACCTCATCTAAACATTTACTCGCCTTTACTGTCTGCTAAAGCACTTGCTTAAAGTTTTCCCGTCGTCTTCTTATGTCTTTGACTGTACGAGAGTTAAATACCCATGGAACTTACTGACTTCACACAATACCCCGGCAAAATCCGGAGGACATATGCAGACGTATTTGTTGATTTCGTCATAACACGATCCGCCATGTTGACAGGGAGTTGACGCGCATTCATCGATGTTGATCTCGCACTGCTTGCCAGTAAACCCTGGTGGACAGTCGCAGGTGTAGGAGTTGACACCCTCGGTGCAGTTGGCGCCGTTCTGGCACGGAGTGGACTCGCATTCGTCAATATCTACGCTACACTGTTCTCCCTTGTACCCGGCTTCGCACCAGCAGTAGAAGGAGTCGTACAAGTTGAGGCACGTGCCGTGTGCGCAGGGAGAACTGGCACACTCGTCGATGTCCATCTCGCAGTCGTGTCCGGTGTAGCCGGGGTAACAGTTGCACGTGTAGTTGTCGCCGACCGGGTTACACGTGCCGAAATTCTGAAAAGGTAACACAGATTATATACTCTTCAAAATAAAAACGTGACACTGACTTTCAATATGTAATATAATAACATTGTTTGTAAATAGGACACAGAAATCATCACTCAAACCTCGTTTGAGGATCCAAGCACACATTGTTAAAAACATTAATCGTGTCGCACAGCCAGATACATGTTCACAATAGAGTTAATGTCACAGGGGTATAGGAAATGTCAGTATCGGTTGTGACCACCACGTGCATCAATTACCGTTAACGCTGTGGGATGTTCTGCCATTCATGATGAAGTGCTGCAAGAAGCTCCGGAAGTGTGTTTTGTTTTTGGGGTGGCTGTTTTGGGTTGATTCCTACTGCGCAACACATCCCACAGATGCTCAATCGGGGCCAAATCTGGTGACCGAGCTGGCCAAGGTAATGTCTGGATGTTGATCTGCTGTAGAAAGTTCTGACAAACACGTGCAATATGAGGTCGAGCGTTGTCGTGCTGGAATTGCCCACTGTGAACGTTGACGTAAGGAAGAACGTACGGCTGTAAGATCAGGTCTCTGTAACGCAAGCCTGTCACACCTGCCACATGCACGAGAGGCGTCCTTCCACCATGATGAAATCTGGCCCATACCATGACACTCTCGCCGCCCAATGGGACAACCTGCTGGACACATTTGGAGGCGTAACGTTCACCCCGACGTCTGTAGACAATTGCGCGTCCGTCACCACGTGTGAGTAGAAAACGTGACTCATCAGTGAACAGTACATTTCTCCACCTTGCACGTGCCCGTCTGCCAGATGACGTCAGGTAAATACATCAAGTCGAACAGGTCCTCATGCAAAAAGTCCGGCCTCCCTCAAACTGTTGATCTGAAATTCTGCGTAGCCCAGGGACCTGCGTAGTTGTAGACGTCGCTGTCGTAGTGCGGTCTCGTAGTTGGCGCAGCCTGATGTATTGATCTTGTGCTGCAGTTGTCACTCTTGGTCTCCCTGACCTCGGTCTGTCGTCAACGCTGTTGGTATGATTTTACCGGGGTCCAAAATGCAGAGATTGTCTGCGGGATACGCCTGGCCACATCTTGCTGTGTTGCTCCAGCTTGCAATTTGCCAATGGCGTTGTTACGTTGAGTTGTATTCAGTTTAGGCATTCTGTAATTGTGTCTACTGCCGTTATAAGGTCTGTATGAACACCCGTTGATGTGGCGTTTTATACCCCTTTAGCATGGGTTCCTGCATGCATAAAATACGGGATCTTGTGCTGCATGCTATTTACAACCGGTTGTCTTTGGTTGAATTGGTAGCTCTAAATTGTTCCCCCAAACCATGACGCTTCTCCGCCAAACGCTACGTTTATCAGTACAGGTTTTGGAAACATCAGCCTTATCTTTGCTTAATACAATTCCCTTTTTATTTAATGCTTTTAGATATTTCGAGGAAAATGGTTTCATACCTATGTTAAGTTTCTTTTTTTGAAGAGTATATATATATTAGCGTCAAATTGTATTTGACGATGCGCATATATACATTGAAACAGACCTAAATACTGGAACAGTCTTCCAAATTTCTCACTGGTACGCTAACCCGTGACTACTAAATCATAATTCTTAGGCAACATAAAATCGATTAATGGTCGTCCTCATTGGTTTCGAGGGCTGTGTGGACCAGGCCTCTGTGTTTCGATTTTGTTTTATTTTTTATTTTTTATTTTTTTTATTTTTGTTGTTGTTTGTTTAACGCCCCACAGAGAACTATTCCAGCTACATAGCGGCGATTTGTAAATAATCGAGTCTGGACCAGACAGTCCAGTGATCAACATCACGAGCATCGATCAACGCAACTGATATGAGATATGATGACATGTGTCAACCAAGTCAGAGAGCCTGACCTCCCGATCCCGTTAGTCGCCTCTTACGACAAGCATGGGATACTTAAGACCAACTCTAACCTGGATCTTCACGGGTATAGAAGGTACGAATCAAATCATCGTACAGAACGATCTTTGACTACAAGTTATGGACTCCAACACTTTATAATGGTCAAAACGACAAAGGACGCTTTGCGGAACAGGCCCCAAATCTGCTGTAAGCGTCAACTCACCTGGCACGGATAATCTCGGCATGGGTTGGTGTTTATTTCACAGCTATGGCCGTCGAAGTAGTTTGGACAGACGCAGGTGTAGTTGTTGAAGTCATTGATACAACTCCCTCCGTTCTTACAAGGGTTATTTTCACATGCTGCAGTGTAAAAAACAATATCCGGATATATGAGCTAAATACTATAATCAGAACAGTTTTAAATCCTTCATTTACGGAACTGGGCCCCGGTACACAAAGCGTTCGTACCGCTTCGACATTCGTAAGCCTATGATAAACTGTAGAGTTACGACTGGTCGTAACCTTACGAACCCTTTGTGGATAGGGACTCTGGGTCCTCAAAGCTTTCGTTGCGATACCAAGCTTATGGTTAATTGTAGACTTACGACAGGTCGTAACGTTACGAATGCTTTGTGGATAGGGATCCTGCTTTACCAAACCTTTTACCCAGAACTGAGCAGTTAACTTATTCTGCGAAAAAAGCATTAATAAAGGAACAATTTCTGAGACGAAAAAAAAGAAAAAAAAGTTAGAGTTGTTTTTTTAACGAACTCACCACATCTGTATCCCTTGACGTCATCGATGGCGTATCCAACCGTCCAATATCGATCCTGGGGCTCTTTGGCCCAGTACACAAGCTAGGAAATAACATAGGACAATCAGGTCATGATTCAACAGACATTTTTATTCAAGGCAACCTGCTCATACTACAGCGTTATTAACAGGATCTGCATGCTCGTGTATTGCCTATGTTACCAGGTTGTTGGGTTCCAAGTGAATACACGACGGCGTTAGTTATATTAGTAGAAATTCGTATCGTTCTTGTCTATCAGTAGATATCGATGTTATTGGCTATAGTGTGTTTTTAGCGGGATTGTGTGCCAGCGCTGTAGATGCTGTTGGAGATTAATTTTTAAATCATATTCATTCTCCACATATTTCTGGGGTTGTTTTTATTTTCTCATTCACAGAAACTTTCATCATGACAAATGTTCCACAGTTAACTCGCCTGTTTTAATATGTAACTTTACAATATTCCACTTGATGAGATTGGCGTGAAATCAGACAATATTCTGCATTTACCCGTAACTTGTATTGTTGATAGTAATACATTTAGCTATTGAAACAAAATATTTAATATGACTGGCATAGTCTTAAAATGAAATATGTTTAAATCACTAATGATGTGTGTAACATCCTTCATTGGGTGTTGACTGGAGGGCCATTACGGAGTTTTTACTTTGTTCTCAGCCTTTCTCGACTATACTTAAAACGCGAGTCTGAATAATAATATACCATCTTAATCATGTCATCTTAATGTTGGACAGTAAAAAGAATATATACACATAGAAAAAGTATCGCAACTGATATGATGTTTATCCCCATTATAGTCATTTATATTCGTATCATAGTCTGGCGTCATCAGACATGGTGACTGTCGCCTTTATGTCGTCGTCATCTCACAAACCAAGAAGGGCGGTGGGGTAGTCCAGTGGTGAAAGCGTTCGCTCGTCATGAGGGCCAAGGTTCGATTCCCGCATGGGTACAATGGGTGAAGTCCATTTCTGGTGTACCCTGCCGCGATATTGCAGGTATAGAGCTAAAAGCGGCGTAAAACCCTAATCACTCACTCACTCTTTACCTCATAACTCCCCTTCTCGGTTGCAGTCTCAACGTCTAGTTCCACATAGTTCCACTGATTGCCATTGTCACCGCTCACGTTCCACACCTGGGTATCGACGCCGTCTTTCCGGACGTGGAACTCCAGAGAACGTAGCGAGGAGACGTTCATGTAGTACCAGAACGTCACGTGACACATTTGTTCGAGTTGTTTTGGGCTGACAAGTCCAGTGGCAGTGTTGGAAGCCAACGTCTTCAGAGCATATGCGAAGTATCCTGCAATTTACAGTGAGTGAGTGAGGTAGTGAGTGACGGCATTCATCATAGTGAGCAATATTCTGGACCTATCTCGTCGCCTGAAAATAATCAAATCTGAAAGAGATAGCCAGTGGATGATAGCATAACTTCCCACACTGTATTGACCACTCCACACTGAACTGGACCACGCCGATCCTCATTTAGGGTTAAGCCCATTTCTAACTGATGCTGCTGGAATATTGCAAAGCGGCGTAAACCCAAACTCAGTCAGTCAGTCACATTGACTGCATGCATTATACTGACTGCATTCCCCGTTGTCCCAACGGGAGCCTAAGATTTTCAAAGTCTTTCTCCACGTTCATAATCAAAATAGAACACCCAGTGGTGTGTTTTGAAAGGAAATATATTGGAAATAACTCAATTACATATGCATGTTTTGATAAAAATTAATAGGGAAGCGGACAACTCATGGGTGAGTGAGTGAGTTTAGCAATATCACAGCAATATCACGGCGGGGGACACCTGAAATGGGCTTCGCACATTGTACCGATGTGGGGAATCGAACCCAGGTCATCGGCGTGACGAGCGAACGCTTTAACCACTAGGCTACCCCAACGCCCCGGACAACTCATGATAATCTGCAGAAAACCTCAATGAATCTACGCACTGAATATTTAGTTACTGTGTGCATGTGGCACAAATGTGTTTTCGTGAACATAGATATTTCGCGATGTAGATTTTTACTTATAGGTGTGTATAGGTTACTTGAAATACGTACAATAAGTGTCATGCCTGATTCACTTCGATCCTTCGTTTCAGGCATATCAACCAGTAGTAACAATACTTTGGTAACATTTGGAGAAATGGGGGTTTTGGGGGTTTTGTTTTTTTTTTTTTTTGTACATGTGTGTGTGTGTGTGGGGGGGAATTTATATTTCGATAATAGGTGACGTCACACGAATAAATAGAGCTTTGTGCAATATTATAGGATTATGTATTTTCATTAATGCATACATAGGACGTGTTTTTAAACATGACCTCTATTTGAGAGGAATGTGACATTCCCTAGACGAATATGGCAAACAAGTCCCAGTTCAGGATCCTGCATATACCCTGTATCATATTGATAGATACCGTGTGTTCATGACAAACGTGAATGGTCAGACAACCGTTGTAATGTAGCTTTAACAGCTGTAACGTTAAAATCAATGTAAGAGTAAAGGATAGTGGTTAAAGAAATAGGTTTGTTGCCCAACACGGGTACAATATGTCTGATGGGGCGGTGGGGTAGCCTAATAGCTAAAGCGTTCGCTCGTCACGCCTAAGACCTGGGTTCGATTCCCCACATGGGTACAATGTATGGAGCCCATTTCTGGTGTCCCCCGCCGTGATATTGCTGAAATATTGCTAAAAGCGGCGTAAAACCATACTCACTCAGTCCAATATGTCTGCGACGTGATATCCCTGCGATATTCTTTGATTGTCGCACAATCGCACACCCCCACCCCACCCCCCTCACGTACAGCTAAACGGAGTGCTTGACCACGCCTACCATTACTGGTGCCAGTCGTGTGGTCAGTCTTTGGTCCGTCTCTCATCGTGTCCACCATTCCAAACCAGGTCTTGGTCCTGGTCTTCCCACGTGACCACTTCATTGCGTCAAACATGGAGGTGTTGGACTGAACCTCCCAGTTACACAGATCCTGCTCGAAGTTACAGTCAACAGGCATATCTGAAACATGATTCATGCATTATAAGTGCAGCTGGTGCCAGCTTTCAAAGACCGACAACTGCAACGAGATTAATGGATATCTAGCTTAGGATGATGTTACGTGTAGAAGAAGAAAGGCAACAGATCATCATCACCATCAGCAGCAGATTTATCAGAGGCCTTATACTGGGATATAAGATTATATTTGAAGTTGAGGGCCAAGTTAATAGCCCTAAATCCTATTCACTCTCATGTTTCAATTAATTATCAGAAATACAAAATTATTTATATCCAATATTCAACATATATAGTTACTGTGCCAGGATGATTACCAACATTCAAATGGTTAAGATGATAAGCCACATTTATCAGACGAGCGGTTCTTTCAAACACTGTCTTATCGATCTGTTTGTATATTTTGAATGGTTTTGGGGAGCTTTAGTTTTGTTCTTTGTTTTCTGTTTTGTGTTGTTTTTTATTTGTTGTTTGTTGTTGTTGCTTGGGATTTTTGCTTGGTTTGTTGTTTTTTTCGCTGTTTTTTTTGTTCCTTTTTTTGGAGGGGTGTGTGGGTGTATGTCTGTGTCTCTGTGTGTGTGTCTGTGTGTGTTGTAGTTTTTTGGGGGGCGAGGTGTGTCCTCTGGTCGCTGGGTGTTTGGCTTTTTATAATGTTTTCTTTGTTGTTTGATTATTGCTTTGAGGCCTGTTTTCCTTTTACCCCTGTCGAGATTCTAAGCATTCTGATGATATGAGTTGATATAACATAATGGAACCAGATACTCACTACACTCGATCCCCTTGATGTCGTCCAGGGCGTATCCCACTGTCCAGTAGGCGTCGTCTGGCTCAGTCACTTCAATGGCGATCTGAAACACAGTCACCAATAAGGAAACATTGTCACAAGACCGGGGAAAAGTAATTACGTGTATTTGTAAACCGTATTTCCGCTGGCTCATGAATGTGATACCTGATTGTTGAGACGAAAACATGTTGGGTGATAGATAAGCACTGAAATGAGTCGAATATATTTTGTTGTCACAGACAGAGTAGTCATTCTTCTCCTAATGTTCTGCTGTGATCTTTTATCAAGTAATATTGCTTTGTAATATTTCTAACGCCTATGCTAATTATATATCGAACGATAGGACTTACAATATTTTCACTTATGCACCTCCAAGTGCAAAAACATATTTAAGTCAATTCTTAAATAGCTATAGCATAAGCAATATCACACATTAAAACACATTAAGATTCAAAAGGCGCCAAGCTATTCTAGGGCCGAGACTATCAAACGCGACTATTCCTTAACACCGACCTACGATAGTCACAGCTGCAAGATCGTTTCCTTGAACGGAGATCAGAATTAAACTTCCATCAAGCAGTTACCTTTTCTTTGTTTTTTTTTGTTTGATTGATTTTTGTGTATTACGCGGCACCCAGCAATACCCCAGCTACATGGCGGCGGTTTGTAAAAAGCCTGGACCAGACAATCCACTGATCAACAGCATGAGCATCGATAAACGCAGCTGGGATACGATGACATCCGTCAACCAAGTCAGCGAGCCTGACCACCCGACCCCGTTAGTCGCCTCTTATGACGAGCGTGGGTTGCTGCAGACCAATTCTAACCCGGGTATTCACGGGTGGAAGCAGTTACCTGGTAATCGCCAAACTCTGTGTACTTCTCAATGTCTACAAGCATCCTGTTCCACGACCGGCCCTGGGAGCCATCCACTGACCACAGCTTGATCTTCTCGCCGTACTTGACCACATACATGGTCATCGTGTTGAGACTCTCCGACCCCATGTGGTAGAACATCTGGACATAACACAACCGTCCCGAGGAGGGAGGGGACAGGAGGGTGGTGTTGGTGTGGGGGTTGATGGGGCGCACGGCGTACATGAAGTGACCTGGGTTGAAACAGATAATAACATGATAATATTAAAGCATACTTGCGATGTGTGAAATACGCTCCTGACTGAATCTTGAGTTCCTTAGCTTCCTCTGTCAGCTACTTTATGTTGTTTCTCGGTTCCTGAAAATACATCATCTTCAGCCCTACTGGCTATTTTTATACTTCAGTGGGTTTGAAAAATATCTAGCTTGTCTTTCTGGCTAATGCTGACGCAAAACAAAACATTTCTTATACTGCATGTATGGACGGTTATTTATTATAGATTTAAATCATATGTCAAATTTTAACGCGATATACACACAGTCATGGGACATAAGTATTCGTCATTCGTTATTCGGTTGTCAAATTTTGCAGGTTGTTAGTAAATCATCTTGGTCACAGATACATAATTTCCATGTAATGTTCCTTCAAGTATTTGCAGCATTGTAGTTACATGAGCAACATATATACAACATTGTGTATTCTTTCCCCATAGACCGCCATGTTAAAAATTGTCATAACCATGACACGCATCAATCAAAGTGTGGCCATTCTTGAAATACTGAATGGAAAATAAAACGGAAATTATGTCTGTGCAGCTGAGATGATTCATGACACACCTGCAAAATATGAACAAGATCAAACGAAAAATAAATTCATGACAAGTTTTCTAGCTGTAGCAAATTAACCCCCACCCCCCTTTCAAAATTCCTGGATCCGCCCATGTTAACGATCATCATTCAGAGAGAAAATGTACTTCAGACTAATACATTCAGTTTGTAACAATCGTTCATGTAACATCTATAAACCATTCATCACATTCCTTCAACATTTGCGCGTTCTGTATACCCCGCTCATCACAAACCATCGCCAAAAGTAAGCGTATGGTTTTACGCCGCTTTTGCAATATTCCTGCCATATCACGACGGGGTACACCATTTCAAATGGCCATCACATTGTACCCCATCGGCGGGGTGGGGTGGGGGGATTCCTGGATCCGCCCATGTACCCATGTTGGGAGTCGTACCCGGGCCTTCGGCGTGACGAACGGACGCTTTAACCACGAGGCTACCCTACCGGCCCAATCGTCAAAATCGTTCATACATGTATGCAAAATTATGTAATTCTTACACTGCACAAACTACCTAGTTTATCTGTGAGCCAACTCTTAGTACACCATTTCAGTTAAATGAAAATGATGTTATTGGGTGGACGATTACATTTCATGTCAGGTAAAGAAAGTGGGAATAGTATGTCATATATATATTCAACTCCAGGAGTTAACTGTTTTATTTTCGGCTCATTTGTTGTTGTTGTGTTTTTAGAGGATCATACACACTAAGCACTGTCATCTCAGATCCATTCCTTACAAATAACGAATAACCCAACACCCCTGTAAGAATTAGACTCTCCCATCAAACGCTTTACCTGTACTGATAACATATGAAAGGTTATGGGCATGACTGACTGACTTAGTGAGGTTTTACTCAGCTTTTAGCAATATTCCAGTAACATCATGGCGAGGGACACTAAAAATGGGCTTCACACCTTGTACCATGTGGAGACTCAACCGGGTCTTCGGCGTGACGAGGGAACGTTTTAACCGTTAGGCCCCACCGCCCCGGATATGACTGAATTCCGGCTATTGCTACAGGTTGGACGTCAGGAAAATTGTAACACTACTTCGACAAATAGTGAGTGAGTGAGTTTGGTTTTACTCCACTTTTAGCAATACTCTAGCAATATCACGGCGGGGGGTGCCAGAAATGGGCTTCACACATTGTACCCATATGGGGAACCCGGATCGTCGGCGTGGCGAGCGATTGCATTACCCATTAGGCTACCCCACCGCCCCTCTTCAACAAATAACAGCAAATTAAATTCACAGTTTATTATCTCAGCATGATAAAATAAAATAAAATAAAATAAAATAAATTTTAAAAAATAAAATAAAATAAAATAAAATAAAATAAAATTTAATAAAATAAAATAAAATAAAATTTAAAAATAAATAAATAAAATAAAATAAAATAAAAATTAAAAAAAATAAAAATAAATAAATAAAATAAAATAAAATAAAATAAAATAAAATATAAAATTGCTGTTTTATTGCTGTTTTATTTCGCCAAGGAACTGGTAAAAGCAAGCATTGTAAGTCCTAACGATCATGGCCACTATCAGTAATCTGAATTATATATGTCTTATCTATCAAATGCTTGTTCTCATGGCGACACACGCACAACACGCATTCCCTGCACTACACAGTCCTCGGTGTGTGATCACATCCAGTTTTAGCTTAAATACGTGCGTCTATCTCAGATCATTCACGTGTCATTCTAGAAATATGCTCACAAGGCAGAACTTATTCTTAAACATCATATCTACTCTCTGTTCGCGTACCCAGTGACCTGGACGTATGTAGTTTTAAAGTACTGAAGTTCCATAAGTTAGTGCATCAGTAAACGAGTACGTGTATTTCAAACATTGATTATTGGACCAACGGGTGTTCTATTGTGGTTCAAATTTGTTTAGGTCACATGTTCTGGCGAGAGGCAGATAGTCATT
The DNA here is from genome assembly GCF_003918875.1 of Haliotis rubra. Taxonomy (NCBI): domain Eukaryota; kingdom Metazoa; phylum Mollusca; class Gastropoda; order Lepetellida; family Haliotidae; genus Haliotis; species Haliotis rubra. The sequence continues at coordinate 732,465 of NW_025767023.1, forward strand.
TTCTCCATAAGGGTATTTCAGCACACTTTTACCCCTTGTCCACGCGAGGGATTGTAGGGTAGCCTAGTGGTTAAAGAGTTCGCTCGTCACGCCGAAGACCCGGGTTCGATTCCCCACTTGGGTACAATGTGTGAAGACCATTTCTGGTGTCCCCCGTCGTGATATTGCTGGAATTTTGCTAAAAGCGGCGTTAAACCAAACTCACTTACTTGTCCACGCGAAGAGGTATTTCTTTCAATGTTTCAATTCAATCTCGACTATCTGTTCTCACTTCAGCACGAGGATGTCAGCTGAACCCTGCAATATTTCATCATTTTCCAATACTCCCGTGACTTTTGGATGCTGAGATAGAAAGCTGTGTGAAAAATATGTGAAAAAAACTGTGATTTATCGCATCTAATTTGATTCAGTCCATTTGACAAAGGGGCGGCTGGGTAGTCTAGTGGTTAAAGTCTTTGCTTGTTACACGTAGGAACCAGGTTCGATTCTTGACATGGATGCAATGTATGAAGCCCATATCTGGTATCCCGCGTTGGAATGTTGCAAAAGCGTAAAACCATACTCAGTCATTACATTTTCGACAAACATCACCCGTGACCAAGTTAACTCACACTAACACACGATTTCAGCACTCACTCACTCACTCACTTATGCACCCACGCACCCACTCAAGAACCCATCCACTCACTCACTGACCTACTGACCCACGCACCCACTCACGTATTCACTCACTCATGCGAGTTAACCTTGAATAAGGATCGAGTGGTCTGTAGCGTGGGAAGTTATCATACTATCAATCACTGGTTGTAGCTATCTCGTCCAGATTTGATTATTTCAATCAATCAATCAATCAATCCCTACCATCAGCAGCTCCGGTGGTGTGGTCTCCATCAGGTCCAAATGCCAGCAGTTTAATGTCGTAGTACTTCTGTTTCTCCACGGCTTCTCCCCACCTCCACTGCATGACGTCAAACAGTCCAGGGGTGTGGTCCATCTCCACTGTGTACCCACACAGGGTCTCGTTCTCGAACGTGCAGTCCAGGCTGGACGCAGCTACACAACACCACAGACATAGATTTCACTTACACTGCACTTAAATGTAAATGTTTAACATTATGGAGGCCGGTGGTGGTCCTCATGATACCTTGTTTGAGCTTAATATACTTTTAAAAAGTGAATGGTCACCCGGTTCATTCATAATGCTTTATTAATGACATCATGACGCATGGGACCACCCTATTTTAAATTACCACGACATGTCATTATTTATTATTTTTTTATAATTGGATATTTATATAGCGCACATATGCATATGCATGTATTCCCTCGATCATTGGATGTCAATCTCAACGGCACATCGTATTATCAATCTCAACTCCCTGGGGATCATACAACTCTTGCTGCCACAAGGCGCTCCGAGTTATTGCGGCTTTCCCATCCTTACGAGGTACCCATTCACAGCTGGGTGGACTGGGACACATAGTCACAGTACTTTGTCAAAGTTTACTGCACGTTGCTGTACCCGCAACTAGGTGTATGCACGTATCCATGTGGCCACCATCTGGTCATATACCAAAGGATTCGTGGGTTCTTTTAAAAGCACAGGGTTGTGTACTGTACACTAAGGTTTGTGACAACACTGAAAGAGTCTGCACACAAAGCTGAATCAAAGGTTTTAACATCCGGTCACAGGTGGGCTCGATCCCGGCAACTCATTCCCGCTGGATCACTAACCTGGCGCTTTAGCCCACCTTGCCCCCGTTATCACGCCATGATAGAATAAAATGGTAATATAACACAATCGGGTGGTCCTTGAGGATGAACTTGTACAGTATGTCATTTTGTGGGAGCATGTTGAATTGATATCTTCTGTTATTAACTGCGCTGACTACACTTAACTGTAGGTAAACTGCCACTTGTATACTGTTGGCAAAGAAATGCTTTATGCCTAGTGTGCTTGTTGCGTCGTATTTGATTCGAACCCCAGCAAGCAAACACGCAGACAACAGGCCAGCGAGCAAACTGTAACTTCTGCTGTTGCTATCGACTGTGAAAAGTATGTAGTTCTACAGATTCCATTGTCTTGAGATAAAAATTCAGTGTTTTTTACCAGTAAATGGCGAATAGGAAGAATGAATAAGAGGAGGAACACCATATAGATAAGATAAGAATGGTAGAAATACAAAGGTTGTCAGCAACATAAATTTGTTTCATGAATGAATAACAGGAGGAACAAGATAAGAATGGTAGAAAACTTCAGTTAAATGTATTTAATTATTTAAAGACCTCTGTTTTCCTGTTCTTTTTCAACATTGTCGTTTATTCTGATATGTACTTTGTGTGTCAGGGTTGTATCTCAGCTTGTACAACCTCGCACTGAGACTAATGTGAAATTCGATTTTTAGCTTACCTTGCCCCGGATGAGCGAAGATGGCGACAAGGGCCACGACCGGGATGGTCCACATTTTCTGAGGGGTGAGAGGTGAGATGTCTTGAGTGAGTGTGTATGGTTTAAGGTCTCTTTTAGCAATATTCCAGCTATATTATGACGGGGAACACCAGTAATGGGATTCACACAGTATAACTATGTGGGGAATCGATCCCGGATCTTAGGTATTCACTCTCAATCGAAACAAAACGGCATTTGTTCACCCACAGGCTAACTGTAGCGCAAATAAGGTTGCGCAACAGAGAGAAAATTACCAGTCTTCCTATATATGCGAGCGAAGCAGCTCGCATATAGTAAGACTGGTCATTTTATTTTTCTCTCTGTTGCGCAACCCTATTTGCGCTACACTTTGCCTGTGGTTCGCTCAGTTACCGGTCATGGGGTCGCTGCGTCTAAATTGTTACACTGTGAGATAATTATCTCCGGCTGTTTTATCTGTGAGAGATTTCTTGATAAAACAAAACACCTTTAAATGACCTCAGCGCATGCGTCACAGTGCCACACTCCGGTCGATGGCCTTTGGTCGCGTTCTCATATTCCAATGAAACTTTAATAAGGTTTGATCACATCTCAAGATAGACCGGTGTACTCCCGCTAGGATCAACGATATGTTGCCAGTCTGAGATTAATGGTGAATCCTTGTTGAAGGAACGAACACCTTTAGGCCTAAATCAATCATATGGTTTCAACTTTATACAAAAATATGTGGGATATGACTGAACGGTGACGCTGGGGTAGCAAAGTGGTTAAAGCGTTCGCTCGTCACGCCGAAGACCCGGGTTCGATTCCCCACATGGGTACAATGTGTAAAGCCCATTTCCGGTGTACCCTGCCATGATATTGCTGGAGTATTGCTAAAAGCGGCGTAAAACTAAATTCACTCACCCACTATGGCAGATGTAACAAAACTCAGCATTTCAGGTACAATATATTGCATACATACACATATGCCATAATATATGGGCGTGTATAATTTCACGCCGTTTTAGCACTATTCCGGCAACGACGTGGAGACCAGAAAAAGGCTCCGTACACTGAACCCGTGACTCGAACGTGTGGCTTCTAAGCAAGACGAGCGAATGCTTAAAAGTGTAGGACCTTTCATCACCCCTATGAGTGCGAGAGTAAGGTTAAACGCCGGTTTTAGCAATATTCCAGCACTACGGCGGGGAACACCAGAAATGGGGTTCACACATTGTACCCATATGGGGGAATCGAACCCGGGTCTTCGGTTTGACGAATAAGCTATAAGCTACCCAACCGCCCTGTGCAACAAGGTAGAAAACCAGGAAGGCAGTTTGGAATATGTGCAATTACGGGATTCGAACGCAGACTGTACGGCTATTTCTATATTTCGGATTTTTTAAAATTTTACATTCACAAGAGCACTCGAATAATGTGATGTGCATGTTTTACATTCAAAAGTTACATTGGTAATAATTCCTTATTTATTCTTCTAATTTAAATAATCAAGGAAATTTACTGGTTCAAGAAAGAATTTCCAACATTTACTAACATTCTTGTTATAATGAATACCATCTGTTCACTTACATTACTGTGTATTTTTTTAATCTCAACATTACATGTCGCTGATCCTGTAAGTAATCTGCTTTAGATTGTAAAATATGTCAGAAAAATATTAATGTCGCGAACTGCACCAAAGGTGCTAAATTCATACCTTGTTCGGTGCTGGAGGCGAAAAAATATGCCACGTAACGTCAGCTGATAACGCCGTGAAATGTCGTCTGATATAAGTTCATCACGTGCGTTTCTTATATAAACCGGTATGTACAGTTGTTAGATTACGATAAAAACGGTCATTGGCTAGAATAAATCGTTTAGACTGACTTTGGATTCGAAGAAAGGATTGAGTGAATGTTGTTTTAGGCCAGTAATATGATGGCGGCTTGACATGGCAGAACTGCATCTGTAAGCACGAACAACATTCCACGCTGTTGGGTGAAGAGCACCGTACGAAATTATTGATTCTCACCACAAAATTCCTATTTCTACTTGTTCTTAAAACACTTATGAGGTACCCGTGGGAACGACAAAGTAAACTGGCGTGCAAAAGAAACTACACACCTGGTGTTTTGTGACTACAATGTCACAATAACACTTTTCAAGACATACGTTATTTTTTCAAATAAGCCCAAAGGTGGGTCCTTTCTTTTGCACCTCAGTTTATATACACACACGTTTGAAAAGGGGTGGTAGGGTAGCCTAGTGGTTAAAGCGTTCGTTCGTCATGCCGAAGACCCGGGTTCGATTCCCCACATGGGTACAGTATGTGAAGGCTATTTCTGGAGTCCCCCGCCGTGATATTGCTGGAATATTGCTAAAAGCGGCGTAAAACCATACTCACTCACACTCACGTTTAAAAGACAAACATTCTAAAGCTAAACCAAACACGATATGCAATTCAGTGACGAACTATTTTATAAGGATAATGTAATTGATTTGTTTACTTCTTTCGACAACAGTTTTCAGTCTAGTAACGTTCTGATATTCTTTGGGGTCAAATGTTTGGGTCAAGTCAAATTTTCAAGTGCTTGCTTTCTTTTGCTCATCAGTTTAATTTGACTCGGAATCCCCTCGCTTGAAGCAGTGAATAAGTTCATCACGTCGTATACGCTTCCGATGAACATGTGTGCAGGCCCCAGGTGTTTAGTGCCATGCCACGGACACCGGGTGTTGACAAACCTAGAAACATAATCAGGGTGAACGGGTGATTGGAAGGACGGCAACACTCCAAAGCGGACAGATTGTTGCGCCTTTGGCAACAGGGCAACCATTCGTCATTACTCGTCTCTCTCCGTAAGCTTGTCCCGGAATAACACGAGTTGGTTACTTAGGCCTGCCAGTGCACATGGAACTAAATATTAAAAGCAACGTTTCCTTTGCCTTTTGTCCATTTTTTTTCAAAAAGACAAAACGATTAAATTTGCTAAACTTGAATTTTATAACCAGACTGACGCATTGACTGAGGTTACTCCTGTCATATTTTTACGTAACCTCTGCTCTAATACGGGCCAATATTTCCCGGTTCTCGTAAAATCCCCTAGCGGCAAAGATCGCAACACGAATTATCTCCTTCTTTCTATCCAATCAGAACACCTGTTACATCGACTTAGATTCAACGACTAACACAAGCAAATGTGGGGCCACAAATATCCCCATCTGCCGGGGACTTGTGTTGATGTTACCACACAAGACGTTTAATGGCTAGCCTCTGTTTATAAGAATGAACCAGATGTAGCTTTGCCATACATCAGGGGGACGTTTACACGTTACCCTCGTATACTGATAGTGGGTCGGCCGTGCCAGCGGTATTTGTCTTGGGTCGATAAGATATTTTGCAGACCCATCCCTCCGCATTTCGGGTAACATTTTCCATACCCCTCACCTCCCCTCCCCACCCCACCTCAACTATCCCCTACCCCCACCTCAAATACATTTAGCATGTTTTCATACCCCATTTTCTCATATTGAATGATAAGTAATTGAATAATGTTCAGGTTTATTTTGATAATTAAAACAGCAATTCCCCACCCAACCCGATATTCCATACACTCTACCCCTATTTTCACCGGCCCATCCCTTTGTAAAAAATGACCAGGCTTACCACTGTATTGAACGAACATGTTCATTAATCACACACTGTTTGTACGATTGCTGTTCTATTTTCATGATATGATTTCCTTTCAGTTGTGCGATATCTATAACAAATTACTCCTCGTCATTTGTGTCAATCCAGCCCTTGGCGTATTTCCGCATCTTGATTGCTTCTCTGTCCAAAATTAGAAATTTCTGTTTTTCTTCCCGTAAGTCACGTGTCCGCACTAATGAATAACGTCCATTTAATCAATAGGTTGACTTAGATAAACGAACGTTATCCTTTGATCTCAAAATACCCGCGACGATTGCCTAAACTATTTCCTCGGATTTAAAATAATCGATCCAGATCAAGCATATTTATAAAAGCTAACATGTTATCATGTTATCATGTTATCATGTTCAACGAACATTTCGTTTGATTAACAACGCAAGATTACAGCGAAATATATGAAGCTCCAAGAGTCACTAAAAATATCCATAAGCAATATGGATTTTTACAGCTTTGACGTAAATAATTGTGAATAATGATTGTATGAAGCGCGAATAAAATATGTGAAATCCCTCAAAGTACAAGATGAAACTGAAGATTAAAATTCATTCACTTCAACAAAAATCAATACCCCCTCCATTCCTTCCTTCCATCAAATTGCCAGGGTTATAGAAATCTCGGATTCTTGTGAGAATTGATGGCGTCAATTTCATGGCACTTTTCAATCAGGATTCACAGCTTAAATAATTTAATGATATACAGTGAAAAACAGAGTTTGCGTGCGTCAGTACTGTATTAACCTTTACCTATATTAGCATTTAAAATGTATGAAAAACAAAGTACTCATTGAGTGTGGAATTTAGGTCATATGCATATATACATTAATCGATAGCCTGCAAAGGCAATATTTGACTATTTCTGGTATCATTGATTCAAAATTAATAAAACAAGTTAATAAGACTATCAAACAACCATTCCAGCTTATATATTTTTCACACTGACGTCTGTGTCAACCAGAATGGATGTATTGAGTTTCCGCATAACATAAAGTTAATGAATGCAGGGCATGAATCAGGAAAATCGATTGCGTGGCCTGAGGGTAAAGTGATATCTAAGGGGAGATCACTCTATTTTGCAGGAGCGTGATTTCCGGAAGTTCTCATCATCAACGAGATGGCAGGGGTGACGGAGACAAAAAACGATCCGAAAAATGTCTTATACCCTGGTAACCCGGACTGGATGAAGAATCTACCCGAAAGTCTACATACAACTCCCCTGAACGAGCTAGCGATACCGGGTAGGTACTTTATGCGTTTGGTGTGAACTGCGGAGCAGAGATAGCCTAGCTGTAGCAGACGAATTCCAATGGACGCACTCGCTATCGTTAAAGAGGCAGCGAGCCTATCATGGCAGTGTCGATTGCCGATCAGTAGGATAATACGCTGATCAAATCAGTTCGCTGTTGACGCCATAACGCTGATCAGATGATCCTCGGGCGACATGTGGTGATCAGATTAATTTATTCGAAGTGTAATTATAGAAAAGGCATAACTGCCGGGTAATGGTTTTGCCCGTCTTGCCCGTTTTACCCCATGTTTTATCATGTCAGAACTGAATGTTTGAAGATCTGCTGTAGTATGTTGGGCGTTTGAAATACAGCTCATATGTGTTTAAATACTGTGACTTACTTGTTGAGTGTGAATAATGAAGCATACGACTTTATTGATAACAACCTTTCATTATAGCATAGAGCGGAGTTTCTAAGTAGAATCTTACAATGTCATCGTTGTCATACTTTAGTCGCTATATGCAGTGAATATGAACTTGTTATCATTGAGGTCATATGCTTCGTTATTGACTCACCACCTTCTAGAATGCCAAGCAAACAAATGTTGAACATGACTTGATTAAATGTTATTTAAAATGTTCATTAAACACCAAACACTTCTCTCTAATGATGCAGCTGCTACAGTAGTTGTCCCAATGCAGTGGCATGTATGATTGTTCCTACAGAAGCACCTCTAAAGTTCTTTGATAATTAACCTGAAAGACTTAGACACAATACAGTCATGTACATTGTATAAGGAAATGGATTATAAAAGGATAAAGGTTTTAATACTATGTGTGTTTTGGGGATTTTATGATTCTTCAAACAATAATTTCACTAATGCGTTGTAGTCATAGTCAGGATTGATTATCAGGTTTATGTTACATTTATCGTATGTTTGTTCAAAATCATTCATTCATTCATTCATTCATTCATTCATTCATTCATTCATTCATTCATTCATTCATTCATTCATTCATTCATTCATCCATCCATCCATCCATCCATCCATTCATTCATTTGACTGGTTTGAATGTTGTGAATATTTGATATGGCTCCAATAATGTTTTGAGCAATCTTAGTATGTCATGTACGCTAATGTTAACATTCACATTTGTTATTGATAGTTTTCTTTGGGTATTGAATATACTTTTTACTACCATTTGAATATGTTATGCAGATCTGTGAAGAATACAAGTACTGTGTTGTTATATTATGGGGATTTCTCATTTCTCATGTATATTTAAGCACAAACAAATTATGATCATGGAGATAAATTTGTTTCTTGTACATATTCTGGCAAATATTAAGCTTGTGTGGAGATTGGGGGAAGTATCAAGCAAAACTAAGGGCTTATGGACAGGCACAAACTGACCTTATGAAAAAGCAGTTCTTAAATTTAATAGTACGCCAATACTCTTCTTTGTATTTTGGAAGGAGGTTTGATTAATTTAGTGTTATATATGAAATACATTGCAAGCAACTTCATTGCATTTGATTGACTAAAAAGGCAAATATATTTTAGGATTATATGTATGTAAACTACCGAAGATAATAGACCAACTAAAGGACAACTATTGAACTATTACAGACTTGCCTTTTCATAGTTGGATTATAATGGAGTGGGTTGGGTTTGGTCTGCATTGGCACTGAACAGTGTCTTTGATTTTCTCTACAGTGTTCATCTGGTCAAGGTTAATGAGTCTTTGAAGTTATTATTTATATATATCCTTATTACATTTGACTTCAGTATTTTTGCAGTGATGGAGGTATTAACATGAAAGTGTGCATGGCATTTTTAACAATTATACCTCCACTTTTAAAAATATTTTTAAGTGAATTTAATAGTTTTTGTAACTCACTGGGACTGGGTAATAGAGGTATAGAAAGATGGCACTGGATAACTTTGTTTGCAATTCAGTGCTTGCTACAGTCAATTACAAGTTGTCAATCATTTTCCAATCTTTAATGACTAAACATGCTGAAACCTAACAAATCCTCTTTAACATAAATCAAGTGAATGCAGTCGAGGTTAACTTCTATCATGTGAATGCAGTAAAGGTGTAACAATGCAGTAGGCTCGCTTTATGATGATACAAATCCCAATACTGTGGGTGAGATAAGATTGTTTTCCTGACACAGTACTTCTATTTTACAACATGATATTGCTTTACAAGATGATAACGTTTCTTGCCACAGGTGAATCACAAGCCTCAGTTATTTTTGAATTTCAGCGATCAAAGATAAGATACTGTAGGGCAGAAACAGGGCAAGTGGGCGCTGTGAATGTTATACTGGCCATGTCCAGCCATGAAATATTATATGCTTTGTGTAACCTTATGGTTGAACAGATTAGTTATTAGTCACGTTTTAGGGTGGTGGGGTAGGCTAGTGGTTAAAGTGTTTGCTAGTCACGCCTAAGACCAAGGTTCGATTCCCCACATGGGTACAATGTGAAGCCCATTTACTGTGTCCCCCGCCGCGATATTGCTGGGATATTGCTAAAAGCAGCGTAAAACCCAACTCACTTACTCACTCACTCATGGACTTAACAAGTCCTGTGTATATCAACTCACTCACTCACATGTTATTTTACTTGAAATCTATTGTATGTGTCAGATACCGGGGTTGGAAATCGATGTCTTGTGTCGTTGGCATCATGTCATAATACAATACTGTATCACGGTATCGTTACACCACAAGAATGCAGACAGGTGTAATCAGGTGGCAGGTCACAACACCTTGAAGACTATCAGAAAAATGTACCAGTATATCACTGTTCGGAAATACAGTGAAGCCATTCATATACTACCCATCAAAAGTTTAGACTCACTTAAAGCAATCACTATATGTCATGTATATAATACATCGAACTTTAATCAGTTGAATTGCATGAGGATCATGCATCAAATTACTGAAAAGCAAGTGCAAATATCATGCATGTGAACAGCTGCGTTTTGGTGTAAAGTTTTGTTACGAACTCGTCAATTTTCACTGAGTTTCATCATTTATTGAACTCATGACAATAATCTTTTCAACGTTACAAATGTGTTTTACAATACATCAGTTCATGTGTAAACAGTACCTTTAAACAGTACGGAATATTTTGCAAAATCTAGTTTAGAACAGTTTCCTGAAGGAAGTGGCTACATTTACACTAGTGAGTCTAAACTTTTGATGGGCAGTAGATGTACAGTAGATGTCATTTGTACAGCATAGTTTTTACAGCATGCAGATGATGCTGTCATTTTTAATTTTGATAAATATTGTAAACATGGGATAGAGATAGAATATCAGAATATATATAAAATAACAGCATATATATATATATTTATAGAATAACATAATAAATATACTTTATCAGAATATATATAGAATATAATTTAATATAAGCAATACTGTTATTGTGTGAATATTTCTAGTCATAGTGTCTTCATTATTTATTTGATACTATATCAGTATGTTTGAAAATCTATTTTGGCTATATATTCCAGAAACAGGTCATGTGTAAATCAGCAACTGGTTAATTAATAATTAGATTTTTCAGTTCTCCACTTCCTCGAGCTCATTACAAATCCCGGCCTGCTACTGTAGTCCCCAAGTATATACAGACTCAATCAGAGTGTTCCCAGCATTCTTTACTTGATAACAAATTTGGGGCAAGAAGTGATTGAATGAGTGAGTTTAGTTTTATGCCACTCTCAACAAATATTCCAGCTTTCTTAAGTGGCATTTAGAAGCTGGTATGATGAAGTGGAACACTTTTTATGGATAAACAACTTCTTTATTGCGTTTCGGTGTAGATCCTAACACCGTTATCAAGCAAATCATTTGCTAGATAACAGTGTTAGGATCGCAGTGGATGCGACATTTCGGTGTAGATCCAATACCGTTCTCAAGCAAATGCAACGTTTTGATGTAGATCCTAACACCGTTATCAAGCAAATCACCAAAACGTCGCATCCACTGAAATAAAGAAGTTGTCTATCCATAAAAAGTGTTCCTCTTCAATATTCCAGCTGTATTGCGGCTATCTGTAAATAATCAAGTCTGAGCCAGACAATCCAGTGATCAACAGCATGAGCATCGATCAACTTGAATACAATGACATGTGTCAAACAGAGCCTGACCACCTGTAGAACTTTGTGATTGTGATAGCTTCCTCCTACAAATGATTGCCATTGCAATAGCTAATGTTAGCTTCAATGGCAGTAGTTATCACTTTTGTCTACACCAGTTTAGCATATTAAACATATTTTCATTTGATTTTAAAACCCTAGTGTAATCTGCATCCCCCATCTGTTTTAGAAAAAATAACACATTTTTGGAGGATTATGCACTATAAAAAACTCACTTCATTGAATTTAGGTGAATGAACTCACGATGAATCACTTTTACAATAAAGATAAGACACTTTCACGAAGACATCCTTGATATAATGATTTACTGTTTAGGTTTCATTTCCTTTTCTGCTTTGCATCATTTTACTTACAGGAATTAAAGTATTTTCTCTAAGACCGAAATATCCATCATATGCACAGCTGCAATCCTATATCTGCCATTGATTCCGCTAAAAAAAGAATATAATATTACTTCAAAGAATATTATTCCAAGGATCAGAAGAAATTAATTCTGAAAGAGTTGTTATAAGAAGATTTTTTTATTCCTTGTCATGTTATTTCAGCTACTGCTTTTAGTATATGTTTACGAAAATAATAGCCATGATAAACGTAGCCCTTTGTTACAGCTGAATGGTATTGCCAGGTATTTTTAATGCATGGATCTGTTTGACCTGTTACAGTTGAGGCAGATTAACACTTGGTCTCTGATTATATATAATTTTGATAAAAACAAATAAATTCCTTATAAGGCCAAACCAATTAGATTTTTTTGTTTTACAGATTTTTTTGCCTAAAGGCAGGAGGGGAAAAAAATTAAGATAAAAATAACCAGTCAAAGTAATATTCCTTTTAAACACTAAAAGTATTTTACTTTTGGCAATTTATGGAGAGTATATGTGGCAAAAAAAAACAATCTAAAAACATTTTTCTTTCACATTTACATTTTTGGCCAATGAAAATATTAAAATTTAATTTTTTGAGCGGGGAAAATTAATTTTAATGTTTTTTATTACTCTGAAAAAATAAAACTGGCGGATCCATAAAATAAGAAATAAAATTGGTCTGGCCTAAATTGAATTGGAGCCTCAGTGAGATGGGAGATTCAGAACCTGAGGAAATGTACACTTGTTTCACGTAAGGCTTTAGCATTGCAAAAAGGGCTTGGTGGAAGGGAAAATTATGCTGTTCAGGGACGACAGTGGAGGCTTCTAATGGTCTTGTTCTTTCAATCGTGAAAAACGTTATGTTGACATTGATAGACAAACTACATCAAAAATGAGTTTTAGCAGGTCAAATTCTGATTTTTTTATGTAGGCATCCATTCAAATAACATTTGTTTATAGTCATCAGTATTGGTAATCGGATCAGGCTGCTGTAGACATCACGGATTTGATGCGATCTGCTGATCTGTTCAAATACAATTTTGCTGAAATTTATGGACAATACTGAATAAGCTTTTGAATAATATTTAGTGCAAATATACGTTCAAATACACGTTTTTATTGAATTAACAGTATTTAATATTGCCTACTTCAGTAGGGCTTTGTTGATATCGGGGCGGTGGGGAAGCCTTGTGGTTAAAGTGTCCGCTCGTCACGCCGAAGTCCCGGGTTCGAATCCCCACATGGGCACAATGTGTGAAGCCCATTCTGGTGTCCCCCGCCGTGATATTGCTGGAATATTGCTAAAAGCGGCGTAAAACCACACTCACACACTCACTCACTTTGTTGATATCATTTCCTGTGTTACATTCTTGCAGAAATGTCCATCCGTTTGGGAGAGTGAGTGTGAGTGAGTATGATTTTACGCCGCTTTAGCAATATACCAGCCCTATCACTGCAGGGACACCGGAAATGGGCTTCACACATTGTACCCATGTGTGGAATCAAACCCAGGCCTCGGTGTGATGAACCAATGCTTTGACCACTATTCATGAGCTATGCCACTGCCCCTGCATTTGGGAGAAAACGGCAAAACACATTGTGGTGTGTATATGCCTGCCCTACGCCACTGTTATCTTTTCTGAAACATGGTTTGTACATGAGACAATCAATGCTTGATACTGACATTAATACCATCAATTGATGATTAGATTTGCTAGAAATTATGTGAGTGAGTGATTGAGTTTAGTTTTACGCCGCACTCAGCAATATTCCAGCTATATGGCGGCAGTCTGTAAATAATCAAGTCTGGACCAGACAATCTAGTGACCAACAGCATGAGCATCGACCTGCGCAATTGGGATATGATGACATGTGTCAGCCAAGCCAGCAAGCCTGACCGCCCGATCCCGTTAGTCGCCTCTTATGACAAGCATGGGTTACTGAAGGTTCATTCTAGCCTGGACCTTCACGGGTGCTAGAAATTATGTAATGTCATTGAGACACTAAGAGTCGCAATCTGGCAATAGTTTGATGTTTGGTTACATCTTTGTGTACAAACTCCTGAACATTTTTGTTTCAAGGATGTAATGTCTGAATTGTTCACCGCAACACACCAACAAACAGCATTTTGATCATTTCTTTGATTTGCTACAAACACAGTACCTTCGCAGTGTAAAATAATATGAATTCCTTTCAAAATGGCCACACTTTGAGATTCAATTTCTTAAACTCGTGAGACCTTGTCAATCCAAAAGAGCATCCATGAAAATCCTCCATACTGAAGATGTACCAGACTCTGAAATTGATAAGTTCTTTGAGGGTGATTTGTCTGCAAGGGTTTGGGAAGCCCAAATCCTGACTTGCATAGCATCATGTCTGAAGAAAGCATAACACTTTAACAGATACACAATTCAACCATGTGGGACCTCCTGGTGCGTCAGAGGTTTTTTTCCTTATTCTTTGGGAGATTGTTGGATTAACAAGTGCTCGAAAATAGACATGGAATTAAAACGATCCTTGTCTCAACTGTCTTAATATTGAAAGTTAAAACTATAGAGGCCCATAGATTCAGATACATGTACTATGGTTTATCTGATAAATTCCTATAGTGTATGAATATGTGGACCACTATTGTTTTAACATTAATATTTATTTTTTTAAGTCAAGACTGGCTGTTCTTTCATGCTGACATTATATATTTTTACATTAAGAAAGAGAGGACAAGGTTCCATTGTATTCAGTATCTATTTTCAAGCACTGCAAATAGGAACTTTCTGTACACGGTGAAATCTTGTCTTCTGGCTTATTTATGGAATGCTGATCAGCTACAAGCAATGACCAATTGCAGGTTTACTGAAGTACACTTGTAAGCCAAGCTTCAGGATATTATTTCAGAAGGCTACATACAGAAAGGTACATAAAGAAGGGTACGTACAGAAAGGTACATAAAGAAGGGTACATACAGAAAAGTACGTAAGGAAGGGTACATAAAGAAAATACTTACTGAAGGGTACCATACAGAAAGGTTACATACAGTGTGGATACATACAGAAAGATATGTGCAGAAGGGTACATACAGAAAAGTACATGCAGAAAAATACTTAAGGAAGGGTACATACAGAAAGGTACAGGGGGGTACGTACAGAAAGTCTAACATAGAAACAAATCTGTACAGCATGGTGATGGACTGCTGAGTGCTTGACAACAATCACAGTCAATAAATTATTGATTATCACTGATCAACTGAAAATGTTGATTATCGATCACAGATGTGGATGTTGATTGCCAACACTAGTATTTGTATGCTTGAGTATGAAAATGCCAGGTTCCTAGCAACCTGCGTTGAGTGTACAAGGCAGCCAAATGGACTAAGTTGTGAGGGCTGATAACGGTATTATCGTACTCTTGACAACAGGGGCGGTGGGGTAGCCTAGTGGTTAAAGCGTTTGCTCGTCATGCCAAAGACCCGGTTCAATTATCCACATGGGTACAATGTGTGAAGCCCATTTCTGGTCTCCCCCTCCATGATATTGTAAAAACCATCCTCACTCACTCACTCACTCACTACTCACTCACTCACTCACTCACTCACTCACTCACTCACTCACTCACTCACTCACTCACTCACTCACTCACTCACTCACTCACTCACTCACTCACTCACTCACTCACTCACTCACTCTGACAACATGGAACATAGCTCATGATATCAATCAATGGTTCCGTTCCAATCACTGATCTAGACTCTACATTCAGAATATTCCTGGGCGGCAGTAAACAGCAACAATCCCTATGGAGAAAAAAGTACCCAGTACCTGTGTGTGAAATAGTTTCCAAATTTTGGTAGCCAGTGGGTTTAGGTATGCCTGAAAGTTTACTAGCTCACAAAATAATTCACAAGCCCAAAATTTGAATATAGAAACTAAGCAAACAATTACATAAATAGATGGGAATTAGATATTGTCGGCATGACACGGGTTTCATCATTAAACTGCTAATATTATGAACATTTTTCTCAGGTCATATTCTTGCATGATTTAAAAGTTTATTATAACTTAACAGGTAGGAGAGTGATATATTTACAAAATGAACCTATGAAAATTCAATAGCCAGTCAGGCCAGTGACTGTGGAGATTTACTGGCCCGACTGGATTTTTACTAGCCACAGGCTAGCGGGCCAGTGGCTATTTCGCACACTGCCCAGTAACCCATGCTTGTCCACAATTCATAGTATTACAGTATGCCGATTTGTCATTGAATAACAAAGGAAAACATTTGTTGTGAATGAAAGTCGGTGTAGATTTTAATGTAAACCATAAAGATAATCACAAAAACTTCATATATGTTCTTTACCCGATATACCAGTTCTCAGAAAAAATATGTCAATACGTATCATTTGAAAAACGTATAGCGATATACCTGTAATACCGTGCAGTCCTACCAGTGATACTGCTGAAATATTGCTTAAGGTTTGCAGATCGTGAGGTGAGGTGAGGTGAAATTGGGTTTAACGTTGTGCTTGAGAATATTTCGCTCATATGACGACGTGCATGCGTGTGTATGTGTATGTGCGGCTGCTTGTACTAGCCCAGACTTAAGCTGGTTTTATAGTGCTAGCCCACTGGGATACAATGCTGCAGTGAAGCATGTATACCCTACTCAGACACATTATACTGACTCCGAGCCGACCAGTCCTTGTTGTACCCATTAATGCCAAGCGACAGGCAGGGACCAACAAGTACCATTAATGCCCGGGGCCAGACAGCGGACCAACACGGAGGTACCATATTGCTCATTAATTCAATACCTATTTTCGCTGCATTATTGCGTAAATTTAGTTACATTTTGAACATTAATATTTCATATCTTATAACTGTCCATGAAAAGATCAACATATTTTATTCTCAGATATTAAAAAGTTCTAATTTCACATCTTTGTGCATGAAAAATTATCATTTATAACTCTCATTACAATGTAAACGATACATAAACATAAACCGATACCTTCAAAACTAAGTATCGATACAGTTTTGAATGTATCGAAAAATTGTATCGTCTTAGAAAAAGTATTGATGTATCAATGTATCATGGCATCCCTAAATATTACAATAATTGAAATCAGAGCTTACACAACCCATTCATGTTTTATGTTCTTTGATATTCTTTCATGCTTTATGCATCCTTTTTTACTATTTCCATCTGCCCTCTGCTATACTTCATAATGCTCTATGTTATGAATAATTGTTAAATTCTTTATTAATGATGTATCAATTAGTATTGATGAAGCTTGATACTTTCTGACAAATAGTCAATACTGTAATTTTCCAATCAATCATCCTGATCACAGGCCTGCAATAAATCACCAAAAACTGATAGGAGAGCTTCAGTAGCTCTAGGTAATTTAGGCTCAGCATTGTGAGAGACTTCTGATCCTTTAAACAATCAACCACAAGACAGAAATAGCATTTATGATCTGCAATTATAAGCTTATTTCACAGATATCTCGAAACAGGTCTGATGAAAAATGCATGTCAGCAGTTCTATATATGGCACAGAAGAGTATGATAAAGAAAATTCTGTCCATACTGAATATTTCACAGCATTATGTTGTGGGAATATATCATGGTGCATCTGAACTGTAAAGTTAAAATGTGAAATATTTCAATCATGATTTTACCTTGACGTTTATTATAAAAAGTAAGGTTCGAGGGACCACAAATCATGTCAAAGGTCTGTGCGGGCAGTATGATTTGGTTGGTTTGTCGTTTAATGCCGCACTCAGCAATATTCCAGCTATATGGCGGCATTCTGTAAATAATCAAGCCTGGACCAGACAATCCAGTGATCAACAGCATGAGCATCGATCTACGCAATTGGGATATGACATGTGTATGTCAACCAAGTCAGCGAGTCTGACCAACCGATCCTGTTTGTCACCTCTTACGACAAGCATGTGTTGCTGAAGACCAATTCTGACCCAGAACTTCATGAGTAGTAGACCGCCTCCGTGGTGTAGTGGTTAGAGCGTCCGCCCGGAGAGCAGAAGGTCGCGGGTTCCATCCCCGACCGCATCATACCAAAAGACGTTAAAATATGGTACTTGTTGGTCCCTGCCTGGCGTTCGGAATCAATGGGTACAACAAGGACTGGTCGGCTCTGAGTCAGTATAATGTGTCTGAGTGGGATATTCATGCTTCACTGCGGTGTGGTATCTCAGTGGGCTAGCACTATAAAACCAGCTTAAGTCTGGGCTAGTACAAGCAGCCGCACATACACATACACACACACATGCATACACATACACATACACATGCATGCATGTCGTCATATGAGCGAAATATTCTCAAGCACGACGTTAAACCCAGTTTCACCTCACCTCACCTCATGAGTAGTAATTAAAATTATGCACATTGCAATAATTACTGCAGAGCCTGGAATGAGTCTGTGATCATGTGGACAATGGTCAGTGATCAAAGGGTGAAGTTACAGTCACCCATAGCGGCTCTTGGTATGTTGAAGGTGCAGAATATGATTGTCTTTCCTTAGGGAAGCAGTATATCTTTTTTCTGTTTCCATTTAGTATATTTGTGTATACTGGATACATATCTGTGCATTGCACAAAACACTTGTTTAAATGACAAATAAATATCTGATTAAAAGCAGTGTTTTATCAGGTTTACGCTGGTGGGCAAAAACTCATTGTACTGTAACATATCAGCTAAGTGTTGGGAGATAAACACTATCTGTATGCATTAATATTGCAGGTGTTATTGAGTATCGTACAGAGCTCCAGATAAGATTTAGCTCATGTGGGTACTGTACCCACTGTATTTTTTTGGAGTGGGTATTATCAATGTTGAGTGGGTATTTCATTTTCCGTTACCCACTGCTTTCAAATATGTGCGTATTTCAGTCATTGTACTCACCTAAGTATTATGTGACTGAGTAAGTTTACTAAGCAGGTAGGTTCTGCCTTATGTCATACCTAATCAAAACCAACTTAAATATAATGGAAATGATTTCATAAAAAATCACTCATCCTATACTGACAGTACAACACTTGTCCTATACTAACAGTACAACTTGATAGCAATCGATGTCTTTTTCATTACGCAAGCGATTTTTATAAATATATTCCGTACGCATTTGTTTTAAATTTTTTGCATATCTAACATTTTAAATGTGTAATTGGTACGCAACAATTATTTTTCAATGCGTAATTGGAAATTTTCTATGCATATTTTACCCGGATACGCAGCTTATCTGGGCCTCTGTCGTATACATAGATAAGCCAAATTTTGAGGACCCAAAAAAGCAGATGTACAAAATACATATACCTGTATGTATCCATTTTCTGTCAGCTACACTTCATTTGGAAGTGTGAGTAGACGCAATATGATAGTGATTGCTGTGAATAGTGTGGATAAAAGTTTTAAATATCAGAGAATAAACTTGTGTAAATCAATATGGATTTGTTGACACTATTTCCGATGACTGATCACGACGAAATGATGAGTGATGGTTGGGGATTCGATTGTTTGTCTGATGTTTGTAAAGATGGAAACTCTCACAAAACACCCACAAAACTGAAACCATATACGGTATATTCTCTTGGACTTGGTAAATTACAAATGTAAGATATTTCTATGTCACTATCTCCCTGTTTGTTATAGTATGCTTGAAATCACTCTGGAATACTACATAAATAATGATTTCATGGAACAATTTAAGACATCACCAGATGCCATAATAAGCTAAAACCTGCTTGAACTGGAAAATTTAAAAATCCATTGGAATCGATGTGGTACTCATGCATTTTGATTAAACGATGTTTGAATACTGTGGTATCCATTTCACTAAGGTGAAAAACATTGGCATTTTCAAATTTGGGATTGAAAATAAAACAACTTAGCGAAAAAGTAATCATACACATTGAAAATTCGAAAGATTTCCAATCCAGCTTAATCATGTTCTTTCTGACAATGAGATGGAAGCACCAATATTCCTTTTTTAATAAAGGTCAGGGTTTTTGAACTAACACAAAATGTCCTCATTTTAAAGCAATTCTTAAAATTATCTGCGTTCACCAATAACTCTCCTGGTATTTCTGAACGAAGTTTGATTAATTTCGAGTTATTTTTTCAATAAATATGTCACAAGGGACTTTTTGGCATTTGATTGCCTAACCAATCAAATTTGTTTGTATTTCTATTTAAAAAATCATTAGGCCATGCCAACTAAACTGTTTGCAGACTTACCGTTTCCTGACTTCATGATAATAGAATGTGTTCCATTAAAGCGCTCAACAATGCCACAGATTATGTATTATTGTCTCCATTGTTTAAGTGTTAATGTTTATACAGCGTTTAAGTGTTAACAATTATATGAGCAGTCTTTGAAGTTATTATTGATGAATTATTTATTGATATGAATTCAATATTTTTTTATTTACGGAGGCATAAACTGAAAATTGATTGATTGAGTTTGGTTTTACGCCGCTTTTAGCAATATTCCAGCAACATCACGGCCGGGGACACCAGAAATGGGCTTCACACATTGTACCCCTGTGGGGATCTTCGGCGTAACGAGCCAATGCTTTAACCACTGGGCTACCCAACCGGCCCCATAAACTGAAAAAAAAAAAGTTTGTTGCATACTGTAGGTTTACACAAAATGTGATCATCGATCTTTACATTTATGTCTCCATAAACACAAAAAAATATGTTGAAATGAATTCTTAACTTGTGTTACTCTGTTTGTTTCGAACATTTATTATATTCATAATGGACAAAATGACAGGGATCAATTATTCATTATCTTTAGGTAGCATGGTGGAAGGTGATAAATCAACAAAGACAGTTGCATTAAGGGTTTCCAGGGTATTATTTTGTCAAAACGATAATGTTTTGATACACATGGTATTTCTTTTATCAAGCAAGTGATCAACAAAAAGGACATGATTCTATAATTACCTATACAGAGATTAACAGAAACAACAAGCAGGCTTTCCCATCTGTCATCATGGGCTCCTCTTTTTTGTTGATAATTCTGTGTGTGTGTGTAATCTTCACTATTTAACTATACCAAATAGGTCTGGACAAAAACACTTGTCTCTGACTTCATCAGTGATCTATTGACAACCTTCTTCAAGTTGCCATTGATTAATTGATAACTTCATTGAGTGGGGGGCGGTGGGGTAGCCTAATGGTTAAAGCGTTGGCTCGTCACGCCGAAGACCCGGTTCGAATCCCCACATGGGTACAATGTGTGAAGCCCATTTCTGATGTCCCCCGCCGTGATGTTGCTGGAATATTGCTAAAAGCGGCGTAAAACCAAACTCAGTCAGTCAGTCTTTGAGTGGCTTGTTTATCTTCCAAATAAAGAAGCTGTTCATCCATAAAGTTTGTTCCTTATCTGATTAATTGATAAACAATAGTACCCAGTTCTCAAATTGACTAAGAACATCAGATATATGCTGAATTCCAAAAGGAATACGATGTTACAAAATTTCATCAAATAATGCACAAGGCAAAATGGTGTGTGTTCAAATAGTCCATCTTGTCAGTTGTGTGTTTTGATGATACCAAAGTGACTGCCAATGGAGGCCATACTGTCATGTCATTTCCAATGTTTCTGAAGTGACGTTACCAAATGGCGCAATCTGACGACATCTTATTGACATTATCACAAAACATGTCGGCTTATGACTCAGTGTTCACGAATGGTGTTTCAAAGTAACAGGACATTGGGTCCTGTAAGTTTCAGATGTCTGTCTGACCCATTGAAAATTCACAGGACCCACAGAATAAAATTAAACACACATTTCAGATTTAACATTTCTTATAATTGGCATTGAAAATATAAACAAACATAAGATTTATAAACAGCAAACAAGTGTCACATGTCACATATAACAACTTCAGTCAAAGTCATTGTGAAATAAACAGTCAGACACTGGGGCCGGCGGGTTGTAGACTACTGTTGGACCGTTGGTGAATCTGCCGGATTTGTCAGAGGGTCAGATGCTATTCGTGAACACTGAGGACTACAGATCATCTGTGTGTTTTCAGTTTAAGGGCATTGTTTTCTTTCTTTGTTTTCATCAGCAAATATCAATCCCTTCATCCACGACTGTTTCACAGTTTTACATGATTTGCGTTTCTTTTTCAACTGAGTATACATGACTTGCAAGTGTTATGAGAAGACACTGGTGGCTCAGCCTATTTAGGTTTCACAGTTTGCTTAGTTTGGGCGTTTGAATCAAACATGGTGCTGGTGTGTTTCAGCACCCTTGTTTTTCGCTGTTGTTGACAATGTTTCATTTCACTCAAACTCAACGAATATTGAATCAGTTACTTCACTGCATGTTCCAACATGTCGTTTAAGGTGCCCATTAAGCACACAAAAAGTTGCATTTACCTTAGAGTATAAATGACCTTACCACGTTTAAGTTTATATATGACTATCAAATTATAGGTTGTTCCCATACTTTTTGTTTGTAACCTAATCACAGTGTCTTGGGTAGCCTAGTGGTTAAAGTGTTCACTCGCCACGCCGAAGACCTGGGTTTAATTCCCCAAATGGGTACATTATATAAGTCAATTTCTGGTGTCCCCGCGGTGATATTGCTGGAATATTGCTGAAAGCGGCATAAAACTAAACTCTCTGTCTCAGTGTCTTGACATAAAGGTGGATTGATTGTGCCTGCATCTCAATTCATACACAGTATCACCAAAATTTATAAATCGATATGCTTGAATATTGAAAAACATCAAACTATTTTAAATAAAAAATAGTGTAATTTCAAGAGTAGCTTGAAAATTTCACTATGGCTTTGTTGAGAGGTATGTGTGTACATGCTACAGGTAATGTTTTACCGGGAGGAAAACATCAACACTCTACCTGCTTGTATAATGTGCACCTTATGTACACACCCATCTTTTTAGGGAGAAAATTGCATTATGTATTCAGTGGGACTATTCACAAGAACATATATTCATAGTTGGAAAGAGGAAATCAAATACTTTTCACTGTGAAGATCCTGGTTAGAATTGATCTTCAGTAACCCATGCTTGTCATATTAGAGGCGACTAACAGGATTGGGTGGTCAGGCTCGCTGACACATGTCATCATATCCCAAATGCGTAGATCGATGCTATGCTGTTGATCACTGGATTGTCTGGTCCAGACTCAATTATTTACAGACCGCCACCATATAGCTGGAATATTGCTGAGTGTGGCGTAAAAATAAACTCACTCACTCACTCAAAATTTCAGTTGAACTTGTTTCAGGTTAATTACAGTTGACATAATTTCCAAAATTTGTCAATTTTGACAATTTGATATAAAGATGTAGTGAATCAGAATGAAATATGTTTTCACTAACTGCCAGGATGTTATGGCGATCTAATCTCAGGACAGTTTAAGATTAGAAAGAGAGCCATCAACAGCCATGTCAAGTTAATGAGCAATCCTGTTTAACAAATTACTGTCTACAGATGCTACATGTAACCCATTTAGCCTCAAGGTGGCATTGAAATAAACATTTTGTCGTCAATTAATTATCCTGGAACAGTTCACCTTCATTTTATGGCATTCTGTTTACTGTAAATTGACACCAATTTGGGATGCTTAGTCTGAGGCCATTGTTGATAGTACAATTAGTTTTGCCCCAAACCTGCCATTGTTACAGTTTATTCAAGTTGTAAAATTCAAATTATCCTGGTTTCCTGCAGTGTTAACAATATATTTGCAGGTAATATTGCTTATGGAAATATGTTTTTTTCATGTTTCAGCCAGACCATTAATATTTCTTGTTTTACGGATCCGGCGGACATATTATTTTAAGATTAAGAAAATAAAATAAATTAATTTTCCCCTCTCAAAAAACAAAATCCTAATGTTTTCATTGGCCAAAAATGTAAACTTTTTTTAGATTGTTTTTGGCCTCGTATACACTTCATAAATTGCCAAAAGTAAAATACTTTTAGTATTTAAAAGGAATATTACTTCTTCTTTTCCCTCCTGGCTTTAGGTTTTCTGAGGACAACAAGAAATAAATTGGTGTCGCCTAACCTCAAATACTATCCCGCTTTAAAAATATTTTTTCACTTATGATGACAGTGACACTGTATTGTGATATTTATATAATTAGTTGTAATGCCAATCACAATGTTCCTGATGACTTTTCAAAATTGACTGGGTAGTAGGGGTATTTTCATTATTTATGTCATGTCTTTTGAAGTTACAAATCTGAAAAAGTAAACTTAATGCTAGTGCTGGAACGATTGATCAAATAATCAACCTTGCTTTTGTCAGGGCTTGTGAGATTATTCGATAATAATAAAGAGGAAATTTCAAATTAAACCTTGAGAAAGAACGTTTGTAATTGTTATGTTTGTTAAATCAGGACAAACAACTGATGCAGTTTCCTGACTTGTAAAACTGCAACATAAACAACATGCTTGCGTGCATGTCTCAGGAAGTATGCTTGATCGTCTTGATCATGGCATTAATCAGCGCCGGTTTCGTTTGCACAATTTTATGATTGTGTCCATTTATTGCCCACATGAAATTTGTGGTGGAGTTTACGATTACAATCAATTATTGATCGATAACTGAGCTCTGATTATCGATCTGCATATTGTGAGCGATAACCAGCATTACTTGATTCTGATGTATCACACCACTCCTTGCAACCACGCCCATAAAGTATGATGAGAACGAGGTCATGGTGACCAGAGATAGTTCCCCTTACAAATCATACACACTATAAATGGGTCATCCTCGATAATCTCCAGGCTATACAGTATGATGACTCTTCACTATGCCCTGGATGCATCCACGGCTTGGCCCGATAATTATATTACCTCCCTTTGCTGGCTCCGCATTCTCACAGTAGCCAATCAGCTAAGCCGCCGTTACATCCGAGCTTGCCAGTGTCAACAAAGATAGCGGTCGTAGTCGCGAAGGTTTGTTCGCAGTGACACTCAGATTCTGGGGGAAATCATACAGACAAATTGACAGATCTGAAACTTTAAAAAATTATTTGAAAGAACTCCTACCTCTTTCAGAGTACCTCTGCATTAATTTTGTTGCCAAGTTTAAACTGCTAGATACTTTAAGAAGCGAAAGTGAGTTGTGATTGGTTCGCTCAACTTCCCAGCGTAGACACCTGATTGGATAAAAAGACAGCAAAGGGAGGTAATAAAATCATCGGGCCAAGCCGTGGATGCATCCAGGGTATAGTGAAGAGTCATCGTAACGTATAGCCTGGAGATTATCGAGGATGTAAATGGGTTTGATTGTGGACAAATTTCCAAAAGATGTCATGGAACAATGTTGCAAAGTAAAAGTGAGAGCACAATTTGGTTAGAATGACTATAGCTGTGAAATTAATGTTAGCAAGGCTCAATTAAAAAGCAATTAAACCTACTTGCACCTAGTGCAACCTTAGGTAGAAACTTTGTTGCATCAGATAAAAACAGGTTGCACCTGCTGCTCAATATAAAATCTTACATAAACAATGATGCTTGAGTTTTGGTAATGATAGTTTAGAACATTATAACAAAGGAAATCTGGGACTGATAAGATTCGTTATCTTACTTCCTAAAATTTCATGAACAAGAAGTCCTGCAGTCACTGCTCATACAGTCATCAGAGTCACTCTTCCAAATCAGTTCCTCATCGTTCTGTTTTCCAGCTGAAGTCTCAAAAATTGGACTAATAACTAGGTTGCACTTTGTAGTATTGGGTTGCATCAGTGCAAGTAACAAAGCACTAAATTGAGCCCTGGTTAGTCTCACTCACTTTCTTGACCACATATGTCTGTATTTTGAATGAAGTTCATGTTACATTGATTTAACTTTGTCGTTGAACGCCACATTCAGCAATAATACAGCTATAGGATGGTAGTCTGTAAAAATCAAGTCTTGCCAAGTGATTAAAATCATGATCTTTGATCAACTGAGATACGATACATAGTTTAACTTCATGGAACACATGGATTTCTAGCCATTTCAGGTCTAGTATCATGATTTATCACTTTTGGGGACCAAAGGTTAATCGCAAGTTTATCCCTATGCTTTAATACAGAAAAGATACACAAATATGATTACCGTATACACTATGTTCCCATTTTGTTTTGTTTAAATGAATCAACTATTTCAAAAGTACAAAAAAATGTTTATAGAATAGAATAGAATAATACTTTAATGCCTTTTCAGGAATTTGTGTTACACCAGCAAAGCTACTGACACATTAGAGAGATACCAAACATATTTACATTAATTCTTTGATTTAGGTATCTTCACATTTGTTTAAGAGAGATATGGTACTTGGAATAAAGGATGTATGGGCTCTCTTAGTTTTCTCAATTTGAACTTTGTAATGGCGGCTTGAAGGGAGGAGGTTGTATTCCGAATTTAAGTTGTGAGTACGGTCAGATATGATTTTGACAGCTTGATTCACTATTTGCCGCTCATATATTGATGATAAACATTCAAATCTGACTCCAGCGATTTTACTTGCAGTGTTAACAATTTTGTCTATTTTAGATTTGAGACGAACTGAGAGAGACCCATACCAACAATGGAAGGAAAATGTTAAAATACTCTGAATAAATGCTACATAAAAAGATGACATCACAGATGGGTTAACATTAAAAGATCTCAACATGCAACACTTAAAAGAGTAACTGTTTGAAACTGTCTTGTTATCCCAGTCTTAATGTTACATTCCATGTGTTTTTAAACATCTTGGGTGAATCATTCAAACTGGATATCATAATTTGAGCTCATGAGCTAAAAAACAAACAAAAATGTTGTATCCCGGAAAGCAAAAAAAACCCACCTGTTTTAATGAGCGCATTCGGGGTACTAGTTTTTAGGGTATTTTTTATGGTGTCTTAACCTCCGAACAATATCCTGCCAACTACCTTTTTTATCTAACCTTAAACTTTGATAAGACACTTGAAGATCCAGGTGAAAATTGATCTTCAGCAACCCACACTTGTTGTGAGAAGTGACTAACACTAGCAACAGGATACATACTAACAAATTAGTTTGCACAGAGACTGAGAAGAAATTAAGTATATATTCTACATGTGGTCAGGATTTTGTTCCTCTGTCTGGTAAGGCTGTACATTTTTGTAACACCATATATTTGTCCATGTTGAAAGGACATATATTTGCCCATGCTGTGAAGTCATAAAACTGTCAATGTGTTAATGCCATATATTAGTCCTTGTGGTAAGGCCATGCATTTGTCTATGTGGTTCACGTACGCAAGGATCTGATCATTTTCCTTCTCTTTTCAGGGTCCCATGATTCCTTCACATTTTACCTGGACAAGACTTCAGATGTGGGACCAGACACATCTCAGGCCATCCGTGATCTGGTCAAGGTCTTTGGGGGAATGGCCAAAGATGTCATCTTCAAATGGTCTCAAACTCAAAGCTTATCCTTTGCAGATCAACTGAAAGCTGGAATTCGCTATTACGACTTCCGCATTGCTTCAAAGCCAGGGTCTGAGGATACCTATTTCATACACTGTCTGTACGGCAGCAAAGTGGAAGCATCCCTACAGGAAATAAACGGTTATCTGGAAGAACATCCGACGGAAGTCGTCATCTTGGATTTTAACCACTTCTATGGCATGAATGAGTCAATGCACAAACAGTTCATGGCGGTAATCTTAGAAACCTTTGGCGCCAAGATCTGTCCTCAGAAGGACATGAAAACCCTGACCCTCGACATGCTTTGGCAGAACAAGTTCCAGGTGGTGGCCATCTACCAGGACGATGTTGTGAAAGACTTTGACCAGTTCTGGCCTGCCAGCTGCATACAATCACAGTATGCAAACACCACTGACCCAACCAAGATGGTCCAATTCTTTGAGAAGACACACAGTGAAAATCGTCCGGCAAATACATTTCAGACCTACCAAGGCGTTCTTACACCAGATGCTACTTACATAATCAGCCGCTTCTCTGGAAGTCTCAAGAACGATCTGGTGGCAAAAGCTGGTCCTGTCTTTGTTCAATGGTTGAAGAAGAAGAAGCGAGGGAACAGTGGCATCAATATCTGCACTATGGATTTTATTGAAAAAGAAAGCTTTATCTTTGAGATGCTTGGTATGAATAAGTAACAGACGATGCCAACATGTAAGTCTCATTTTCGGGATGCTTGCTTTTATTCTTGTTCCTGACACTGGTTTTCAGAGCACGATAACTTGAGAAGCCCTGTGTGCACTGGTTTTCATTGATGGAAAGATGAAGGAAAGATGAGAGAAATACCTCATGGCGAACTCAGATATACGGACTACTTTATCCCCACAGTGGCAGTGTTCATAATTTACTTGTATCCTTTTAGTTCAGAAATAATGGCCTTAGTTGATGTCTACTGTCTTTCGAGTAGGTCCTGACTGTTCTTCGTCGGTAGTTGCAGCTAGAATGTAGTTTTTAGTTGAGATCATTACTATATCAGGTGTTCTTGCATGCGCTGGTTATTTAATACTTAAGTATTATAAGGCTATTATGTGATACTTATCCATTTTGAAACTATACTGATTTGATCAAGGCAAAATGTTTCTATACTGTTGTCTTTAGTTGCTAAACAATGAATGTCCAAATGTGCATTCTTTTTTAAAGAGTGCAATGTTCAACTTGAATGCTGTTTTGAAAGACAAACCTTTCTGAAGTTTATGAAAGGAAGAAGATATTTGGATAATGATGTGTGTTGTTAATAGGAATATGTAATGTTTGTGTATATTTCAACCCAAAACATGCCTTTTGTCTTCAGAGTATTGGCACATTGAAATAATTTCAGTCACAGTCGTTTTCAGTACATAACATTCAGGGGAACCCTGGGGTCCTCTGTGGATTTCTTAAATTCCTCTATGGGGTGTTGTCTGAATGGGCAACGTTTTAAACACACTGGCAGAGTATGATACTGTTGAGTTTATAGTCTCTGAAAATGCACAATTTTCCTCGAAAAAAGTACTTTTAAATTGAAAAAGAATCCCAATGAGATGGGTGATTCAGAACCTGAGAAATATCTAGACTTTCATTAAGGGTTTTACAGGAATAATTGTTTGGAAGAGACAGTCAGGTTTAGGGAGCAGTTTATTTGTCTGGCCAGTC
Organism: Haliotis rubra; assembly: GCF_003918875.1. Classification (NCBI taxonomy): domain Eukaryota; kingdom Metazoa; phylum Mollusca; class Gastropoda; order Lepetellida; family Haliotidae; genus Haliotis; species Haliotis rubra. The sequence goes on from NW_025767023.1 coordinate 761,492, forward strand.
AAACTGTCTGTCTGGAATTTATTTGAATTTCACATTCTGATATTGACCAAGAAAAATCTGTCAAGCATAAAAATTTTTTGGTGTGGACTGAAAATCAAAATACAATCAAATCAAATATTCACGTATCAAAATCATGATCATTGGAAGCAAAAGTTGATGTGTATTTCTTTTAAAGTCAAGTGTGAAACTGCTCAAATCATTTCAAGTCTGTCTAGTTGAAACCTTTACACAATATTTCCATTAAAAATGTATTTCATTTTTTTGTTTAGAAATCAGAAGGGTGACTTGCATCACTGAATTTTTGCAACACAGAACCGTAAACTATTGGCTTTTTCTAAAGAACCCCAGTAATTGTAATCATTCTTCTTGATTAGAGAGACTTAATTATCTTTATCAGTTTTGTGGCCAAGTGTGAAAAAAGACTAAAAAAGACTTGTCCGATAGCAATTTTCTCCAGCAACCAGCTCACTTCGTCCTTTATCGAGGATGTGCGCAATCAAATTGTGCTGCCCCGAATCTATAAAAATGTCTCAGTAGTTTAGACAGCCAAGTTAATGGACTTTCAGTGTCTACTAGCTATGGCCTCAGCTAGCTTTCAGTAATGCTTAGAAACAATTTAGAAGATGTTACAAGACCAGCAACTCTGTGATTGCCCTAGGGCAGAGGATGATGAGGCCTCTATTGGTTTACAGGATGAGCTAAGAAGCAAACAACTTTGCAAAATCATCATGATAATCATCAAATGTATTCAAATAAATGAGAACTAGATTTTCTCTTCAAAACTTACTTAGGTATATCTTTAAAACTTCTAACTAAAACAGATATGTGGAAATTGACTTCTGACACATCACACCATGTGTCAGAAGGCTAGTGTTAAGATTTTTTGTAATGTTAACAGAATGTCGGGAATATTGTACATGAAATTAAAGTAGAGACAATACAGACAGTTTAGAATAATCTTAATTAATCATGATTAGATTTTCTTTTAAATTTCGTATCTTCTCTTCTTTTCACAGTTGTGTAACTGATCATATCAGTAGTAAAATCATGTGTATTGGAAAAAACACACTTTTTTTCTACTGTTTGGACAGTTGGTTATTTTAATACCAGTTTAAGGTAACTTTGTCAAATGTGTTGAAAAAGGGCCCTTACCCTGCTTTTCAATTTGTACCAGGACAGAAGGCGCTGCAATTAGCGAATTTGTCATAAATGTTAATGAGATAAGCCCATTCAGACTTAATTGGATGTTAGTGCAAGTGCTGCTTTCCATCAACTACCTTTGAGAGGTTTAACTATGAACACATCTACTTGTAGTCAAGTTTTAGTCAGAAGATGGTGGGTGCTGGGAACGGTTATTGATTCAATGTGCGTACAGAGAAAATCAATGGTGACTCTCTCCGTCACAAGATTTTAAATCAAAATCATTCTCCGTCTGATTGAGTTCATCTACCATTCTCTACATGCTGATACATTCATACATTTGAGTCCAGACTGGTGTATGTTTTGCCATTTCCAAAAGTATTTTGAAATCAGACCTTTTAGTGCAATGTTCATTCAAAATATTCTGAAATATATTTCTTTTGTGAAATCCCTGTATAATTAAAGAAAAGTGAATTCATCAACGTCATTAGACGTAACAACAAAAGATTAACATCAATAACAATTGAATTAATTCAAGAGTGGATTGGTTGGCATATTTTGAACTGATATGACCATTGTAGAACAAGATCAATCATCATGACAAGCATGGTGAACGGAATATTTCAGCTGTCTGTAAATGATACTTCTTTCCGACCAATGTAATTGCAAACACAGGATACAGCGTTGTTGATATAATACAAACATTTGTTTGACAATAACAATTACGGCATTTTTAAGTATACAATCACAATCAACTTGTTGACTTCATTCCAACTGACTAGTCATGAATTATTGCGATCATAGTTTGTTCATTTAGATATAAATAAATCCAGTGACCTTTGCTTATGAGGTTCATGAGAATCCAATCTTACTGACTCTGATAGTTAGCTCTGATATGATGCCTCTTGCCATTTGAAAAACCTTCTGGAGGAAGTCACATCATCAGGTTCATTTCCTATCAGGATGGAGGCTTCTCCGTTCTTTGTGAAAGCAAATGAAGCATTTGAACATATCTGACTTTTGTATCTTAACATGAACTCAAACAGGCAGTTCCAAATGCAAATGGAAAGTCATGTTGATCATGGTTTTTATGGAAATCTTAAAACCTGTCCTTTCAGTTACATCTTCCAGTGAACAATGTTAGCATTTCTGGTAGGACTGGACTCAGTTCTCCTCCTCCAAATGGAATTAAACTTGAAATACTATGATGTCTGTTAAAGGCAACCAGTTTGAGAACAAAGTAAACTCAAGTATCAGAAAGTTGACATCTGATGAGCTCAAGACCCCATCCATGTATCATTTTGATTCGACAGCCAGTTTTTATTTGACATTAACCCCCGAGAACTTATCAAAACTTGAATGAGAGTTATTGACTGAGAGTACAGTATTTCAGTGAAATTGCATCAGAACTGTTGGGTTGGGTTTTTTTAATTTTAAGTTTTAGTGGGATTTTTAATGTAGATCTTATTGAGAAGACTATATTCAAATACTTGCCCCTGAAGAGTCCCCAATGGCACTGAAAAAGCAAGATAAAGCTCAACTTTTAATGTTGGTTGGTTGGTTTGTTGTTTAATGCCGCTCTCTGCAATATTCCAGCTATATGGCGGCTGTCTGACATGTGTCAGCCCGGTCAGCGAGCCTGACCACCCGATCCCGTTAGTCGCCTGTTACAGCAAGCATGGGTTGCTGAAGATCAATTCTAACCCAGATCTTCGCAGGTTCAACTTTCAATGTCAGTTCATATGTTACGTTGTGTTTAATATTAGAACATTTTGACATTTCAGGCTATTTCATTTTAAAGACCAACAGAACTACATTTCACACACAAAAATAATTAATTTGAAACATTTTTAATATGTACATCAAACTAGGTGTGCCGAGGTGGATTGGTTGCATTACAATCACTTATGTTCTTGGAGCAAATTTTCATGACAAGACCACAAGGTCACACTTTGTGTTGGCGATGAGTGACGAAGAATGCCAAGATGGTAGTTCCGTCTATTACCTTGTAATATAGTGTTTATCATGTTCAGTGTTGTAATTGGCTTCGGAACCTGCATGTTGGTCACATAGCCTGTGATCACGCTGTGGTCGCTGTGCTGTCCTGATATTGTACAGTTCTAGGTATATAGATGTTAGTATGGTTAGTAGGACCATGTTAGTCATGTAAATAAAGATATATATCCATATGATATCTGAATGTTTGTCCCAGATATGTATATGTTTTGGAATATATTTATGATTATGATTTGTATTTTTGTCAGTCACAATTAACATGATAAACATTCATGTATTTGTCCTAGAAGCCTGCTTGTCATTTCTAATGTGGAAAGGCGACCAGCATCATGGCCCTTAAAAAAAATGTCATTTTGGTCTTTCCTTCTATGATTTCTTTCTATCTTTTGCCAATAAAAGGTGAAATGACAGTCTGACACAATTTTCTTTTTATTTTGTTTTTACTAAGTAAATCAAGGTTATGACAGGAACAGCAATCTAACTTTGAGGTTGTCAAATTAGAGTTACCCACCCTTGGTTTTAAAGATGACAACACACACAGTTTGGTACCGGTAGTCTGTCTCACAGTCCCTGAACCACATTATTTCCCCTACTGCCAAGCTCTCTCTGCAGTGCTAAAGCCCTAAGTAAAGCAATGTAGATTTCCTCAGGTTCTGAATCTCTGGTCTCCCTAGGGCTCCTTTTCAATTTAAATGGGCTTGTTTGTTACTATCAAAATTATATATATTCAGAGACTAAGCCTTAGTCTAACGGTTTGGCATTGGTGATTGTTCACAAAAATGTTGGTGCTTGTGTTCCAGTAAGCCTTCAACCAATATCACAGACACAGACCTCCTTATTTCAATCTGATTAGTTTGAACAGAATAGCACAATGTACTTGATTTTGTACATAATACTTTACACTTAATGAAACTGCAAGAAATCCATAATGCTCTTTGTCGTTAATGTTGATATTTCCTTGCAGATTGTGCCAAACATTATGAGCCTGATAAACACACTTTATATTGGAAAATCATAAAATGACACTGTGACAGAAAGAGTGATCACCAAAACTGAAAACAAGACAGTTCTATTTTTTCAAATTACATTATAAATTTAGCCATTATTCATAATATTTTATTCAGTTTTCAATGCAGGCTGATATGGATACTCTCTGTGTGTGTGCATTCATCTTGTGCGTGCTAGCATGTAATTGAGTTGAACCAATGACACTGGTATTGTACAGCGGCCTTGAAGTGCTACATGGAATTGAAACAGTTTCGGTATGCATGTCTTCTGGAAGGTCAAAAAGAGATATGTGCCCACCATCATTTTTTTGTGTAAGTCATGTAGATCATCTAAAGACATTAATGTTTCTATTTTTTTTAAATCTGGAATTGGATAGAAGAGGACATAGATTTGATCAGATACAATTTTAGGAGCCTTCGGACATTCTTTGTCATGGCAGATGGAATTCTATTTCTGTGTTGATTTCATTGAATTGGCAGAAACATTATTAAGACATTGCAAGACTGAATGAGAGGATATAGTTAATGCACATCCCAATTAAATTTGATTTAAAGTCATATTGCTAGAGCACACCAAACCCATATGACGATGACCAATCATTGGTTCAGAGTGAATTTCAATCTCAGCTCCATGGGGAATATGAATGAGCATGACAAATGTGGTTTGTCCATCGTTTTGTGATGTGATGGTTCTAGGTACTTAATTTAAAATATACAGTTAACCTTTTCTTGTGTCTTTTATGAATGTTATTTGCTCGAAATGTTTTGATCTGCATATGAAGGACAACTGCAAGATTTTGTTCAAAGTTGTGTCTCTTAGCCTTCAGAAATCAGGTCTTTGTAGAGTTGTCTGTCTTAACTCTCAGAAAACAGGTTACTGCAGAGTGGTGTCAGAATGACGGCCACTAAACAGATGTATTCCTAAGCTGTTAGAAAGCAAGTCATGACAGAGTGGTGGCGATTAGCTGTCATAAAGACGGCCACAAAAGAGTAGATTCCCTTAAATGTTAGAAAGACAACAACTACACAGTTCTGTCCCTTAGCTGTTAGAAAGCAGGTCATATATTTGAAAGCAGATATGCATTTCCTGACTGTGTTCACGTGGTGACCCTGTTAAAAGGTACCTCCGTCACATTCAGCTTGACTCACCTTCAAGAACATACTGAAAATGGTGTTTTAGTAAGCAATGAAGCCCAAATTCTCTCACTTCGCACAAATGACACTACTATTTAATCTATTTTCTCTTGACTATTACTTAAAGTGTAGTCCATGTCATAGATTTTCCTTTTAAACAATTTATTATCATGATTATGACTGACCAAAATACAATAACTTTGTTGGTTAATTATCTTTTATCATATGTTTACAAAACAATAGTCTGATGAATTTGATTCAACAGGGCTTTCACTGTTTATGTCGAATGTTTGCTAGAATGTACCAAGGTTGTTATTTTAGAGATTATATATTCCATCTAGCGTAGTGATTGCAGATGTTTACAATGACATTGTAATGGGAAACAGACACATCTTCTATTGCGGAGGAAACACTAAACTGCAGTTTGTTGGAGAGTTTGATGGTCAAATGGTATATGTATCTGCAGCGAAATTTACGCTGGTCCTGTGGTCCCTGACTAGTAAAAATTTATCAGGACCACTAAATGATAAGTTTACAGTGGTGCTGCTGGCCAGTGAATTTTTAAACATTTAAAAGATGTTAAAAGTTCAAATGAATATAATAGTATTGATAGTTAAGTAAATCTACAAATGTTACATTGGACCAGTGAAGTACAGACAGGACCACTAATTATTGTCCACTCATTGGTCCTGTGGACTAGTGGGAAGTTTTGACAGGCTTCCAAAACTGTATCTGCTTTCTCTTGAGCTTGATTGTACGTCATGTACACCTCTGCAAATACTTGTGTTGACATCCTCATCCAGCATCTCATTAGAATCAGATCGTTTACTCAGATCCGATACCACCCAGCATGAAGATCTCACCGACCTTCCTCAGGAGGTCACGTCAGGTGCACTTTCTGATCAGCCAGTCAGAGGCTTCTAAATTCTCTGTACAAGCATATGAAGCTAATTCCTGATATATGTTTCTCAGAGATCAAAACTGAATATATAACTATCAGCCTTCTAATATTTCTGTTTTATACATTTCTGAATGTTACTTCTAATTACTGGCACATGACTATGATCCCTATTGTGATTTCAATTACTGATCATATCACATATGAAGATGTGTCTGTTTTTCTACAAAATGACAGTATTCATTCTGCATTTAAGTATTTTGACACCTACAATTACATCATAGCTTTTTATTTTCAGGAAATTTATTTTCTATTGACTGAATAGAGACATATTTTTAGAATGACTTGTTTTATATGAATCACTTAAAAGGTATAATGGACAATCACCTCAAATTCATTGCCAAAATATTATTCAGCTGCTACGGCTGTAAGTATATGCAATTTGACTTAATTTTTTAAATTTGCACAGTAACAAAGACCAATTTCACTGTAGGTCCACGCACTTGTTTTAAATATTTCAGTGCACAAGTGTTTTAGTGGTAATAGTATATTCTCTCTGCGCTGTCAGAAACTGGAGTATCAAACCTCGTTTCTTTTTCTGTAAAGATTAACAGTGTACTGTTATTTAACCGGAGTGATGATTGGACCAATAATTTTTAAACTTTATAAAATTAACATTTTCAAAAATAATACAAATTTTAAGCATATCGAACATGTTATGTTTCTGTTTACACATGTTGAAGTGTCTGGTTGTTATTTTTTGATTTATGCTGATAAATTGTCAGATTTTGAAAGTGATATTTCATCTTTTTAAATGTCAATAATAGATCAATGAGTACATACAATAATTAAATGAAAAATGGACTGAAACAAATTTTCTTGAAAATTCTTTGGCAATCCTTGTTTGAAACAAGGTGATTTATTCTTTTTTACAGTGACCTTTTATAGAAAACTAGCTTTGATGTGTTTTTGTTAAAATGATCTATATACTATTGTAATAAATGGTTCCTGGTCATTTGTAAAATAAATGTTTTTTGAAAATTTTGTATAAATGAATGTTATCCGTCAATTGTTTTTGTCCGAGCATGCTTATCTTTGCATAGAGAGCCATGTGTAACTAACCCCTAGTAAGAACAGATACAAAATGTACCACATTGTCAAATATTTATGTGAAGATAACAGTACATTGCTCATCACTACATGTGGAACATGTTCTGGTGACTGGCTATTTTAAGGTTTGCCCACCAGACTGAAATGTACACCTTCCTTGCCAATCTGTTTGTTTATGAACATTCTGACAAACTGTAAACAATGCTTTTTCAAGAGTATGTGAGAGTGCAGAGAGATACAAGAATGTTGTTTCCTAGGAAACAAGTCTCTTAAGTTGCTTTCTGAGTTTACGTATCTTAAATGAATGTTTTCTACTTCATCATTCTTTATCTGCTTCACTTTTTGTTTGTTTGTAGTTTAACACTGCACTCAGTAATATTCTGGCTATATGGCGACTGTCTGTAAATGATCAAATCTAGACTAGACAATCCAGTGATCAACATCATGAGCATTGATCAAAGCAATTGGGATACAATGACATGCGTCAACTAAGTCAACGAGCCTGACCACACAATCAAGTTAGTCGCCTCTTAATACAAGTATGGGTTGCTGGGCCTAGATTTTCGAAGCTCTCTTAGCGCTAAGATAGTCGTAAGTCAATGCTAATGAATGGCACTTACAACTATCTTAGCACTAAGAGAGCTTCGAAAATCCAGGCCCTGAAGACCAATTCTAACCTGGATCTTCACAGGTACAATCTGGACCAGCCATTCCAGAGATTGACAACATGCCATCAATCTACACAAACAGGAAATGATATGCTTTAACCAAGTCAACGAGCCTGAACAACTATAAGTAGCCTGTTCGGACAATCATGGGTTGCTGAAGATTCTAACCATATCTCCACATCAACATGTGTATCACAGTCTGTGTAGCTGGGTCTGTGAAGTCAGTATGATCTATGTGTTGCAAGCAGAGTCACATTTTGTTTGAGTGAGTGAATGAGTTACATTTACTTCAATTTTGAAGTGTTCACGTAACATCAGTTACGTCAGCTTAATTTAGCAGATGGTACATTGTGTTCCATTTAATGAGCCCAAGAGTGCCGTATTTCGCAAATCTGGAATGTGACACGACTATCAGCAGCTCCTGGTACAACCAAGGGAGACAATTCAACATTCATGCGTAGTGATATCCTAATTTACTTTACTGTGATTTTTTTTGGATGAATAGAAACTTGAATAACTGTTTTTATGCTCATATTGGGCTTTGTTACCATGGTTACTGCAGTTATCGTGGTTACATTTTTTAACTAGGCAACCCATCTGGGATCAGGATTAGGTACCCAGCCCTCTTACTATCTATTGTACGTGGCGACTTCATCTGGTGGACAGGCTTGGGGACTTGGTTGATCATTGTGTTCTGATATTCTCGACTACTCGTTCTCAGGCCCTGAATTGATTATTGACAGACTGCCATTCTAAAAGTGGTACATTCTGATTGTAGAATAAAACAACTGACAGAAATACTCATTGAACTGTGGGGAATTGAATTAGCTTTGTCAGAGTGACAAGTGAAAATATTAACCACCAGCCTTTTGTGGAACTATATTTACCAACTTTTGCATGGAACAGTATGGAACATTTATATCTGTAACAGGGGACAACTGTTTTAGTTTTACCCAACAAAATGCCTATTGATATAAACATGGTATACGAGAACTAAGTGTTTCGTTCCTTATGTTATTACTTGAGTATTTTTTCCTGTATTTTGTTCTACCAGATCTGGTGCAGTAGGATAGCCCCCGTGGTTAAAGCGTCCACTCGTCACGCCAAAGGTCTGAGTTCGATTCCCCACATGGGTACATTTTGTGAAGCCCATTTATGGTGTCCGCCGCACCGTGATATTGCTGGAATATTGCTAAAAGCGGTGTAAAACACAAATCACTCTACCAGATCTGACAACTGTTATTTTTTGTTGAAATAGAAAAAAATGTATTTTAAGTTTATTTATTTCGATAAGAAAACTTTGTTTTGCATGTTTTCCAGGTCAAGCTCAAACCAAACCTAATTTTCAAAGAAATGGCATTGAAATGGGCATGCCTTCAGTTTGACATGGGCCCATGTACAACGCTCTTCAATTCATAGTTGTATCAGTGTTATATCTCTTAATTTCCTGTACCATAAACAATGTACAAGCTGAAGTTGGTTTGTGAGAGAGATCTGTGGCTGTCAGTATATATGGACTGTCATGGTAAGGCAGTCATGAAACACATACAGATCTGTGACTGTACCTGATGGTGCTGACAGTGCAGATAAATAGCTCCCTGTTATCTAAACAGGGTTCCGGTCTCGTTCATCTAGTTTGCATTACTTGAATCAACATCACATGCAACTGTTACAGGTTCTCTCTCACACTATGTCATATAAATTTTGAACCAGCTGATCTGTTCTGAAGGATGAAGATAAAGATACAAATGTATACATTTGAAATGTTGGTGTTTTTTTATTTTTGTTTTTGTTTTGTTTTGGGGGTGGGGGTGTTTCCCTCCCTTCCCTTTCCTTTTGTTTTGTATTTTGTAGTTTTTCATTATTATTAATTTTTAAATTTATTTATTTATTTATTTATTTATTTATTTATTTATTTATTTATTTATTTATTTATTTTATTTATTTATTTATTTATTTATTTATTTATTTATTTATTTATTTATTTTATTTATTTATTATTATTTTATTTTATTTTGGGGGTATTTTTGTTTGATTTCTTTTGTTTTGTTTGGGGTCTCTTTTTTTTTTTTTTTTTGGGGGTGTTTTTGTTTGTTTTGGGTTTTTGGGGGTTACCTACTGACAGGTATTTTACTGTGAAAAAGCAAGTTCTAAAATAGTGTGGCTGAAATAATAATTTTAATTTCCTCTTTCTTTTTATGTCTTTCCACACCTACTCACAGGTATTTTCCCGTTGAAAATCTGTGAAGCACAGAAAAACGTGTGACCTAAATCAAGTTGCGAGATGCTAATGAACTTTTGCAATGTATTATTCTTTGCACTTATGCTCTTTTCAAATTTGTTTAGATTGAAATGTTATGATATATACATATTCATCAGTTTTGATGACATGGGCATTATGTTGTGATGGTACATATCAATGACATGAAGGTGACAGTCTGTTTAATTACCAGCATCTGCTTCTAACTGGAGACATAATCATGATAATATTCTTTGTTGTGTTATGATGTATATATCATAGTATATCATAAATTATTGTTGAACATAAACATGTCTTTGTTTTATTTTATGAAATGCAAACCTCTGCCTGTCTCTTCCACAAACAAAACAAGTGTTGAAACTCCCAAGCTGGGAAATAGTTCTTGGTTTCTGTTGTAGTTCTGCAGGGGCAGTGGAGTATAGCCTACTGGTCAAAGTGTTCGCTCATCACGCAGAAGACCCGGGTTTGAACTCAAGAGTTTGGTTTTATGTTACTTTTAGCAATATCATGGCAGGGAACCCCAGAAATGGTCCTCACACATTGTAGGGGAATGTGAGGAATCAAACCAGGGTCTTGATGAGCAAGTACTTAGGCTACCCACGAACTGGAACCCTAGTCTAATAAACCCAATTGCGTGCATGAACATGTGTGGGTCTAAACCCTTGATTGACTCTGAAGTATAGTAAATTCCCAACAGAAGACAAGCACATTTTTATTGCAAATATAGGTATCAGGGTTACTTGATACCTTAGGTCTATGACCCAGCAGGAAAATGGGTACCCGGTGGAAAAGTCATATGACTGTAACCTTCTTGCGCCTAACAGGCAGGATAATAATGTGCTGTGCCTTGATTGTTAGCGTTATGAGCATACCTAGTGTGGAGTTTGGCGCTATATAAATGGACAAATTATTATTATTATTATGAATGCGCAACGGTTTTGAGGGTTTTATCAGGGTTCACCTTTTACATAGGGTCACTTTTTGTACAGCGATATGAATCCTGGGTTTCCTCACATGGCCACTTATATTACACTGAACTCCACACCACAGGTTAATAGTCATTATAAGTTATCACATCGTGTCGAGGGAAGTACAGGGTTTTATCAGTCCTGAGGTTCGAATCCCCACATGGGTACATTGTGTGAAGCCCATTTCTGGTGTCCCCCGCCGTGATGTTGCTGGAATATTGCTTAAAGCGGCGTAAAACCAAACTCAGTCAGTCAGTCAGTATCAGTCCTGAGTAAGTTGTATTCCCCGAGCCAGAGGTGAGTAAGGTTGAGGCTCGGGGAATACAACCTTACTCGCCTCCGGCTCGGGGAATACAACCCTACGAGGGACTGATAAAACCCCATATTTCCCTCGACACGATGTGATAACACATTTATCTAGCCAAATGTTTTTACTAAATCAAAAGAAAACAATACGCATCAATTTCATTCTCAGTTGTTGTGGCAAAACGTTTCCTTGCTGCCATGTTGACACCAGCTGATCGATTGACCTCAATGCAGCGCACGTTACTGAAGGCTTGGCGATGCACGCTTTTCTCACTTCGCGTGGTCACCGAGGCATGGCAGGATAATATGACTTTTGTACTCCCTGCTCGCAGATCGTGACGGGTGTACATGGTATTTTATCAGAGTGAGGTGAACCAATCAAAACTCGACATTCTTACATGAGGCTGGATAAATGACCTATGACAATTTTCTTGCCTAAGGTGAGACCACATGTGTGCACCATTGTGGGCAGGACTGAAGTCCAAGAAACTCTTAGTAATCAAGCTGCCAAACAAGGTCACCCATCCAAGGACTCCTCATGACTAGTTGTCAACTGATTTGTGACCTGGACTGTGTGCACAAGACCACACACCAAACACTGTATTCCTCCATTTTCTTTTAAATATATAGCTGCTGTTTGATGTGCAGTGACATGCATCTACTTTTTGTCGATTAATGACACTAGGCCTTGTTTAAGGAGCAATAGTGAGTTTAGTTTTACGCCGTTTTTAGCAATATTCCAGCAATATCACGGCGGGGGACACCAGAAATGGGCTTCACATATTGTACCCATGTAGGGAATCGAACCCTGTGAGACAAGACTAGGCTTTATCATTGCAGGAAGGGCTGGGCAGAAGGGAAATAATGTGGTTCAGGGACTGTGAGACAAGACTAGGCTTTATCATTGCAGGAAGGGCTGGGCAGAAGGGAAATAATGTGGTTCAGGGACTGTGAGACAAGACTAGGCTTTATCATTGCAGGAAGGGCTGGGCAGAAGGGAAATAATGTGGTTCAGGGACTGTGAGACAAGACTAGGCTTTATCATTGCAGGAAGGGGGCTGGGCAGAAGGGAAATAATGTGGTTCAGGGACTGTGAGACAAGACTAGGCTTTATCATTGCAGGAAGGGCTGGGCAGAAGGGAAATAATGTAGTTCAGGGACTGTGAGACAAGACTAGGCTTTATCATTGCAGGATGGGCTAGGCAGAAGGGAAATAATGTAGTTCAGGGACTGTGAGACAAGACTAGGCTTTATCATTGCAGGAAGGGCTGGGCAGAAGGGGAAATAATGTAGTTCAGGGACTGTGAGACAAGACTAGGCTTTATCATTGCAGGAAGGGCTGGGCAGAAGGGAAATAATGTAGTTCAGGGACTGTGAGACAGACTAGAGAAGAGACTAAGCTGAAGCACATCTTGCACCTGAAATATGGCTGATTTGTCTGAGCACAAGCTGGATTCCCTCTCTCCGTGACCAGGCCATGGCTTCATTTGTTGGTTAAAATAAACTTCACCGGAAAGCAGACGTATAGCTATGTGTACATTCCATGGATGATTGATGAAAATAGTGTATACAAACAACAGCTGTACAGCCTTAGACGTGAAGAAATGTGTGAAGTATTGACAAGGTTCTGTCAGTGGCCAGACTTCATCTTGCTACTGAGAAAGGAGTGTGTGAGTATGGTTTTGTGCCATTTTTAGCATTATTCCAGCAATATCGTGGCGGGGACATCAGAAATGAGCTTCACACATTGTACCCATGTTGGGGATCGAACCCGAGTCTTCGATGTGACGAGCAGACGCTTTAACTACTCGGCTACCCAACTGCCCCCTGCAGAGAAAGGAAAGGGTAGTCGGATCTGAATATGGATGATAATGGTTGTTGTCATTGCCTGTTGGTCATGTCACCGTGTTGTTTATCAACACGCTCAGCCATATTCCAGCTATATGATGATGGTCTGTAAATCATCAAGTCTGGACCAGACATTCCTGTGATTGACATCATGAGCACTGATCAACACATATGGGATGAGATATATGACTTGCATCAACCAAGTCAGCGAGCCTGACCACCAGGGCCCACTTGCACAAAGCAATCCCTGATCCCACTATCTTAAGCCTTTATTGGAGAAAACAATCATGGTAGCAGTAAGTTGCTTTGTGAAGTGACCAGTTCTCATTGCTAAAAACAATCATGGTTGCTGAAGACCAGTTCTCATGCAGATCTTCACAGGTCTGCTGGTCACAACATTAGTGAAACCATCATTACAAATAAGGTAAATTCACACAACTATGTAATTATCAAACCATAATGTTGGTCTGTTACTAACTCATACAATTAAAGTGTGACGGCCTAATCCGTCGAATTTTGAACAGTCAGCAGTGCCGATCCGTCGAATCATGCTCGAGTGATTCTGTGCTGATTGGTCAAATTTCATACTGTGTTGACACACTGGGAGAGTCTATGTTCATTAATTAAGGGGTCGGAAGTAGCGTCGTCCTCTAGGTCACAGTAGGAATCTGTGCTTTCGGTTACAGTCCGCGAGGCCTAAAATTCACACCTAATAAATCCCACAAGGCCTAATTACAGTTTGCCCACATGACATAATTAATGAGGTATTTGGGTGTGAAACAAGAGTGGGAGAGGCCACTGATCAGTGGACAGGGGTCACTCTGTTAGGGTTAGTTTAGTAATGAGACTTGTCTACTGTGAAAACATTAAGGTTGGATAGATAAAAGCAGTAACTCGGTTCATGGACTATAATAATGATAATAATGCTAATTTTTGAGCCTAGAATCCAACGCGATGCTATTCTCTGGTGTTACATTATTACCCTGACGGAATTGTACTTTCAAAGCTGCTACTAAGAGCTAAATGCAACCTTATAGGTCCGTACATCTGCTTTTCAAGTTCCCATTTTAAACAGCTGGGTGGACTGAGTGCAATGTGGACGAAGTGCCTTGCCCAGGGACACAACACAGTATGAGACCCAGGTCAAAATTTTGGTGTCTCCACCGGGATTTGAACCTGGTCCTTTTGCGTGAGAGACTATGTGACAACAACTTGGGTGGAGGGTATGTCATGGACAAAAGAAGAATGGAACCACCAATGATGGACATCGAACAAACAACCACATAGAAGGATGGCATAACAGGCTCCGCTCGTTATCCAAGTGTCACCCGAACATATTTGACTTTGTGAAGCTGATCAAGCGTGAGCAGTCCAGGACCGAAGTGAGACTGACACAGCAGAGAGGTCAACCATGTGAACCAGCAAGGAGACGTCGCTATGTAGCAGATGACCAGGGCTCGCTGCGAGCCAAGACCAGGCGACTGACTGGCACCATCACTCTCCTGGAGTACACAGACTCAGTATCCCACTTACTTGGTGTTTGGGAACAGTGAATAACAATAAACATAAACAATATCACTTTGTCACCTGTGATCTAAATGATACAGATTTTGTTGTGATAACATAATACATGATAATATGTTGTTATGATTCCTGTGGTCAATCCACCCTTATCCAGTAAAACCAGTGGTACAGAATATACTGATGTGATTAATCACTGTTAAAATAAATCTTTCACAATCATATTTGATTTTTGTTGTTTCTTATGATTCCCCTCTTCTGTGGTCAATAATGGACCAGTCCAGCAATAATCCCCCTTAGTTCCATAAACCCAGTGAGGCATAAAGTCCCACATAGCCTAATGAACTAATTGAATAATTTTAGGCCTCGTGGGACGACACCAATCCGTCGAATGCATTTTACTACTTTGAAGTCAGAAATTCGACAGATTGGTACGCAACCACCCTTTCCATGGTAAACCTGACCCAAATGCAAAGCTGACTTACAAATTCAACCATATCATGAACATAGATTAAAGAATCACTCCCAAATAGTGATGATATCAGGTGTCCTTGGACACTCCTAAACATGTCATTCATCACTTTTTATACTTTTGCTTGCATCTGTTTTTCTCTGATTTGTGCTGTTCCGCTTTTCTCAGCACTGCTTGGCTTTGCTTGGTTTTGCTTAGCCCATGCTCTGGTTGTAGAAGCACTGCTTTGTCTGCCCAGATAGTCTGCTCTCTTGACTTTGATTAGTTTTGTTTTCTGTTGTTTCTCTCTTGTCTGCTTTGGTTACTAATTTGTTAAAGGACTGCTATATATGTTCTGTTCTACTTTTTTCAGCCCAACTTGGTTCCTATCGCCTGTGCTCTGGTTTTAGAAGCACTGCCCTGCCAGCTTGTTTTCTCGTCTACTTTTCTATGTTCTAATTTGTTCTAAGTTCTGCTTTATATGCTCTGTTCACCTTTTTTCTTCTCACCTGTATTCTGGTTTTGAAGGCTTTGCCCTGAAGCTTCAGTTTTCTGTTTTCTGCTTATCTTTGTCTAAATTTGTTCTAAGCTCTATTTTATCTGCTCTGTTCTGGTTTCTTGCCTTCATTCTCTTCTGTATAGGTCTGCCTTTCTCATTTCTCTAAATGATGCTTTGTTTGGGTTTGTTCTGTTTATTTGAACATCACTCTATGAAATGTTCTACATTCTACAAGTCTGTTCTAACTTCTTCAGCCACATCACTAGCTTCATAAGGGTGTTAGTGTCTACACCAATGCCATTTAGCAGGTTAGTGAACTTTGGTGTAACAGGATGTTAGGGATTATTTAATTAAACATATACCATCTGGTTTGACTAACTATGGAAGATACTACAATAATTTGCTTCCTTGTGTTTTGTGTTTGTGGTCAGTCAGCTAAAACCAATATGAAACTTCCATGTGTGTGATTGTAATTTTCACAGGACTTTCCTGCTGACAAAACCTTCCAGATTTACCTCACATGAGTGTCTGCGTTACACTTGGAGCATCTACCTGCTGCAGTAGAGGGTGCATATGGGATGAATGCATTCCATTAGTAATTAGAGAAGTGCAAGAAAATACTGCTCTGTAAAATGAAAAGGCTCTGTTGAGTAATTACACACAGTGTTCGTATACTGTAGGCTCTATGTATACTTGTAGGCAAGGGACTCACAAGTAATTAGGTAATGGTGTTTTATTTAGGGTAGTTTATGAAGATGCTCAGTTTACCAGGCTTAGCACTGAATTTTTAAACCATTTTTTGACAAACATTTTAGGTTGATAGAACAGAAATAAGTCATCTAATTTTGAAGTGTGAGAATTAATTAATTATACTTTTAGTGTTTAAATGTTTAACTACAAAATATTTTGGAAACAATATAACAGCACCGGCTTCATCTCCTGTGAATAGTGCTTCACCTGTTGTGAATAGTGCTTCATCTGCTGTGAATAGTGCTTCACCTGCTGTGAATAGGGCTTCACCTGCTGTGAATAGGGCTTCACCTGCTGTGAATAGGGCTTCATCTCCTGTGAATAGTGCTTCACCTGCTGTAAATAGGGCTTTGCCTGCTGTGAATAGGGCTTCACCTGCTGTGAGTAGTGGTTCACCTGCTGTGAATAGTGCTTCACCTGCTGTGAATAGTGCTTCACCTGCTGTGAATAGTGATTCACCTGCTGTGAATAGTGCTTTACCTGCTGTGAATAGTGCTTCACCTGCTGTGAATAGTGCTTCACCTGTTATGAATAGTGCTTCACCTGCTGTGAACAGTGCTTCACATGCTGTGAATAGGGCTTCATCTGCTGTGAATAGTGCTTTACCTGCTTTGAATAGTGCTTCACCTGCTAAGAATAGTGCTTCACCTGATGTGAATATTGCTTCACCTGTTATTAATAGTGCTTCACCTGCTGTGAATAGGGTTTCATCTGCTGTGAATAGTGCTTCACCTGCTGTGAATAGGGCTTCACCAGCTATTAACAATGGCTCACTTGCTGTGAATAGTGCTTCACCAGCTATTAATAATGCTTCACCTGCTGTGAATAGTGCTTCACCTGCTGTGAATAATGCTTCACCCGCTGTGACTAGTACTTCACATGCTACAAATAGTGCTTCACCTGCTGTGAATAGTGCTTCACCTGCTTTGACTAGTACTTCACATGCTACAAATAGTGCTTCACCTGCTGTGATTAATGCTTCTTCTGTGGTAAACCAGTGGTTGATAGTGAGAGCAGTGATAACAACATTCAGGTACTAATGACACATAATCAAGCAGACGACTGTTATATTTAATGTGGTCATCATCCAAGTATCACATGTACTGAATACTGCTTAGTGAACCAGTATCTGATATAACCTTCAAGAGTACAAGCTGTTATAACCCTCAAGAGTACAAGCTGTTATAACCTTCAATAGTACAATATGTTATAACCTTCAACAGTACAAGCTGTTATAACCTTCAACAGTACAAGCTGTTATACCCTTCAAGGGTACAAGCTGTTATAACCTTCAATAGTACAAGATGTTATAACCTTCAATAGTACAAGATGTTATAACCTTCAGGAGTACAGGCTGTTATAACCTTCAAGAGTACCAGCTGTTATAACCTTCAAGAGTACCAGCTGTTATAACCTTCAAGAGTACCAGCTGTTATAACCTTCAAGAGTACCAGATGTTATAACCTTCAAGAGTACCAGTTGTTATAACCTTCAAGAGTACCAGTTGTTATAACCTTCAAGAGTACCAGTTGTTATAACCTTCAAGAGTACCAGTTGTTATAACCTTCAAGAGTACCAGCTGTTATAACCTTCAAGAGTACAAACTGTTATAATGTTCAAGAATACAAGCTGTTATAACCTTCAATAGTACAAGATGTTATAATCTTCAAGAGTACTGACTGTTATAACCTTCAATAGTACAAGCTGTTATAATCTTCAAGAATACAAGCTGTTATAACGTTCAAGAAATCAAGCTGTTATAACCTTCAAGAGTATCAGCTGTTATAACCTTCAAGAGTATCAGCTGTTATAACCTTCAAGAGTACCAGCTGTTATAACCTTCAAGAATACAGGCTGTTATAACCTTCAAGAGTACCAGATGTTATAGCGTTCAACATTACAGGCTGTTATAACCTTCAATATTACAAGATGTTATAACCTTCAAGAGTACAAGCTGTTATAACCTTCAATAGTGCAAGCTGTTATAACCTTCAATAGTACAGTCTGTTATTACCTTCAATATTACAAGATGTTATAACCTTCAAGAGTACATACTGTTATAGCCTTCGATAGTATAAGCTGTTATAACCTTCAATAGTACAAGCTGTTATAACATTCAAAAGTACAAGTTGTTATAACCTTCAATAGTACAGGCTGTTATAACCATCAACAGTACCAGTTGTTATAGCCTTCAAGAGTACCAGCTGTTATAACCTTCAAGATTACCAGCTGTTATAACCTTCAACAGTACAGTCTGTTATAACTTTCAATATTACAAGATGTTTTAACCTTCAAGAGTACAGACTATTATAACCTTCGAGAGTATAAGCTGTTATAACCTTCAAGAGTACAAGCTGGTATAACATTCAAAAGTACAAGTTGTTATAACCTTCAACAGTACAACCTGTTATAACTTTCAACTGTACAAGCTGTTATAACCTTCAAGAGTACAAGCTGTTATAACCTTCAAGGGTACAAAGCATACAGCCAGGGTATAAATACTTTTCACCATAACACAAGACCTTTTACAAGACTGTGTACAAGTGGACCGTTACACAATTAACATTTAAAGACACTGTCAATTTTGAGATTTTTACTAGATACTAGAGAAGGTAAAGTGTGGGGACTTGCTGAGAAATGTAACTATCACTGTATAGGTATATTTATAGGTATACACATTCTCTCTATAGGTATCCACATTCTCTCTATAGGTATCCACATTCTCTCTATAGGTATCCACATTCTCTCTATAGGTATCCACATTCTCTCTATAGGTATCCACATTCTCTCTATAGGTATCCACATTCTCTCTATAGGTATCCACATTCTCCTTGACATTTGTTCTGCATCACATCAATCGATAGTCATTAACTACTTGAGCGTCAGAGGCGGTGAAATTGCCCACTGTCTTGTATTATATAACAATCCATGGACTAGTCTGCGAAGGCAGAAAGAGACCCAGTTTTTTGGATGCAGTGATAGAAACTAAAGATGCAGAAATTGGAAAATGTCATGGCATTAAAATGATACGTGTATATGTAATGTTCCATAGCCTCCGAGCACGACAAGTGTTAGTGTATATATGTAATGTTCCATAGCCTCCGAGCATGACAAGTGTTAGTGTATATATGTAATGTTCCATAGCCTCCGAGCATGACAAGTGTTAGTGTATATATGTAATGTTACATAGCCTCCGAGCATGACGAGTGTTAGTGTATATATGTAATGTTCCATAGACTCCGAGCATTACAAGTGTTAGTGTATATATGTAATGTTCCATAGCCTCCGAGCATGACAAGTGTTAGTGTATATATGTAATGTTCCATAGCCTCCGAGCATGACAAGTGTTAGTGTATATATGTAATGTTCCATAGCCTCCGAGCATGACAAGTGTTAGTGTATATATTTAATGTTCCATAGCCTCCGAGCATGACAAGTGTTAGTGTATATATCAGTGTGTTAAACACAATGTCTTGTAGTCAAAGAGTCAAATGTATTATGCATTATTATATGATGTAATTGGGATTACACTTTCTCAGTTTGATACAGATTCTGGTACATTTTGGGTCATTGAGTCCCATCTGGGATTTGAAGTCACACTCCACTCTCCTACCCAGAGTTCCATGCGGCAAGCCAGCATAGTACCTCTGCCACAGGCCAGAAAGAGATTCGTCACATTGTCTGAGTCAGCCGATTACCAGGGCCTAGATTTTCAAAGCTCTCTTAGATAGTCGTAAGTGCCATACATTAACATTAACTTACAACCATCTTAGCGCTAAGAGAGCTTCGAAAATCTAGGCCCAGTACACCAGCTCCGTGTTGTAACCCACTCTACCTCTGATGGATATAAAGTACTAGAATCTGCACTTTGCTGAGAAAGTGTACTCCCAAACATAACATATGATACAGGTGACCACTTTCGAAATGACATTACGTATTCATAGCTTCGGCTGTGGGAGCTGTGCCAATTTACATTTGTCAGAGGGGTACACAAAGTATTTGATCAGGACTACCAGAGACTTCCATTTTTGTGGAAGCCATGGTGGCAGAGTGGTTTATGTCACAGACTTTGTGAGTTGCTGATTAGGTGTCTTATGTAAGTGTGGGTTCAAATCCCAGGCTGATTTTCCATTTTTGTCAGTCTGGTGTGCACTGGACCATGCAGGTGTTGTATCTCACTGCCAAAATTGGAGCAACTGGTGTGACCAATTAAGATCAATTAGGTCTCGTCAGTAAGGTGGTAACACCCCCTTCATACATCACACTGCACATGATGAATAAAATTGGCACAAGCACAATGCAAACCTCATATTTTTCAAATATTTGTGTAAAGGTAGGAAAATTTACATTTACAATGTCACAAAAATATTTATTTGATTCTTTCAGTATCTACCCCTAATATTTATTTGTATAAAGAGACCCAAGTAAAAATGTAAAAATACTGCTGTATATCTGTGTAAGCCAATAAAAAAATAGTTTATTCTATTTTCTCCAGACCCCTGAACACCTGAGTTTGGTTCACCACATTTTCACATCATATGAAACCCATTTCTTGTGTTCCCTGCCACAATTTTGCTGGAATATTGCTAAAAGTGGAGTAAAACCATACCCACCCACACTCCAAACCCAGTCAGTTTTTACAAAACTATTTTTACACATGGCCTTAGTTTGATATTGATACCTTCACCAGTATTTTTAACATTGAAATATCCCAAATATTCACAATAATATTCAAAATTGCAGACATTAGGGGCAGAGTGATGCTTATCGCTTAAACATGTTGAAATTTATTTCATGCTAGGTGGAAATACTGAAAGAAAGATTGGAAATATAAATTGTTTTTTAATGAAAAAGACGAGAATCAGAAGAATAATACTTAAAGGATGTTTTAGCTCTGAGATGAATGCCTGACTTAATGTTAATTCCTATTTTTAAGACTGGTTTAAAGTAGTATTTCAATATTACAACAATCCTTACAGGTAAAAAATCTGAGAACTTGAACAACCTAACCACAGTTATTTCCGATGCCTTTAAAAATAGGTATCAATCTGGTTGTGGCTAGTTGACGTCATGGGACCAAATAAATCAGAACCATCATTCACATGTACAGCTTTAAAACCTTCCATGGATTTTCTGTCCCAGCATGAAACATCTCCTCTAAAGGAACCTCAACAGATTGATTATTTGGGGCAATTTGCATGCAATGATTAGGATAACAGTCAAGAGCTAGAAATCTGTTGTCAGTATAAATATTCTTTTTTTTTAATTTGTTGAAGACAAATGGTCGGTTTAAGTGTGCCCTTAGCTTCTTAGGTCTCAGTCCGTATTGATTAGCGTCTTAACCCAGTGGTATTTGGTACTTTTCACTAAAATGTCTAAAAGTGTTGCAAGCCATGCGACCTTATCGTTAGAAGAAAGAGGCAATTACTAAGTTGCTTAATATGTTGGTTGAGTTCGATTTTATATTGCCAGGCATACTTGAATGTATTACATGAGAGACAATGATTGTTATGATAAAACAGATGTAGAACAATTTGTAAATTGCATATTTTACCAAATCGGCTCTCTTGTAGTAGGACTTTTAAGGTACAGGTGAAAAAGGATTGTGGGTTTGCACACCCGTTCTGGATCCATCCCTGCAACAAGTATGATACATGCTTAGAGAAATGGGTGTAGCCTTTAGGGCTTGGACGGGTAACCCGGATACCCTGGACGGGTGGGTAATGAGTTGGATCTGGGTACCCATCTATGATCATGTGACTAATAGATTAAATAATGTAATATGTTATTCTTTCATGATTAAGGTTGTATTGTCTTTGAAAATTTAGACATAATTTACAGTCACTTCTTTTGAATATAATACATGGTTAACATTTTGAAAACCTCGAAATTTTAGCCTTCGAGCTGAAGAATATATTGCCATTTCTTACAATTTTGATGAGAGGAATTAACGTAACGAGTATCCGGGTAGGGTAGGGTAGGGTAATAGGGGGTGGGTACCTGGGTAGAAAATTTGGACCTGTCCCAGCCCTAGTAGCCTTGTCAAGTATTACGTCAACTTGTATCATATCATATGGCAAGTAGTATGATATCTATGAGTAATAATGATATGTATCATATCACAAGGTAGGTATTATGTGCCTCATATCACAAGGTAGGTATTATGTGCCTCATATCACAAGGTAGGTATTACCTCACAAGATCATATAAAATAACTTTTAGGTTATGTACCCTTTAACAAGGTACGTTTCATGTTGTGAGACCGCCTCCATGGTGTAGTGGTTAGAGCGTCCGCCCGGAGAGTGGAAGGTCGCGGGTTCGATCCCCGACCGCGTCATACCAAAAGACGTTAAAATATGGTACTTGTTGGTCCCTGCCTGGCGCTCGGCATTAATGGGTACAACAAGGACTGGTCGGCTCGGAGTCAGTATAATGTGTCTGAGTGGGGTATTCATGCTTCACTCCGGCATGGTATCTCAGTGGGCTAGCTCTATAAAACCAGCTTAAGTCTGGGCTAGTACAAGCAGGCGCACATACACATACACACGCATGCACGTTGTCATATGAGCGAAATATTCTCAAGCACGATGATAAACCCAATTTCACCTCACCTCACCTCACCTCACCTCACCTCACCTCACCTCACCTCATGTTGTGTGTCATTTCTCAAGGTTCTCAGTATGTTTCATGAAGCCAGTGTCTACACAAAGGACACAACATCATTACCCCTGTCAACAGATCTATGTACATACAAATGACATTCTCAGCTCCCTGGGAAATATACAACCTGTTTGGTCAACTGAACAATTGCATTCACCCTGCTCTCTCCGCTTACTGGTCCTGTCTGGAACAAGGTCACCTTATGATAATGATAAATAGGTCAAGGTCTCTAAGACAAAAGTTACTGTTAAATGTATAATTTTATTATGTTTATGATAAATTATAATAAAGTCACCCAGTATTACAAAAAGTGCAAATCCTTATCAGATTACACTGTAGTTTCCCAATAGAGATGTTTCATGAGAAAACAAAACAATGAATTACTAGAATATGAGATGATGTATTGAATTTTCCAAACATTATTGTTTTGACAAGAAACTGAATAACAAATGAATTTAAAAGCTGATTACAACCTGAACATGGCTTTGGTTTAAGAGCAGCTGAATGGCTTGGTCTGATGCGATAGAGTTTCGGTAATCAAACAGAAGGTGCCCTTTACTTCCGTCCGAACCAGTGTTTGCTGGGCAATTCAAATTTGACATTTCGGTTAAAATGTTATTCCTGTTTTTGTAGTTTCTGTCTAGAATGATTGATGGAAGTGATGTTATGTTTTAATTTGGCCAACTGTTTAGTGGCTTCCACACAAATGGTTAACAACAGAATAAAAAACAGAACTACGATTCCAGTTGGATCAATGCACAAATATCTTTCATGTGGCGCTAATGGAATGCATTAGAGATTTCTGACAGACCTTGGAGTATTTCTTTCGATTGTTGTTTCAAGCAGTGGTTTGCGATGTGCTCAGCGGCTCAAGACTTTACTTAGGTTTTAGCTGGAGCTTTTAAAAAAGTTAAAATGCTGAAATATGATTTTAAAAACTGCCTAATTTCACTGGGGTACATTTTTCTGTTTCACATCTCCCCCTGGTCCCATTTACCATCCCCTTAACAAAATTTAAATAAACTTTGTTGTGTCCTCCCATTTCCCATTTGAAAGCATATCCTCTGAAACACTTATTAGAAATTCCTTGTTCCATAAAAAAATTCCATGCCGTTTTTTTATTGAATGGATTTTTTAAACAGGGAAGAAATTCAACCTACACATTTGTTGGTTTGGAATGTTTTCTTGGAATTCTAGATTTGAACTGGTCTTTTGCACCCTTTCCAGCACTGTGATTAAGGTAATACATGTCATCATGTCCTAACTGCATAGACAGACCCTCCGGATTCCATCAGTTGATTGTCTAGTCCAAACTCAAATAACCCATGAAGATCTGGGTTAGAACCGGTCTTCAGCAACCCATGCTTGTCGAAAGCGGCGACTAACGGCTTCAGGTGGTCAAACTCACTGACTTTGATGACACATGTCATCGTATCCCAATTGCGTAAATCGATGCTCTTGATGTTGATCGCTAGATTGTCTGGTCCAGACTTGATTATTTACAGACTGCCGCCATACAGCTTGAATATTGCTGATTGCGGCATTAAACAACAACCAACCAACCAACCAACCAAACTCAAATACTTACAGACAGCTGTCATGTGGCTGAAATATTGTTGCGTGTGGCATTATATGCAAGCTAAAACAACAAATAATTAACTGCATGATCAATATAGACATTACGATAAAGTCAGCAAAACAAGTTATTGGAATCAAATTCAAACACCAGTGTTGCCAAGTGGCAAAAGGTTGTGGCTCTGAAAGTGACATACTTTCTTACATTTTACTGATATGTGTCTCCGTTCCATCCAAATGGGAAAACACTGAAATATCATGTCCAGTACCTTTCACTTTCAGAGATTTCTTTGTTTATTGTTTTCTGCCAAGTAAGCAATATTCCTGCTGTTACCAGTACAGACCCACACAGTTTATTGGTTATGAACCAGAACATGGAATCTGACCATCTCATATTGATAAAGTAACTCTTACGACAAAAGCAAAGTGTTTGAACCTTTTTTAACCCTGGTCTTCACAGAACTGACATAAACTGCTGTGTTTTAAGTTATGACATTAGACAAATGGGAATCCCAATATAAGTGAAAGCTAAAAAGAGACTCACTGGAATATACATGTCTTTAGATCATAAAGATTTTGCAGCCCAAGGAATGCCATAAACCAGTCTTTATTAGTCTATACTTTGCAGAATATGGATCATTACTACACCCATTCCACCTGCTACCCTCTCCTCTCTATACCATTCCACTCTGCTGTCCTCCTTCTCTCTCTCACCCTCTCTGCTGTCCTGCCATTCCACTCACACTCAGCTCCTCCCTTCTCTTCTCTCTTGATATCTCTCTGCTGTCCTCCTACTACCATTCCACTCTGCTGTCAACCTCTCCTCTCTCAGCTCCACAGTCCTCACTACTCAACTCTTCTCTTGACTATCGACCTACCTCTGCTCCACAGTCCTCACTACTCAACTCTTCTCTTTGCTCTGTGCTGCTCCATTCTAATCTCCTCTCCACCACATTCTGCTCTCCACCATGCTCTGCTTTCCTCTTACCACTCTCAGCTCTTCCCTGTACTCTGTTCCTCTCCCTTTTCTTCTCCTCTCTCTACATCCACTCTACTCTCCTCTCATTTCCTTTCCTTTGCTCTCCTCTAATTCCCCTGCGACTCTGCTCTACTCTCACCTCCTCTCTACTCTCCACTCTGCTCTGCACCTAAATCTCCTTTCCTCTCTCCTCTTAGTTGCACTCTGCTATACTCCCTGTTTGCTCCCTTCTCTACACCCCACGGTACTCCACTTTCTTTTCCTCTTTTCCCAGCACCACTCCACTGTCCTCTACTCTCATTTCCGCTCCCTTTCTTCTGCTCAGCTCCGGCTCTGCTCCCTCTTCTCTTAGTTGCCCCATTCCTTTCTCTCTGCCTCAAGCCCACTCTGTTCGGCACTCTACTCTTCTCTCACTTCTCCTTTTGCTCCCCTTTCTTCTCTCTCTCAGGCCTCTTCTCCTCTCTTCCCCTTCTAACACCCCTTTCCTGTACCCACCCAACTCTGCTTTGCTCTTCTCTCCAGTCTCCTCTCTTCTCTTTTCTCCATTGCTGCTCCTCTCTCCTCTCTTCATCCCTTTTTCTCTCCACTCCACTGCGCTCCACTACACACGTAAATATACCGTCATTGTCAGTCTGTGCAAGTTATTCGTGTTTGTGAGTATTTGTTCATTTTCTCACTTGGTTCAAATGCACTTTTTAGCCCCTGTTGAATAGTGAACCACATTTACTTCCATCCAGTTCCACTACATCACAATGTAGTATACACTCGTCCTTCACTACCGGAGCAGTGAGCCGAGATGATTCAGGTCGAGAGCCGAACTATTAACTATTAAACTGTTCATATTGCTTGTGTAAATTTTTGAACTTTTCTTCTGGATTAGGGGTTGGGGAGTGGCTTTTTATGCATGTGAAAGATTAAAATCCTCTTTATCTAAGCATCTTTGTATTAATACATGAATACAAAGAAGCCAAATGGAAAAGACATTCGTCTTAAACATTATATTTCCTTCTTTAACTCGCAGGCATCTATTTCCCACAATCCCCTGACATGTGTCTATTGGAGGCCAGAGTGTTATAATGGAGAGGCAGCGTCTATTGGAGGCAGAGTGTTATAATGGAGAGGCAGCGTCTATTCTGTTCAATGCTGACACAACGCCATCTACATATCGAATCCCAAACTTTACAGTCACACAAAAGGTACATTTGCAAGAAGCAGTCATTACTGGGAGAAGAGAGTAATCATTACATGCCATGGGTTAATGTGAGTGGGTTAATTAATTTCATCAAATGAAGGACCCAGCTTTTATTGAAGACCTGGCATCTAATGGAGGCCTACCTCCTATATATTTAGGCTGGCACTTATTGTCGATATGGCGTCTAATAGAGGAAATAAGGTAAGTCGTGATAATTGTAAGTTTGTGACAGTTCGTAACACCACTTCTGATCCTGGTGAGTGAGTCAGTGAGTGAGGGAATGTATGAAGGAGTGAGGAGGGAATGTATGAAGAAAGTAGAAGTGATGTGAGGAGGAGGGAATGTATGAGGGAGGGTATGTATGAGAGAGGGAGGAGGGAATGGAATATGAGGGAGGTTATGTATGATGAGAGTGAGGGAGGGAGGAAATGTATGAGGGAGGGAGTGAGGGAATGTATTAGGGAGGGAGTGAGTGAGGGAATGTATGAGGGAGGGAGGGAGGGATTGTATGAGGGAGGGAGGGGAATGTATGAGGGAGTGAGGGAATGTATGAGGGGAGTATGAGGGAGTGAGTGAGGGAATGTATGAGGGAGGAGTGAGGAGGGAATGAATGATGAGGGAGGGAGGGAGGGAGGAGGAGGAATGTATGAGGGAAGAGGGAGGAATGTATGAGGGGAGGGAGGGATTGTATGAGGAGGAGTGAGGGAGGGAATGTATGAGGGAGGGAGGGAATGTATGAGGAGGGAGGGAGGGAGGGAATGTATGAGGGAGTGAGTGAGGAATGTATGAGGGAGGGAGGGAGGGGATTGTATGAGGGAGGGGAGGGAATGAGGGAAGGAAGGAGTGTTTGTGTGAGTGAGGGGAGGAGTGTTTGAGTGAGGGAGGGAGGGAGTGGAGGGAGTGAAGTAAGTGGAGTGGAGGGAGGGTTTGAGGGAGGGAGGAGGAGGGAGGAGGAGTGTTTGAGTGAGGGAGGGAGGAGGGAGGAGTGTTTGTGTGAGTGAGTGAGGGAGTTTGTGTGCCTGAGTGAGTAAGTGAGGGAGTGTGAGTGAGGAGTGTTTGAGGATGGAGGGAGTGTATGTATGAGGGAGGGAGGGAGGGAGAGGAGGAGTGTTTGAGTGAGTGACATTGTAACAGTGAGGGACATTGTGAGTGTCACTGTAACATACAAATCCTCTTTTGTCTTCTTTCATTTCTGTATCAAGGATGAAATATGCATCATAAAATATGCATTCATTGAAACTTTTGTTATTGAATTTATATATGCTTTAGTTCATATGTCACAAACATGTCCACATGTCGAAAACAGATAGACCACAACACTCACTCAGTAAACATCCTCTGCTATATGAGCGTCCAAGCTACTGTTTTCTATTAATAGTTAATAGTATGTCCTAAAATATTCCAAGTGCAGTAGAAGTGAATTGTAAGCATTTTACTACTGTCTGAACAGACATGTTGGGTTAGTTGGCAATCAAAAAGGAAAATAAGCCTTCCAGCTCCAGATTATGAAAACTAATATGAAAAAATGCTAATCACTGGATTTTCTGGTCCAGACTTGATTATTTACAGACCGCCACCATATAGCTGGAATATTGCTGAGTGGCATTAAACAACAACCAAACCAAATCTCACTGACTTGGAAAATGTCATCATAGATCAATGCTCAAGCTGTTAATCACTGGATTGTCTCATCCGGACTTGATTATTTACAAACCGCCACAATGCAGCTGAAACACCAGCTACCAGCTGAAAAAACAACTACACCAAATCTTGCTGACTTGGATGACACGTCATGGTAGATCAATGCTCATGCTGTTGATCACTGGATTATCTGGTCCAGACTTGATTATTTACAAACCGCCGCCATGTAGCTACAACATTGCTGAGTGCGGCATTAAACAGCAACCAAACCAAATCTGAGTCTGTTATATTCCAGTTGAGTTTGTTGGCTGCTTCTCGACTGATTATGTCAGTCATCTGCTGGTCCTTATTAATGTGGAACATGGTAAGCAGCAGATTGTATTGTAGTGTGTATGCCTTCATCACAACCCAGATATTCTGACAAGCCCAGCTTTATAATAACCAGACTTGTAATAACCAGGGCCAAGGTTTTTATCCAAATGTTAACCTGATAAAGCTAATGTGTTACCATGGTTACGGTCAGTCTACACCTGCATCTTGGTGTACCCAAGCCCAGTTCCAGATTTAAATTCTTGGATTACATATTGTATGGATTATTAAAGACAGATTAATTCATGGTTCTTGGTTGTTGTTTTTTTCCATTTTTATGTCAATATGTTAGAATACCAGAAAGAATAAATATACTGATATGTATGATGGTAAATTTGAATTTCTGTTTGTTTTATATATAATATTAAGAAACACCATATTTTCTCTTAAACAAACTGTGAAATTATTTTCATTTTTTTCATTTAAGGTAGACTCATCCATTAAAAATATTATTATTGAACTCATGACAATAATCTTTTCAATGTTACGAATTTGTTTTACAATACATCAGTTCATGTGTAAACAGTACCTTTAAACAGTATGGAATATTTTGCAAAATCTAGTGTAGAACAGTTGCCTGAAGTAAGTGGCTATATTTACACCAGTGAGTCTAAACTTTTGATGGGAAGTATATTGTAAAGGCAAAAGTTCAACATGATACATCCTGGCCTTCCAAGGAGATCCTGAAAATAGTGTCAATTTCAGGTGAATTTAAAGACAACAGCATCTGCTTTCAATGCTAACATCCAGAGCTAAACTTCAGCTGTCATCTATGCTTTTGACATGATACTTTAAAAGATGATTAATTATGATTTCTATCCTGGCTGGTTAATATTTCTGTATGTACCTGTATGACTGTTTCTTTGTTAAATAAGGGGCGGTGGGGTGGCCCAGTGGTTAAGGCATTCGGTCTTTGCACCCGGGTTCGATTCTCACATGGGTACAATGCGTGAAGCCCATTTCTGGTGTCCCCACCATGATATTGCTGGAATATTGTTAAAAGCAGCATAAAACTAAACTCACTCACCCACTTTATTGAATAAATGATTATTATTTCTGCATATGACTTTTTCTGATTTCTATATGTGACTCTTAATATGTTCAGGCGGTCTGAATTATATATCTCCATGACGCAGCCCATGAAGAATCTACTGCAAGCACCTCTCACATACTGACAGATGTTGCCATAGTCTTGGTTTTCAAGGTTTCTCAAATGACACTGTACTTTGCTTTAGGATATGTTGACCCTAAGAGAATGTACCCATTTGTTTCAAATAAAACTTCAAAATTACAGTTTTAAAGTCTGAAGAGAAGGTCAAAGATCCAAATAAAACATGAAAACCTAATGTGTCCTTTGTATTAAAGCTCTTGAATATCTGATAATAATTAAGTGAGCCATAGAGATTTGAGTCATGCCGATTTTACAAAACAAATGTCAGAATTCATGTACTTCCAGAGCAAAAACAAGAAATTCTTACACTAATGTAATAAAATGAGACTATGATACACATGCAAGTGTAATAATTTCTTTAATACCCAGTACAGTGGGGCGGTGGGGTAGCCTAATGGTTAAAGCGTTGGCTCGTCACGCCGAAGGCCGGGTTGAATCCCCACATGGGCACAATGTGTGAAGCCCATTTCTGGTGTCCCCCGCTTTGATGTTGCTGGAATATTGCTAAAAGCGGCGTAAAACTAAACTCAGTCAGTCAGTACAGTAAACTATGGTGTTATAACTCTCTCACTAACTTTTCTTTGCCATAATCATAGTTAGTTATATGCATTTATACTAACATATACAGCTAGTGGCCATGAAACAAATATTTTGATATATATGTTCGTGATAACAGTGTTTCGTATAAGCATAGATTACTGTATTTCTTAATACTTTGAGGTCCCCTTTAGAAATATGCGCTGATTATAACTGCCATCCTAGAAGACCATGACTGTTGCAGGCTTCAGCGATGATGTCATGTGTGACTTCATTCCAGCCTTACGTCATAATTATAATCGTAAGATGTCAACAATGTAACCTAAACAATACACTGTTACAGATGACATTAGCACTGGTGCACATGAAATTTTTATAAACTTGGTGATTTCTAATCCTATAATTAATGCTCTTTAAACAAACATTTTTTATCTGAGGCTGAGAAAATATCAATCTTCTTTAAGACATTTAGTAAGTCCATGGAACAATTTGACCAATTTTATTTCTTGTTTTACGGATTTTTGTAAAAAAAGACAGGAGTGAACAAAAATAAAAATAAAAATCACCAGTCAAAGTAATATTCCTTTTGAATGCTAAAAGTGTTTTACTTTGGGCAAATTATGACATGTATATAGGGCCAAAAACAAAATTTAAAACTGTTTTGTGTAAGTTTACATTTTTGGCCAATAAAAACATTAGGATTTTATTTTTGGGGCGTGGAAAAAATTAATTTTTATTTTTTTCCTTATTCTTAAAAAAATATAACCAGCAGATCCGTAAAACAAGAAATAAAATTGGTCTGGCCTAATCACAACATATTTCTGTATTTTTGATCCGGTTAACCCAGAACAAATTAGTTCTTAAAAATATCTCCTTCCACTCCCCTCTGAAAGGGGAACTAAAATTTGGTCCCAAAGGTTCATAATCTGGTAAATCTGAGATTGGAACCGGATAATCAGATCCCAGCATGCCTCAAGGAT
This sequence comes from Haliotis rubra, assembly GCF_003918875.1. Taxonomy (NCBI): domain Eukaryota; kingdom Metazoa; phylum Mollusca; class Gastropoda; order Lepetellida; family Haliotidae; genus Haliotis; species Haliotis rubra. The sequence continues at coordinate 793,172 of NW_025767023.1, forward strand.
TCCACTCTCACTAAGCACCAGTGACTTGGCTACAAAGCCTTCCCCTGCAGCGGTGGGAGATGTTGACGATGTCCAAAGTACCACAAAAATGTGACAGGCCAGTGATCTATTTTGGTGAAGTTTTACTTACTGTTAACTCAACTCACAGCTATATGGCTGAAATAATGCAGATGCGGTGTTTAATTTTAACTCATTCACTGTTAACTCAAACCACGCACATGTAAACACAATGATGAAGTGAGAACCCATTTTCTGAGGCAATCTCATTAGAACCAAATCTTTAACTCTTATACAATACCCCTTTACATCAAGCTCCGAGGACACTTCCATAGAAGGCTGTGACGAACCTGAGTGTTTTTCTGTGACAATCCCATTAAAATCAGACCATTTTCTCTGACAGAATACCCCCTGCATCAGCCTCTGAGGACCACATCCATGTAATGTCACATCAGATGAATGCCCGGTTCTCGAGACAATCGGATTTTAGATTTCTCAAATTATTATGCTCAAATTGTTTTTACCAAGAATCTGTTATTTTCCACCTCAGCAAAACCATAGAACTCAAATGTACAAAGGGCTATCAAAAAGTTTCGAGCCAAAAATACTTCTGATATGTGCATGATAAAAATAACTGCATGATATTGAAGAATGGTTTATATAATTCACATAAATGTAATACTGACATGCACATGTCGCTAGTTTCCTTCCGGTCGGTTCCAAATGAATTCCTGTGCTTCAAATACTCAATAACACCCGGAAATTGGCCAACACATGATGTTTGTCTCCCAAGTGCACACCTGGTGCTTTTGGATAACTTTCCAAAAAGCAGCGTAAATGTTTTGAAAAGACTTTTTACAGTGAAATATAAGTCACAGACTTTCCTAATATGTTGCCAAAACACCACAGATATCGTGCCCAATTGCAAAGTTGCCAGTCATATTCATAACACTTTTCAAATAATCCCAAAACACCAGGCGTGTACTTTCTTTTGTACATCAGTTTATCTACATCATTTGCCTTAATATAAACATACATATATGTTTTACCTTTTACTGATGAGATATGTATACACTTAAATAACATCAATTCTGCATTATATTTGTTATATTGAGTTGCTAACACTGCTCCTAATTGTCTAGCATTTGAGGTTGTTTTACTTCACTATAGTTTCAACAATTATCTGTTTTACCATTTCATGTTTTTCATAAAGTCACCATTTGTGATTTATCCTTAACAAAATTTACATTATGGCATGTTACTCTTTCATTTTCACAGTGATAACACATTCACATGAAGCCCAATTGCGCAGATCAATGCTCATGCTGTTGATCAATGGATTGTCTGGTCCAGACTCAATTATTTACAGGCCACCGCCATATAGCTGGAATATTGCTGAGTGCGGCATAAAACTAAACTCACTCACTCCTTCTGACCATCCCTCACTGCAGGCTGATACAACTAAACTGTTATTGTGGAAATTGTGGAAACAAAGCCATGGATCCCAACTGGAGGGAGTTGAAGCAAGAACCTCGCCATTATCATTCCTAGGGTTAATTGTTCTGTAATCTGATAGATAGGTGCAAGCTCTTCTGGTATTTTAGACAATTACTCATTTTCTCCCAAACAGTTTATTTTCTTTATTCAGGTAGGTGGCTTTCCTGTACAGAGCTCAGACCTAGTCTGTATCTTCAGGTCTCCATTAAGTAGTTACCTGACTGAAAAAGCAGGCCTCAAATTATCAACAGAGAGTGAGAACGAGTAATGAGAGAGAGTGAGAGTAATGAGATATAGAGTAATTGGAGAGACTCAGAGAGCAAGTAATGATAGTGAGTAATGATAGAGTAATTAGGGAGTGAGAGTGATGAGAGAGAGTGAGAGCGAGTAATGAGAGAGAATTGGAGAGTAATGAGAGATAGATATAGAGTAATGAGAGAGAGTGAGAGCAAGTAATGAGAGAGTGGGAGTAATGAGAGATAGATATAGAGTAATGAGATAGAGAGTAATGAGAGAGACAGAAAAGAGAGAGTGAGAAAGAGAGAGAGTGAGAGTGTAATGAGATAGAGCGAGAGAGTAATGAGAGAGACAGAAAAGAGAGTGAGATTGAGAGACTCAGAGAGAGTGAGTAATGAGAGGTAGAGAGAGGGTGGGAGATAGTAGTGAGAGAGAGTATTGAGAGAAAGAGTAGTGAGAGAGAGTAATGAGATAGAGTGAGATTGAGAGACACAGAGTGTGAGAGTAATGAGAGAGAGAGAATGAGAGAGTAGAGAGAGAGTAATGAGAGAGAGAGTGAGAGAGAGTAATGAGAGAAAGAGAGTGAGAGATAGAGATGAGAGAAAGAAGAGAGAGAGTGAGAGAAAGAAAGTGAGAGAGAGTAATGAGAGAAAGAGAGTAGTGAGATTGAGAGAGAATGAGAGAAAGAGAGAGAGAGAGTAATGAGAGAAAGTAGTGAGAGAGAGTAATGAGAGAAAGAGAGAGAGAGTAATGAGAGAAGTAGTGAAAGAAAGAGTAATGAGAGAAAGAGTAGTGAGAGAGAGTAATGAGAGAAAGAGTAGTGAGAGAGAGTAATGAGAGGGAGAGAGAGCTGGCAAGAGTGTTCAGCTGCATTTGTGTAACCATGATGAATATGACAGACAGTTTTACGTCAGACAGGTCAGACACACATGCCAAGGTGAAGGACACACTGTGTGACAAATCTGATGAAGTCATCTCCGAAACATCTTCATCTTTGCAACAGCTCCAGCATCATATCAGTCGGCAGTGTCACAGCGATTGAGGGAACGTGGTTTCTGAGAGCATTAAGCATGGAATGACGTTTATCACCCACGTGGTCAACGTATTGGTAGTTGCATACCAATCTTGTACGTCACACGAGTGTCATATCGCGTTGACCTATGTCATAACGAGTTGACCTGAGATTCTAATGATTTGATTGGATAACCGATGACCTCTCAATTAGATCACGTTGTGATGGAACTACTTTTTCATTCATAACAAACACGTGAATTCATTCATTCTACAACTTATATGCATTGTGGGAATGTAAACATTGCGAACGTTGCCGTATCGCTGTTTGATTGTGAGTCGAACTGAGACATTATATGCATCGAAAAACATAAACGCAAAGTTTCCACCAGTGAGGTTAGGCGAGTGAAGCAACTGCAAACCACGAAACGGGGTGCTATGGAGTAGTTTACTGTAGGCGTCTGTACTAGGCGATGACAACTGACATGCAAAGTGACGTAGGTAACCAAGGGGGCAGACGAGAATGGCGTAGTGTGACGTCATGCAAAAAGTGTACTACAGAACAACATTCTTCCGCAACCTCTTTATGAAACAGGTTTGGGTTTGAAACCATAACAATAACCAAAATACGCTATTTTGTCAATTTAATGCGTGTAAGACATGGGTAATATATAAAATACCACACGTAGTGTAAATAGAGAATACTACACGAGGTCTCATAACATACAAATTTTATGAAACTCGTGACCTTCCTATGGTTTCTGACCTCGCTTTCGTTCAGTCAGATACCATAGAAAGGACACTCGTTTCGTATAATTCGTATGTAATGAGACCTCGTGTAGTATTCTCTCTTTACACTTCGACCTCAACAGATGCATGTAGATATGAGGCTTGGTTTGGTTTGGTTGTTGTTTTACGCCGCAGTCAGCAATATTCCAGCTGTATGGCAGCAGTCTGCAGATAATGAAGTCTGGACCAGACAATCCAGTGATCAACAGCATCAGCATCAATCTACGCAATTGAGATACGATGACATGTTTCCATCAAATCATGGGTTACTGAAGACCAGTTCTAACCGGGATCTTCAGTGAGAATATGAGGCAGGTATGGAGGTGGCAGGTACTGACAGTACAATGTTAATGTTCCATGATTGAGATGGGATTCCCCTCAAATAAAGTGGGATGTGTTGGGACAGAGGTTGGTCTCACTAAGATATCGGGCTGGATATCACTGTTATAAAGGGTGGAATGCGAAACGGGATCATGAATGGCTGACTGACTGACTGAGTTTGGTTTTACGCCGCTTTTAGCAATATTCCAACAACATCACAGCGGGGAACACCAGAAATGGGCTTCACACATTGTACCCTTGTGGGGATTCGAACCCGGGTCTTCGGCGTGATGAGCCAACGCTTTAACCACTAGGCTACCCCACTGCCCCGGATAATGAATGGGATTATCCAGACACAGTGGGGTTCCAGAATACACTCCAAGTCTGAAGACAGTGTGTTGGTCATTGACTGAAGCACAACCACAGCCAATTAATGCTTAAAAAGTTCATATAATTAATCTAAAACCCTAAAGCCAAAACATCACTTGAGAAGACATAAATCCACACTAAATGCAGCCTGCCTAGTCCATTATCCTTGCCTCAGTCTGTGGATTAGTGCTGGAATTAGCCACACTTACATCGAGGCCTGAAGAAAAGGTCTATGACTCACGCACACACTTTAACGTGCCGTGAGCACTTAACAAATTAAATATAAATATACCCTAGCAGAGCTCATGTTACTGCAGCTGATGCCAGGTGCTCATCTCCAAATAATTTTAGAGTCTTCTTGAAATCATTATTAGGTGCAAACCGTCAAGAGTTAGACAAAGTCAGTTTTCTGAAAAAGTCCCTGTTTTAGATCAGCTTCCACTCTTTGTATTAGCAGTACAGAAATACAACACCACCACAATGTTTATTTTGAGATATGTATAGCTGGATTAAGATGCAGTTATTACATGGTTTCCCTGAAATTATACGAAAATAATATGACAGGTCCCAAAGCTCACCCTGTCTACATTTTAGTTTATTTTAAGGTGTTTATATGATTAACCTAGATGGATAAAAAGGGATAAGACAGTTTAATGTCATGCTGAGAGAACTCTGTTTTCCATTATAACATTTTCTGACAGAATAAAACGTAAAAGTTTACCTTAAAGAAACATCATATTGTTTGACATCACTCAAAATATAATGCTGAACAATACCATTGGAAATCATTATTAGTGAATGTTTTATAAAGAAAATAAAAATGTTTATGAAGCAGGCATATTTTGTTTTCATGAATGTACATAGGACAAACTCATGATACAAGAACATTTGAAACATTCTGTGAACAATATGTAGCACACAATATACATAGTCAGAAACAATGATATTATCAGAAAGAAGGATATTATCAGAAACAGGATTTTATCAGAAACAAAGATATTATCAGATACAAGGATATTATCAGATACAAGGATATTATCAGATACAAAGATATCAGAAAGAGGGATATCAGAAACAAAGGATTTCATCAGAGACAAAGATATTATCAGAAACAAGGATATTATCAGAAACAGGATTTTATCAGAAACAAAGATATTATCAGATACAAGGATATTATCAGATACAAGGATATTATCAGATACAAAGATATCAGAAAGAAGGATATTATCAGAAACAGGATTTTATTAGAAACAAGGATATTATCAGAAACAAGGATATTATCAGAAATTATCATAATAATGACCTATGGTACACTCAGCGCTAAGGTGGTCATAACTCCCATACCTTAACACTAACCTATAGTAGTCATAGCGCTAAGGTGGTCGTAACTCCCATATTTTAACACTCACCTATAGCAGTCATAGCGTTAAGGTGGTCGTAACTCCCATAATTTAACACTGACCTATAGCAGTCATAGCGCTAAGGTGGTCGTAGCTCCCATACTTAAACACTCACCTACAGTAGTCATAGCTCTAAGGTGGTCGTAACTCCCATACTTTAACACTGACCTATGGTACTCTCAGCGTTAAGGTGGTCGTAACTCCCATACCTTAAGAGTAACCTATAGTAGTCATAGCACTAAGGTGGTCGTAACTCCCATACTTTAACACTCACCTATAGTAGTCATAGCGCTAAGGAGGTCGTAACTCCCATACCTTAACACTCACCTATAGCAGTCATACCACTAAGGTGGTCGTAACTCCCATACCTTAACGGTAACCTATAGCAGTCATAGCGCTAAGGTGGTCGTAACTCCCATACTTTAACACTCACCTATAGCAGTCATAGCGTTAAGGTGGTCGTAACTCCCATAATTTAACACTGACCTATAGCAGTCATAGCGCTAAGGTGGTCGTAACTCCCATACTTAAACACTCACCTACAGTAGTCATAGCTCTAAGGTGGTCGTAACTCCCATACTTTAACACTGACCTATGGTACTCTCAGCGCCTAAGGTGGTCGTAACTCCCATACCTTAAGAGTAACCTATAGTAGTCATAGCACTAAGGTGGTCGTAACTCCCATACTTTAACACTCACCTATAGTAGTCATAGCACTAAGGTGGTCAGAACTCCCATATACTTTAACACTCACCTATAGTAGTCATAGCACTAAGGTGGTCAGAAACTCCCATATTTTAACACTCACCTATAGAAGTCATAGCTAAGGTGGTCAACTCCCATATTTTAACACTCACGGTAGCAGTCATAGTGCTAAGGAGGTCGTGAACTCCCATACTTTAACACTGACCTATAGAAGTCATAGCTAAGGTGGTCAGAACTCCCATACTTTAACACTCACCTATAGCAGTCATAGCTAAGGTGGTCAGAACTCCCATACTTTAACACTCACCTATAGCAGTCATAGCTTAAGGTGGTCGTGAACTCCATACTACTTTAACACTCACCTATAGCAGTCATAGCGCTTAAGGTGGTCGTAACTCCCATACTTTAACACTCACCTATAGTAGTCATAGCCAAGGAGGTCGTAACTCCCATACCTTAAGAGTAACCTATAGCAGTCATACCACTAAGGTGGTCGTAACTCCCATACTTTAACACTCACCTATAGCAGTCATACCACTAAGGTGGTCGTAACTCCCATACTTTAACACTGACCTATAGCAGTCATAGCGCTAAGGTGGTCGTAACTCCCATACTTTAACACTCACCTATTATGCTGAGCAGTCATAGCGCTAAGATGGTCGTTAAACTCCCATACTTTAACACTCACCTATAGTAGTTATACCACTAAGGTGGTCGTAACTCCCATATTTTAACACTCACCTATAGTGCTAAGGTGGTCGTAACTCCCATACTTTAACACTCACCTATAGCAGTCATAGCGCTAAGGTGGTCGTAACTCCCATATTTTAACACTCACCTATAGCAGTCATAGCGCTAAGGTGGTCGTAACTCCCATATTTTAACACTCACTATAGCAGTCATAGCGCTAAGGTGGTCGTAACTCCCATACTTTAACACTCACCTATAGCAGTCATAGCGCTAAGGTGGTCGTAACTCCCATACTTTAACACTCACCCATAGTAGTCATAGCCAAGGTGGTCGTGAACTCCCATATCTTAACACTCACCTATAGCAGTCATAGCTAAGGTGGTCGTAACTCCCATACTTTAACACTCACCTATAGTAGTCATAGCGCTAAGGTGGTCGTAACTCCCATATCTTAACACTCACTATAGCAGTCATAGCACTAAGGTGGTCGTAACTCCCATACTTTAACACTCACCTATAGTAGTCATAGCACTAAGGTGGTCGTAACTCCCATACTTTAACACTCACCTATAGTAGTCATAGCACTAAGGTGGTCGTAACTCCCATATTTTAACACTCACCTATAGAAGTCATAGCGCTAAGGTGGTCGTAACTCCCATATTTTAACACTCACCGGTAGCAGTCATAGTGCTAAGGTGGTCGTAACTCCCATACTTTAACACTGACCTATAGAAGTCATAGCGCTAAGGTGGTCGTAACTCCCATACTTTAACACTCACCTATAGCAGTCATAGCGCTAAGGTGGTCGTAACTCCCATACTTTAACACTCACCTATAGCAGTCATAGCGCTAAGGTGGTCGTAACTCCCATACTTTAACACTCACCTATAGCAGTCATAGCACTAAGGTGGTCGTAACTCCCATACTTTAACACTCACCTATAGTAGTCATAGCGCTAAGGAGGTCGTAACTCCCATACCTTAACGGTAACCTATAGCAGTCATACCACTAAGGTGGTCGTAACTCCCATACTTTAACACTCACCTATAGCAGTCATAGCACTAAGGTGGTCGTAACTCCCATACTTTAACACTGACCTATAGCAGTCATAGCGCTAAGGTGGTCGTAACTCCCATACTTTAACACTCACCTATTATGCTGAGCAGTCATAGCGCTAAGATGGTCGTTAAACTCCCATACTTTAACACTCACCTATAGTAGTTATACCACTAAGGTGGTCGTAACTCCCATATTTTAACACTCACCTATAGTGCTAAGGTGGTCGTAACTCCCATACTTTAACACTCACCTATAGCAGTCATAGCGCTAAGGTGGTCGTAACTCCCATATTTTAACACTCACCTATAGCAGTCATAGCGCTAAGGTGGTCGTAACTCCCATATTTTAACACTCACTATAGCAGTCATAGCGCTAAGGTGGTCGTAACTCCCATACTTTAACACTCACCTATAGCAGTCATAGCGCTAAGGTGGTCGTAACTCCCATACTTTAACACTCACCCATAGTAGTCATAGCGCTACGGTGGTCGTAACTCCCATATCTTAACACTCACCTATAGCAGTCATAGCGTTAAGGTGGTCGTAACTCCCATACTTTAACACTCACCTATAGTAGTCATAGCGTTAAGGTGGTCGTAACTCCCATATCTTAACACTCACTATAGCAGTCATAGCACTAAGGTGGTCGTAACTCCCATACTTTAACACTCACCTATAGCAGTCATAGCACTAAGGTGGTCGTAACTCCCATACTTTAACACTCACCTATAGCAGTCATAGCCTAAGGTGGTCATAACTCCCATATTTTAACACTCACCTATAGTAGTCATAGCGCTAAGATGGCTTCATCATACATAAGCTGGATTTAAAACTTTCAATAACTCCACATAAGGTTCTGCTTATTAACAAAACATAACAATATCTCCTTGTTATGGGATATTTAATGCAGATTTATATACATTATAACATTTTTTCGGCTATCAGATTATCAACATTCAAGCAATTCTAAATCCTACTATTAACAAAATGCTGGCAATTAGATATTTCCGCTCTCCATTAACCTCACATCTTCAGGCTTGGAGCCAGTGTTGATCCCCCCTGACATTTGCCATTGACGTGTTTCACCGACCAGGTCATACAGAAAATGTGATTTTTTGTTTGATCAGTCTGATACGAATGTATTTCTGCTCTGAATTAATGAATGTGATTGTACACCAGTGTTCCACCAATATCAAATGTTCACTTAGCAGATCAGTTCTCTTTCTGGCATATTGATCAAGTCATTCAAAATGTCCTATTTTTTTCTCTCTTAAAATTGGAAATGATATAGTAGAATGCGAATAAAATCATAAAAATCTCCTCATGCCATCTGTTCTGCTGTTTCAGAGAAGGGTCTGCTGGCAAGTGAAGTCAGGGCATATCTGTATTACCTTTTTATGGCTTACATTTTTAGCTGACAAGAACCTTTGGAGCGGTCAAAATTTAAAAAATGTTTGTGCAGCTCCATATCATTTTATTTTATTTGGCCAATTATTATTAATTTGATTGAGGGTAGGGGAGGCAATCAGTTTAGTGAGAAAACACAAAATGCTAATTTTGTATTGAGTGTACCCACACAGTGACATGTCTAAGTGTTTATTGTTTTGTAGGTTTTGTTCTCTGTAGGAAGGCGCAGACACTTGGAATCAGTTTTAATTACTATTAAAAAACTCCACACAGTTACTTTAATTATGTACTGTTTTACTGTGTTTGTTTGTGCTTGTCCTTCCAAGGATAGAGATGAGGCAGATGACATAATTCAAACTATTGAACATAGGAGGTAGATCACGGCACTTCTGTATCTAGTCCAAGGTGTGACTAGTGACTGGTGACTTACAAATACCAAGGTTGTACCATTGTCTGGTACAGCAGCGAGCACTGGTGACTTACAAATACCAAGGTTGTACCATTGTCTGGTACAGCAGCGAGCACTGGTGAGCAACTGGTGACTACAGCAGCGAGCACTGGTGACTTACAAATACCAAGGTTGTACCATTGTCTGGTACAGCAGCGAGCACTGGTGACTTACAAATACCAAGGTTGTACCATTGTCTGGTACAGCAGCGAGCACTGGTGACTTACAAATACCAAGGTTGTACCATTGTCTGGTACAGCAGCACTGGTGCAGCACTGGTGACTTACCAAGGTTGTAAATACCAAGGTTGTACCATTGTCTGCCACAGCAGCGAGCACTGGTGACTTACAAATACCAAGGTTGTACCATTGTCTGGTACAGCAGCGAGCACTGGTGACTTACAAATACCAAGGTTGTACCATTGTCTGGTACAGCAGCGAGCACTGGTGACTTACAAATACCAAGGTTGTACCATTGTCTGCTACAGCAGCGAGCACTGGTGACTTACAAATACCAAGGTTGTACCATTGTCTGGTACAGCAGCGAGCACTGGTGACTTACAAATACCGAGCACTGGTGACTTACAAATACCAAGGTTGTACCATTGTCTGGTACAGCAGCGAGCACTGGTGACTTACAAATACCAAGGTTGTACCATTGTCTGCTACAGCAGCGAGCACTTAATACAACTGCTTGTGAGGGCTGCACCACCATCTGACACAGCCATGCGAACCAGTGACATACTGCTATGAATGTTGTTCAAATTCAAACGGAAAAATGACCATATCACGCTGATCCTGCATATCTTGTCTTGCTTGCCATTTCCCTTCCGGTGTCAGTACAAGATCTTGATGTACTTGTACAAGGCCTTGCATAACACTGCTCCAACATATCTCAAGGAGCTGGTCATTCCCTATGAGCCAGTGCGATCTCTTTGATCACAATCTGCATCTCTGATCGCTGTGCCCAAAACAAAAACTGTAATGTACGGTGACAGATGCTTCAGCAAGATTGCAGTAACACTGTAGGAATCCACCATCTTTCTGAGAAACTCAACATCTTCTAACATTTTGAAGAAGGGTGTAAAAACCCATGTCTTTAAATCAGCCTACACTCAGTAGCACTTGTGATTCTCTGTAAAACGCCTAGGAGTGTTTTAGTTCCTAAATCATAAGGGGTGTTATATTATAGAATACTTTGTACAAACATCAGGGCCCAGATTCAGAAAGCAACCCTTGCACTATGACTAACTGTGCATAGAGCTCTGGTCACAAATCAGTTGAAGTTAAGCAACGTTGGGCGCAGAGAGTCCTTGGATCGGTGACTGTGTGTGACAGCTTGACTCCTGAGAGTTTCTCGGACTTCAGTCCTGCCCCACAACAAAGCACATGTGATACATGTAATCTCATCTTAGTCAAGTGAGTTTGTTCAAACATGCCTCTGTTCATCCAACAGAAAATGGGTACATGGTGGGATAAGTCATGTGACTATTAACCTTCTAGCGCCTCACAGGCAGCTTGGGTTATCCGGGGTAATGATAATCAGATTGTAGCGCTTTGAGCGTGCCCCTCCGTGCTGCGGATTACAAATGCCATTATTATTATTATTATTATTATTATTATTATTATTATTATTATTATTATCATCTTCAGCCGATGTTACTGTGAGTTACAATCAACTTAAAGCTGCAATCACTTTGTTGAACAGAACACTGGTCTGTAAGCAGTGTCCACCTTAACATCACTCATTCACCTTGATTGGAGAAAAAGGTGTTGGACCAGACACAGTGTACATTAAATCAGATTTTGATTCTAAGAATGGGGCATTGTTACAAAAATTGTTATTTTCGGCACTTGTTCAGTTTGACCAGTGTCCAATGAAAGTGTCTCTATGCCTGCACAAGGAATTGATTTAGTTGACCCTACACAGCTAGAGTGAGAGTCTCACCATTAAGTATTAGGTAGGATGGATTGCTCTACCAACACCATTAGTCTTGATTGGCGGCAACAAGATCGGATGCAGTCCAGCGTGCTGAAGCATCTGGAGTTAGGCTTCCTGTAATGTATCATTGATGAAATATTGATGAAGACTGTGAAGAATTGCCAAGTCCCTCACTTCTAGATATGGATCCTGTGTAAATGATAAATAAACTACCATGAATTATATATAGAGAGATTATTCCATGATAGAATCACCTTACTGAATAGATGAAACAATAGTTAGAATTTCTGGGTTTAAAAATTAATGAATTCTGACAATTTTTTGTAAATCAGTTCAATAAACACACAAATGTAATAAATGTATATTTTTATTATCCATAATTGATAAATAGCTGTCAAAACGAGTCAATATCTATCAATTATTGAGGGATATGTCTCCAGAAGCCAATTTTACCAACGGATCAATAATATGTTGGCACTCATAATAGCTATTGTTGCTTTTATCACATTATATCAGTGTGAGGATACTTTTATGCTACTTAAAGAAATATTCCTGCAATATCACACTATGAACACCAGAAATGGGCTTCACCAATTGTGTCCATGTGAGGAATTGAACCCAGATCTTTGTCATGATGAGCAAACACTTCAACCACTAGGCTACCCTACAATGATAATAATACAAAAGTGTATCAATAAACCCTGCATTATATAATGTCATTCTTAAAATATTTGAAATTATGACATATTTCACTGGTTTAATTTAAGAAACAGGAGACATGTGCCATGACACAGTGAACTCTCCTGTTTATGATACGGCACCAAATGACTTGCTGTTTTGATTGTACAAGCAAGAGTCCCGTCATATGAGAGGTGAGGTGAAATTGGGTTTAACTTCGTGCTTGATAATATTTTGCTCATATGACGACGTGCATGCGTGTGTATGTGTATGTGCGGCTGCTTGTACTAGCCCAGACTTATGCTGGTTTTATAGTGCCAACCCACTGAGATACCATGCCGCAGTGAAGCATGAATACACCACTCAGACACATTATACTGACTCCGAGCAGACCAGTCCTTGTTGTACCCATTAATGCCGAGCGCCAGGCAGGGACCAACAAGTACCATATTTTAACTTCTTTTGGTATGACGCGGTCGGGGATCGAACGCGACCTTCCGCTCTCCGGCGGACGCTCTAACCACTACACCACGGAGGCGGTCCCTATCATATGAGAAGCCCGCACCTAAACATTTAGGAAACTGCAGGCAATACTATTCTAAGCAAGTAGTTATTGATGTTCAGAGCTTAGTGAAAAGCCTAGTAGGTGACCCTGTGAACATCTTGTGTCATTATTGACTTTCAGTGATCCATTCATACAAATTTGCTGATTTGTGAAGATCGGGTTAGAACTGGTTTTCAGCAACCCATGCTTGTCGTAAGAGGCTACTAACAGGATCGGGTAGTCAAGCTTGCTGACTTGGTTGACACATGTCATTGTATCCCAATTGAGTGGATCGATGTTTATGCTGTTGATCACTGGATTGTCTGGTCCAGCCTTGATTATTTACAGACTGCCACCATATAGCTGGAATATTGCTGAGGGCAGTGTTAAACAACAAACAAACAATTTTGCTTTTTACGTCCAATGGATCTGTTTCATTGGATAATCAAGACTGGTTACTCCCTGGCTTATTTCATATTAACATATTTACCAGACTGTGATACCAAGTTTATCAGATTGTGGTACCACATCGATCATAATATACATTATACTGAAAGATAACCTGTACAAGTGGCGAAAGTCACAGTGACTTTGTGTTCAAAATACATGAAAAGAGTAAATCATTTCAATCCATCTTGAATTTCAATATATTTATATTGCCCAACTTGCAGACTTTAGATTTTTGGTTTGTTCACAGATCTGCTGACATTGAACTTCTGGGAAAATAGTAAATGTTCAACATTGCAATCCTTTTCATGGAGAACCCAGTACAAATTGTTTTGATAATATAAATGATGTTGAATGAAACTACAAGGGTAATTAGACTGACTGACTGACTGAGTTTGGTTTTACGCCGCTTTTAGCAATATTCCAGCAACATCACGGAGGGGGACACCAGAAATGGGCTTCACACATTGTGCCCATGTGGGGATTCGAACCTGGGTCTTCAGCGTGACGAGCAAACACTTTAACCATTAGGCTACCCCATCGCCCCTCAAGGGTGATTAGAAAGTTCTGAGGCAACACAGTATATTTGACCTAAAGACATGAAAAAGTTATATTTTTCAACATAAACACCTTCCACATTGACATATACTACCCAGAAAGACCAAAAAATGTTTCTCCTGTTTTCATTGCACCATGTGTTGATATACAAATCGGTACGACGTTATAATGTTATCAATGGGTGAGTGAGTGTGGTTTTATGTCATTTTAAGCAATATTCTAGCAATACCAGAATTGGGCTTCACACAGAGTAACCATGTAGGGAATCGAACAGGGTTCTGCAGCATGACAAATGACTGACTGACTGACTGAGTTTGGTTTTACTCCGCTTTTAGCAATATTCCAGCAATATCACGGCAACCCGACATGGGCTTCACTCATTGTACCCATGTGGGGATTTGAACCCAGGTCTTCGGCGTGACGAGCCAACGCTTTAACCACTAGACTATCCTACCGCCCCGCATGACAAATGAACACTTTGAACACTAGGCTGCCCCCAAAGCCCATTATGTTATCAAACCTGTATTTATGTCTTCATTGTCATGCTTCGATTTTGTTTGTTGTTAAACACGACACTCAGCAATATTCCAGCTGTATGTCAGCACTCGAGTCTGGACTAGACTTTCCATTGTCATGGGACTTGATTCCAAACATGACATTTCTGTAGAAAGAAAAATGTCATGAATTGACATCTGAGTGCATGGATGGCCAATTGGATCAGCAGCATGGTGCACAATTCCTTATTGAATTCATGCCACAATTCCCTCAAAAGTTGAATGTATGCACTGAGGGACATTTTGAAAAGCATGCTTCAGAGATGTCAGGGTAATATTGACAGCTCTGATATGGATTCAAGACGGCATCAGTTTGTGTGAAGTGTCATGACGTCTAAATGTGTCCTGCCTGTCATTCAGTCTGTGGGTACGCTTTCAGCAGACAGGACAAGTACAGGAACCTCACCACTCCGGCCAGGAATCACACCGAGAGCACAGGATTGCCTCACTGTCCTGAAGACTCTATGCCAGTGGACCATTACTGCTAATGCTTTAAAGATATGGCTAAGAAACACTTCTAACATTAATGACCACGCTATTAGGAAGAGGCTTCAAGAAGCAAACATAACATCAAGATGTCATATACCACTTCAGGCTCACCACAGAGCTGTACTTATGATGTGGTGCTGCGATATCTTCGGTGAAAAAGGCACAAGTGAAATAGTACTGTGTTCACAGATAAATCTAGGTTAATTTGACAGTTCAATGATGGCTGTTTCTGAGCATATTGATGTCCTGTTGAGGGTTTTGTTGATGCTAATGGCAGAAGAAGGTACATGTTTGGAAGTGGATTGGAGATGATATCGGCAGATTTAGTTTCAACCACAGAACATCCTTGCACCCCGATCAGGGCAAACTGAGTGAGTGAGTGAGTGAGTGAGTTTGGTTTTACACGCTTTTAGCAATATTCCAGCAATATCAGAAATGAGCTTCACACAATGTACCCATGTGGGGATTCGAACCCGGGTCTTCGGCCTGACGAGCCAACGCTTTAACCACTAGGCTACCCCACCGCCCCCAGGGCAAACTGAACCCTCTGTGCTACAGCTTCTGGAGATTCCAGCTCTTATAGCTAATGGTCCACAGCCAAGATTCCAGGGGCTCCTTTCACAAACCAACCTTTACTAAGGCTAACCTGAACTCCCATTCTTTAACATTGCACTAAGGTTACCTTAGTGACTTACGATCACCTTAGCGCTTTGTGAAAGGAGGCCCACGATAACAATGGACGTCAGCATCAGTCTTTTGTTGCCAGGAACATTCAGCAGCAGAATCAGAATGAAATTGACTGAGAAACTGAAGTCCTCGCAAAAAACATCAGTGACTGGCGGAAACGCAAGTTGATTGAAGCTATCTTCATCAAATGCACAAAACCATCAATAAACAGGGATCAGGGTGTGTACCTCCCAAATGCATGGTACATAAAACAATAAGACAATACCCTACCCTCATCACTGTTCCCATGTATAAACCATAATTTCTTTGTATACACTGCTATTGCTTTACATTCTATACATTTATAAATAAGTCTCTGTACATTTCTAAATCAATCAACAATTTTGTATAATAAGTATCTATACATTTCAAAGTTAATCCAATAATTTTGCAGTGAATGATATTTTATATATTCATAAAAATATGTATTCTATTAGCCCTGTTAGCTGTATCTATTGACCTCTACATGTATTGCATCGTCATAGCATTGTGATGTCACGGGTGACACTGACAATGACAATACTTTATTACCTGTGAGGGAATTCTTGTGTAAAGTACAGAGCTCAAACATTGATAAAATGATTAAATTATTTTCATACAATAATTAACACACATATAACACGCTAACAAGGTGAGACAAACACTAGGAATCATTTAAAAGATTAATACTGGCAGGAAGAAAGGATTTCATGGCACGATTGGATTTAAAATGGGGTAAATTATAACAGCACCAGAACAAGCCCTGAAACGTTGTACTCAAGAATAAAAAGAAGATGTAACCCAGAAAAATCTCTATGATCAGCAGAATCAGGTTGATGCAATAGATTGGCCAGCCTGTTCTCCTGATTTTACACCAACTGATAAACTGTGGCACTTGATCAAACTTGCTTGTTGTTAAATGCCAAACTCAGCAACATTCCAGCTGTATGGCGGCGGTCTGTAAATGATCGGGCCTGCATCAGACAATACAGGGATCAACAGCATGAACATTGATCTATGCAATTTGGAAACAATGACATTTGTCAACCAAGTCAGCGAGCCTCACCACCCGATCCCGTTAGTGGCCTCTTACGACAAGCATGGGTTGCTGAAGACCAATTCTAACCCGGATCTTCCCTGGTAGGAAGAATGATGATATATGAAGAATGATGATATATGATGAATGATGATATATGATGAATGATGATATATGATATATGATGATATATGATGAATGATGATATATGATATATGATGAATGATGATATATGATGAATGATGATATATGATGAATGATGATATATGATGAATGATGAAATATGATGAATGATGATATATGATGAATGATGAAATATGATGAATGATGAAATATGATGAATGATGATATATGATGAATGATGAAATATGATGAAAGATGATATATGATGAATGATGATATATGATGAATGATGAAATATGATGAATGATGATATATGATGAATGATGATATATGATGAATGATGAAATATGATGAATGATGATATATGATGAATGATGATATATGATGAATGATGATATATGAAGAATGATGACTGACTGACTGACTGAGTTTTAGTTTTACGCCGCTTTTAGCAATATTCCAGCAATATCACGGGGGGGGACACCAGAAATGGGCTTAACACATTGTGCCCATGTGGGGAATCGAACCCGGGTCTTCGGCGTGACGAGCCAACGCTTTAACCACTAGGCTACCCCACCTCCCCGAAGAATGATGATATATATCATGAATGATGAAATATGATTAATGATGAAATATGATGAATGATGATATATGATGAATGATGATATATGATGAATGATGATATATGATGAATGATGATATATGATGAATGATGATATATGATGAATGATGAACAGATAAATCAAACACCAGGATCTGGAGACATTAATTTATTATGACAATTTTATTGAAGGCACTATATGAAATAAAGAACATATTGATATAAATACAATTTTGATCTTCAACCGTTGTAACACATATGATTCAGTATGAATCAGTACAACATAACAACACGCACAATCATTCACAACAGTCTCCCACACAACAAAAACTCAACAAGGAGTAAACGAAACTTGTTCCTAGATAACCTGACTTTGTCTACAAAACTTCTTTGTTGTTTATTGAAGAAAATATTCAAGTTATATGATGGAAGCCTGCGAACAATCATCTCTGGACAAGACAAACCTGTGATCGATATTATGAGCATCAATCAATGCCATCAAGTTACAATGACATGCAATTGACCAAATCACTAACCCTGACAACCTGGGAGCCATTGTACAAAAAAACCTTAGCGCTAAGACTGCCATAAGCCTATGTTAAGGTCTGGGAGTTACGATCACCTTAGTGCTAAGACTGTTGTAAGTCATTGTTAAGGTCTGGGAGTTACAATCACCTTAGCGCTAAGACTGTTGTAAGTCATTGTTAAGGTCTGGGAGTTACAATCACCTTAGAGCTAAGACTGTTGTAAATCATTGTTAAGGTCTGGGAGTTACTATCACCTTAGCGCTAAGACTATTGTAAATCTATATTAAGGTATGGGAGTTACGATCACCTTAGCGCTAAGACTGTTGTAGTCATTGTTAAGGTCTGGGAGTTACTATCACCTTAGCGCTAAGACTATTGTAAGTCATTGTTAAGGTCTGGGAGTTACTATCACCTTAGCGCTAAGACTATTGTAAATCTATATTAAGGTATGGGAGTTACGATCACCTTAGAGCTAAGACTGTTGTAGTCATTGTTCAGGTAATTGGGAGTTACTATCACCTAAGGGCTAAGAGTATTGTAAATCTATGTTAAGGTATGGGAGTTATGATCACCTTAGTGCTAAAGCGGTCTTCACATGTTGTTGAAATTTTAAAAGTTGTCAAACTTGCGTTTTCACACGTCAAACTTTCGTGCCATGTGAGCGCCATGTGTCTATTGGTGTGGTCACGTGACAGTTTTGTTGACTGCGATTGGTTGTTTGTGAACAACACAAGTTTGACAACACAGAAAGTTTGATGGAAAAGTTGGTGTGAATAGAGACCAATCCTATTTCTCGACAACAGTTTGACAACTCTGAAATTTGTGTTGGTGGCGGGTTGTTGGAATGTTCTCACTCTCAAACTCGAGTTTGACAACATGTGTTGTCAAACTTTAGTTTGCTGTGTGGAGGCCTGCTAAAAGACTGTGGTAAGTCTATGTTAAAGTATGGGAGTTACAATCACCTTAGCGCTAAGATCGCTTTGAACAATGGTATCCTGATTCACAGAGTCATATCTTGAGACAAGCACAGGTTGTTGGGGCCTATTGTAACCCATCTTGAATTCTCACAGGTTTGTCTTGTGAAAAATATGATCTGTGGAACAAACAAGCCTACTATTTCTACAATGTCTAAACTCATTTTCCACCAGCTGTAGCACATTGGTCTGTTAACAGAAACGTCATCTATATAGTACAAACAGACAGTGTTACAACATTTGTACATGTGCAGTCTCAGCAGTTCTCAATGCTGATTGGTCAGTTGAAGTCACATGATGTCACATTACTTCACCATTGAGAGTAATGTGATGTCACCTGTTATTCATGACTGTAAAGTTTCATCTGAGCTATAGGCAAGCTTCAGTGGAGTTTTCGGTGAGCTTGATATGTCATAAATAATTTGTCATGACAGGAACCGATATATCTAAAATGTACTTGAAACTTAAATTACTGATTATCTGCCCCTAGGAAACAGATCCTGATGACAATGGATGGAGGTTACACCAGTCCTTGTAGATTGTTGTATATTACTAAATGTGGTCTAGCAAAATCAGTGGTTGATAGAATGATGACTGTCAAGGTCAAGATTGACCTGTTTGACCCTTTGTCTTCAATAATTTCAGAAACCACATCAGAAAATGTGTTGGTCAGTTCACTGAGTTTGTCTGTGAGTCAGGGAAGTCATTATGTGAGTTATGTGAGTCAGGGAAGTAATTATGTGAGTCAGGGAAGTAATTATGTGAGTCAGGAAAGTCATTATGTGAGTTATGTGAGTCAGGAAAGTCATTATGTGAGTCAGTAAATTTGCATGTGTGTCAGGAAAAGTGCATGCAAGTCAGGGAAATCTGAATGTGAGTCAGAGAAGTCATTATGTGAGTCAGGGATGTCATTATGTGAGTCAGGAAATTTGCATGTGTGTCAGGAAAAGTGTATGCAAGTCAGGGAAATCTGAATGTGAGTAAGGAAAGTCTGAATACGAGTCAGGAACGTCTTAACATGAGTCAGGAACATCTGAATGTGAGTCAAGAAAATCTGAATGTGAGTAAGGAAAGTCTGAATGTGAGTCACCCCAGTCTGTGTTCAGAATGTGAGTAAATGAGAGTATTTTGGTTTAGTTATGAGAGTTGCAGTGTATGAGTGAGGGAGGTAGGTACAGGAATGCATTGCACTAAAGAGAATTACAAAAGTCTCCAAGTAATGGGCAAGCTCATTATTTGCAATAACCAAGAATTTTAATCTGTGTATCTTTAGTGCCGCACAATACAATACTTGAGCATGAACCAGCAGTAATTAAGGCAAAATAAATAATTGATAAAAAATAAAACATTATTCTGTTGCCCTGTAACAGATTGTAAAAGGACTCCTGGTGTTCTGAGTAACTGTTGAATACTATCAATGTTTTATATTTTTCCTCTTCACTCTACCAAGCGAGTCTGCAAGTAAAGTATCACATAAATAAATCAAACTTTTCTGGTGTCTGGTGAAAGTCTGGAGTGAAGCACCCAACTTCGTCACACAAACGGGAGATATTGATCCCAGCTATCCATATCAGATGGTTGATACACATGAGATCTTGAAACTTTAAACCTGTCCAGGAATATATTGATAAAGTAGGAACATATTGATAAAGTAGGAAAATTCACCAGTTTTGTCCAAATCTGTAACAGTTACAATGTTTTAGTGTCAAATAATATTCTACTGCCATTTAAGTACCGGCATTTCATTTGAAGCTTTGAAATTTGGTTATTATATAATGAACCTTGATGGTGTCAATATTAATTGCTATTACTAGTATTTTATCCTGGAAAGATATTGACAAAGGTTATTACTTATTTATCAATCCACTTAACATTTTCTGTGAAATAAGAATGTTTCAATCCCATCAAGAAAGTATCTATTTGATTTACAACAATTAGTTTTTATCCAAAATGGAGGTTTTGTTAGAGCAATAATTTCTTGAAAAGTGTAATCATCAAATGCTCATTTGATATACCATGGAAGACAGTAGTATTTAAAGGATGTGCATCTCATTTGCTGGGACGGTCAATATGGTATGTACACAGCATGGGATATACACAATGGACATACCATTCTTGGGAGTTAGCTGGTAAGTTAGTGAATCGTGGGTGTGAGTGAGCGGGTTGCGTGCTGTAGTCCACTACAAGAGTGAGTGAGCGGGTTGCGTGCTGTAGTCCAATACAACTTTGATCAAGAGTGAGTGAGTGAGTGAGTGCTGTAGTTTGCTACAACTTTGATCAAGGCAAAGTGAGTGAGTTGGGGGTGTTTGGTTATGTAAGCAAGTGAGTGAGTGAGTCGGTGGTCATTGGTTGGACTGTGAGTGAGTGACTAGTCTTTGGGTGAGTGAGTTGGTGGTCCTTGGATCGGCAAATGAGTGAGTGAGTCGGTGGTCATTGGTTGGACTGTAAGTGTGTGACTAGTCTTTGGGTGAGTGAGTTGGTGGTAATGTTAGAGGGTGTGAGTATGTTACTGAAAGTACTTCCGTGCTGTAATTAGCTAAACTTCAGAACAAACAAACCAGAGGTTGATAGTGTGAGCATCCCCATCACATATCCAGGTCGACAGTTTGACTCCCACACTATTCATTCCACTGAAGCCACCCAATCCCCAGTTAACAGAAGCTTGATTACCAAGAAACAATACATTCAATCAACAACAGTGTCTTCATCTATGACAGTAAGCATTACCTAATTACAGAATACACCACTTATATTAGAGAAATATTCATTCACTTCACTTGCATCTATCTGCTTTTATGGATGCTACCTTACATCTAGACTAACATCTAGTTACTGAAATAAACATATTTTACAGAAAAACAGTTTCTTGAATTGTCTTCATTAAATATACTAAAAAGAGCCCAGACCTACTGCAGAAATGTAGCCTTGCTACATACTATAGTGAGTGAGTGAGTGAGTTTGGTTTTACGCCGCTTTTAGCAATATTCCAGCAATCTCACGGCGGGGAACACCAGAAATGGGCTTAACATATTGTACCCATGTGGGGAATCGAACCCGGGTCTTCGGCGTGACAAGCGAACGCCTTAACCACTGCTCTACCCCACCGCCCCACATACTATAGACTTGCATGGATTGTATTGGTATATTTGTTTCAGGGTCTGCTTGACAGAACCCAGTGAGAGTGAGTGAGTGAGTGAGTCAGTTTAGTTTCACGCCGCACTCAGCAATATTCCAGCTATATGGCGGTGGTCTGTCAGCAATATTCCAGCTATATGGCTGGTGGTCTGTATACTGAAGAATAATATTATGGTAAAGAAATCTTTACTGGATTATGTAGAACAGTGAAAATGTAGAAGTAAATGTACTTAGTGTACATGCTAATCTTGAAATATGGGTATTTAATTTAATTGATATATGTTTAAATCACATGACATATCTGTAAAGTAAGTACTTACTGGTATAGTCTACCACTGAAAATACAATTTTGTATTTTTTTAAATGTTCCCAGAATTAGTGATATCCTTAAAAGATTCCACAGTAAAGTGTAAATATGGCATGATAAAAAACATGTTCCATTTTGGCATTTTGGCATTAAATTATTAATTTTTTTAAAATTTGGAACAAAATAAATTACAGTGAATTGGAAACCCTTAAATAGTTACAGAGACCTTTGAGCAAATACACCTCTACACAAAGAATTCCCTGCATCACATCTATACGGTATAGCATTACCAACTGCATCATGAGGTGGGTAGTATTTCTTGTTGCTATGCAACAGTTCCTGGTAAAGACTGTGAAATCTGTTATGACTCAATTCCACAAGGAAGAACTATTGGTTGCTAAATGTCAACGTCTATTATTTACAAAGAACATCACATTCAGAAAATTCACTGTCGTATTACATACATGTATATAATAATTTCATTTAATCACTATCAACATCAATATTCAAAAGCTAAACTTAACCAAATAACAGAGTCAATGAAATTTTACTTTAATTATTTATCATAAAAACATTAATATTTGCTTAAATTTTAAAGGCACTAAATTATTTATCTCTTTTATTCTATAACAGATCTGTAATTCAATTTATTTGACATTTACTCCATAAAAAAACAACTTAATGCAGTCAAGTTCTAACGGTAACTCAGCATGGAACTTAATGTTGCCTTGTCTTCTAAGTACAGATGAACCTTGTGTCAAGCTTGGACATTTCAAACTAAACATTGTCTTGAACTATGGGAGTCCAAAGAATTCAAATTACAAATATTCCCCTGTGCCTCAAACAGTTAAAAATGCAAAATAATGTTCATAGACACCAACACTTACCAAAGTTCGAATTTTCAACTCACTTCACACCTAACTGACTGACCTCTCTGTAATTACAGTAACGACATCCAAGGAAGGATGCCGGTCTCTATTGATGCCTTGGATGTAACAAGCACATCGTACATCAAAGGTGCTAGCTCGTTACTGTATACACTTTGGTACTGAACTTAATGAAGTGTGTTTACTTGATTGGTGTTGAAACAAGTAAAATGGATTTAGATTATGTTTGTGAAACTACGATTTCAGCATTGACTTATAAGACTGTCAGAAATTAACAAAATAAGTATTGAATTTTAAAAGAGAAAGAATAAATTATTTAAAACAACATTACATAATACAAGTATTATGTCATTTGTTATGATTTATTATCAAATTTAAAATGTAATATGACCCAAACTTTGTCAAGATGAAATGTAATAATCCCATAACATAATGTTTGGTTTTGGACATGCATTCGTTGGTTGTCTCGAACCCTTAATAGTTAAAACTTTCCCTAAGTTCCCACAAGTTTGACACAACAAGGTTTGACTGTACAAAGAAATATATGTCTCAGCTGTACTGGTTACAAGGTGAATGTTCTCGAGTTTCAAGGGCTATGTTTAATTTACATCAATCTCTTAGTAGTGAAATCTTTTATTTCAACACTTTACCTCTCAGAATGAAGATCTAATGATGCTTAGGAAGTCAGTGCAGGTGAACCTGAGTGAGTGAGTGAGTGAGTTTAGTTTTACGCCGCACTCAGCAATATTCCAGCTATATGGCGTCAGTCTGTAAATAATGGAGTATGGACCAGACAATCCAGTGATCAACAGCATGAGCTTCGACCTGCACAATTGGGAACCGATGACATGTGTCAACCAAGCCAGCGAGCCTGACCACCCGATCCTGTTAGTCGCCTCTTACAACAAGGTGAACCTGAACTTTAACCATTCTATTAAATGTCTGGGTTCTTGGGCCAATCAAATTTCAGCTTTCTAAATGATTTGGCTAAGTTTCTGTACAATATTGATTTGACATTTTCATGTTAACAGCATATTACTCAGAACACAAATATTTTTTCTATAGGACTTTTGATTGTAGATGCCATTGGCACTGACAAATGTCAAGACATAAAATATGTACAAGAGTGTATGATGCAACTTTAAGTATTTACATTCAGAACTGACTGTTTGTGTTGGTTTTAGAAAAAGAAAAATCAGATATAAGCCTCTGAATGATTCACTTTTTTTGTACTGAGCACTTAGAAGACTCAATACTGATTGGCTGATTAGGATTGATCTGACTTCCTAATAAGGTATGCTTGCATCTTCATGGAGAGAGGTATCATATCTGAGTAAAAAAATATAATTGAAATAAACTATCTTAGCGTAATCTGAAAATGGAATATCTTGTCAAAACATTTAGTAATATGTAAATATGTTTTGCGAACACTTTAAACAACAGATTGCATTTATTATTTGCTTTGCCTGATAACTAAAAACTTAATTTGATTTGAAAAATATTACACAAGTGATCATATACAATAGAATTCAGTGACAATTACCATGTAGAAAATACAATTAAAAGTAAAGTTAAAATTTAAAGGTGGAAAGAATGAACAACCTGAAACAAAAGTCTTTTTCTTAAAAATGACGACAATTTGTGTACTTTGATACAACAAAAACAGTAATAATCAATATGCTGCCAATCAAGATTGCATAAAACATCAATGATACAAACAATAACATTTCATTCAGATAAATAAACAACACATGACAAAAATACCAACTGGCCATTTGCTTGTCCTACAGCTAACTTTTTGGTCCTTGAGACCCACACATGAGGACCTGTTAAGGT
The DNA here is from genome assembly GCF_003918875.1 of Haliotis rubra. Classification (NCBI taxonomy): domain Eukaryota; kingdom Metazoa; phylum Mollusca; class Gastropoda; order Lepetellida; family Haliotidae; genus Haliotis; species Haliotis rubra. The sequence continues at coordinate 818,443 of NW_025767023.1, forward strand.
GGTCATCTAGACTATGTAAAGATCAAAATATACAAATATGAACTATAACCCTAACAGGGCCTCTTAATACTGCAAGTGATTGTAGGTACTGGTAGTTGGTACAATGGTATGATATGGTGAAGAAAATGAACTTCTATGAAGGATTAGGCAAGTGTTACGATTCTCTGTTTTATAGATTTACTGCCTACATTTACAAGTAAAATATAATCCAAACTGAAATCTTGTGTGTGTTTTCTTGTTGTTACAAAACCTGGAACCACAAGGATCTGTAGCTTACCAGAATTTGGTAGAAATATTAGCAAGTAGGGTTGGGCGATAATACCGGATAAAGTATAACGTTCATATTTATAAATATGTTGGGATTAAACCTTTCAAATGGTGCATGACATGTAGCAGTAATAATGTTTTACAAGCTGATATTTTCCTTGATAAACATAGGCCTCATCTATGACCTCAGAGTCTCTGGGAACTCGGGGTCTGCCTGGCAGTAAAAGCCTCTGGTTGACTGGTGTTGAAAGAGCTAAACCATGTGTCACACTTTCACAATACTGCAATACGTATTGCAATACGCCAACACATATCGCAATACGAAAATTTTGGCGATACCCAACCCTAATGGCAACCATGTATAATGTGTGTGTACTTGATGTTACAAAACTTGGAACCACAAGGATCCGAAGCTTACCAGAATTTTGAAGAAATAATGGCAACCATGTATAATGATCCTAAAATCATCTTTCACAACACAGTTACTGAACTTTTCATACAACAATATCATTAAATTAATGCACAATGCCGTTTAGAAAGTGGTCAGATGTAACATATGTTGTATTTGGGTTTACACTTTCTTAGTAAAGTGGAAGTGGGTTAGACGGCGATTAGGGCCTCAACCCAACAAAAGTATTAGAATCTATACTTTACTGAGAAAGTGTAATCCCAAAAATAACATATGTTACAATATCATTAAAATATGAGTGAGTGAGTGAGTTTAGTTTAACCCCACTTTTAGCAATATTCCAGCAATATTATGACAGGGACTCCAGAAATGGGCTTCACATAGTGTACCCATGTGGGGAATCGAACCCCGGGTCTTCGGTGTGACAATTAAAATCTGATTTCAGTATACTGATACACAAAGATCTGTGAATATCCTATTACAGGTCATGTTAGAATGACCTTTCACAAATTTTAGACCAGTGAAACGACTACAGCAAACAACAGGACGTTGAGTTGATCTCATCAAAAAGCAGTTTTCTTGTGCTGTACGGCACTAGTTTTAAAAATGCAATTTCCATTCCAGACTATGCTTTGAAAATACATTTCTCAATTCAAACTTTGGAAAGCGAACAAAAAAGCTCTGTAATATTTAAAAGATGGCTAGGAATGAATGGCCATACTTCCCACGGGCAAACGTCTAGCATGAAACGTCTAGCATTTGAAATGAGTAACATTCATTCGTAATGCCCATTCCGATTGCTAAGATGAAAGGTCGGTTTAATCTGACCTGTAACAGGATGTCTTCAGATCTTTCATGTAGCAAGCCCTATGATCTGCTTTCAATGAGATTATTATAAAATTTTGCCAAAAAATTCAGAAAACATCACAAAAATCATCAGACTGGTGTACTTAAATTTCAGAACTAAAATCTAAAAATCTGAAAAGCAAGTGATTTCCGTTCAACAAGTGGTCCTTTGAAAATTAAAAGGCACGTCCTAAAATAACAAAATTGATTATTTGTAAAAAGAACTAAAATGAAAAGTAACTTCAGAAATAGCACTTTTTTTATAATGAAACCTGTGTGAAGATGAAACAGTCTTAAAGATCCAAAGAGCATCTTCTCCGCTGCTCCAGACAGACGACACACAGATAAGAAAAAGATATTCTAAATTGATGCAAATCTGAGTCGGCTGAGAGTAATTTTGGCAGCTTTTTCTTCCGGGTTGGATCTGTGAATTGTATTATGCACATATTAAGCTTTCATTGCGTCTGACATGACAGTTTTATCATATCATCCAGTATGTCTGCCATGATAAATCCCAATAAACATTTCATCTTTCTGAACAGGCTTGACAAAGCTGATGCTTTCATGAGAGGAGCAAAGACACTGTAAGGAGCTTACAGAATACGAGTGTAGGAGTTTGTACACATTTGTCATCAGAGGAATGTGATTGGTTAATGTCTGCATGGTCAAGAGTTACACTTCTTCGTCAATACTGATCCGTAATGATCCTTTTGCCATGTGAACTTCAATAATTTTTTCCATGCTTTTCTCAAGAAATTCCACAAAATGCTTACTCATCAGTTGAAAAAACAGAAATCATACAAAACTTGCCTCTGACAATTGCTTCATCTTAAGCATCGACAATTATGTTCTTCAATGACAACCATTACACTCTGTTGGCAGCAATTTGCTGCAAGACGTCAAATCTTGGTAAATAAATAATTGCACCTTTCAAATTCATAATACTCAAATTGGAAGTGAATTGCACTTTGAGAAGGCCATAGGATATTTCTGTCACCAACTCGTCATTTGTCCATCACATTAGTTCAAACCAGTGGCCTTCCGACAGCTATTTTCTGGCTTTCTGTCACAAGGCTAACAAACAGCCCATTCACCCTCGGGGCCCAGCAGTAAATGCATCTTTTCTCTGGCGTAATCGGACTCCTTTCTTGCAACATTGCATCCCGATTGATCAAGGCTTGTTACATGTAATCAATGCCAGCTTTGTAACCACAGAGATCAATAATCAATCGTGGAAGACATTGGGTAGATAAGCACTATCATCAGGCTCACCCAAGGTCATCGAGTTGTCGCCTCCATTTTCCTGTCCTAACAAACGTGTCTTGTCATCTGAAATAAACAAATTGCAAATAACAGTGTGCCAAGTTTGGTTAACTATTTAACTTTATTCCACTCTAGTGTTCTCACTTTGCAGTAAAATCAATACAGTTTCTTTGTTTATGTGAAGAGAATGGAAGACTTCAATATTTTAAGGAGAGATGAAAGTTAACATGATATTGCTCTCAGGCTTGGAGGGATGTTGATTCTCAAGAAACATGAACAGTCTGTGTAGCATTAAGTGGTTCAGATGATCTTGCTGGACTAAAACTTATTTCCCAAAGAAACTATTAAATTCCAAGAAAAGAAGTTTAATTTTTATTGAAAGACTGTTTGAAGGATATCGTTGTCTTGAAGAACTGCACAGCAACAAATTGACTGATTGACTGAATATTTCAGCAGATTGATCTCTAGCCCTTTTGAAATATCACAACCATGACAAACAGACATCTATCATGTCCAGATTCCTTACAGGGACAACCATGACATACAGCCATCTATCATGTCGAGATTCCTTACAGGACAGGGACAACCATGACATACAGCCATCTATCATGTCGAGATTCCTTACAGGAACAACCATGACAAACAGCCATCTATCATGTCCAGATTCCTTACAGGGACAACCATGACATACAGACATCTATCCTGTCCAGACTCCTTACAGGGACAACCATGACATACAGCCATCTATCATGTCGAGATTCCTTACAGGACAGGGACAACCATGACATACAGACATCTATCTTGTCGAGATTCCTTACAGGAACAATCATGACATACAGCCATCTATCTTGTCCAGATTCCTTACAGGGACAACCATGACATACAGCCATCTATCATGTCGAGATTCCTTACAGGGACAACTAGGACATACAGCCATCTATCATGTCCAGATTCCTTACAGGGACAACCATGACATACAGCCATCTATCATGTCCAGATTCCTTACAGGACAGGGACAACCATGACATACAGCCATCTATCATGTCCAGATTCCTTAAAGGAACAACCATGACAAACAGCCATCTATCTTGTCCAGATTCCTTACAGGGACAACCATGACATACAGCCATCTATCATGTCCAGATTCCTTACAGGAACAACCATGACATACAGCCATCTATCTTGTCCAGATTCCTTACAGGGACAACCATGACATACAGCCATCTATCCTGTCCATATTCTTTACAGGGACAACTAGGACATACAGACATCTATCCTGTCCAGATTCCTTACAGGGACAACCATGACATACAGACATCTATCATGTCCAGATTCCTTACAGGAACAACCATGACATACAGCCATCTATCTTGTCCAGATTCCTTACAGGGACAACCATGACATACAGCCATCTATCCTGTCCAGATTCTTTACAGGGACAACTAGGACAAACAGACATCTATCCTGTCCAGATTCCTTACAGGGACAACCATGACATACAGACATTTATCATGTCCAGATTCCTTACAGGGACAACCATGACTTACAGACATCTATCATGTCCAGATTCCTTACAGGGACAACCATGGCATACAGCCATCTATCCTGTCCAGATTCCTTACAGGAACAACCATGGCATACAGACACCATGAATCACACCAACCATGACATATAGACACCATGAATGACAACAACCATGAAACATAGTATTGGTGTTCCGATAAATTGAATGATCGAAGATTGGTCGGAGTGACAAAATGACTATACAATCGAACACATTTTCTTATAATCGAACACAAACGATTTTGGAACTACTGGTTTAGTTTTTGAAACACTTGACGATCGAACATATCTACGAAGTTGTCAGAAAATTGTTAGAAACCTCATTTCACTGACAGAAAAGTCATGACTGAATATTTCTTGAAGACTCCAGGAAGTTTATGTTCATGGATATTAGTAAACACTTTAAAGCACGGTTCCCTATGCGGAGATCAATGCTCATGCTGTTGATCACTGTATTGTCTGATCTAGACTCAATTATTTACAGACCGCCTCGATATAGGTTGAATATTGCTGAGTGAGGTGTAAAACTAAACTCACTCACTCACTCACTTTAAAGCAGCAAGTTGCATCATGTTATAACAACCTGAATAAGAAAATATGAAAAATGACGCTAACCGATTCTTTTTTGACAACTGATCGGTTGTAATGAACAAATCATCAATTATGAGATTTTAACCAGTTCCCAACACTAAAACATAGGGACCTGTCTTACCATGGAGGTGCATGATAGATATGGGACCTGAATGCTAGCAGAGTGATGATCTCTCCTCGTTAGGTGAGATGGATGACTCATAGCATCAGTAACTTATATCATAGCCACAGTGTTAAAAAAGCATAGAATCCTCATTAAACCACAACATGCAACAAAAGAATTATTCCTAGAAAAGACATAATGATCACTTCATTAAAAACCAAACATGTTGCAAAAAAATAATTGGATGTATTGTTAATGGAACTGAATTCTGTGTCTTAGGAAACCAGCTTCACAAACACATTTGATGGATGTATGCAAAAATTGAAATACTGTTCCTAACTCTTGACGCAGACTGGTCAAATTGCTGAGCAAGGTAATACCATGATGCCATGGAAACATATCTGAGTTCACCGTTTCCTTGAAGACAGAATTCTTCTTCAGCTGTAATGATGAAATGGCATCAGTCTTTTAAAAAATTTGTAATCAGAAAAACATGCAACCATGAAAAGGCCATTTCAAATTTTCACATCAAATTTAACTTGAAACTCACAGATAATGGAATATTTGAACGATTGCCCCCATCAACTGCTGTGACATAAGCTGAGCATTGTACAACCCAAAAATCTTGAAAAAATACAGTAACATATTTTCTACACTATTCGCTTTTCTAAATGTTGAGGGGCGGTGGGGTAGCCTAGTGGTTGAGGCATGTACTCGTCACGTCAAAGACCCAGGTTCGATTCCCCACATGGGTACAATGTGTGAAGCCCATTTCTGGTGTCCCCTGCTGTGATATTGCTGGAATATTGCTAAAAGCAGCGTAAAACTAAACTCACTCACTCACTTTAAATGTTGAATCTGTAGACAATATTATCTGCGTCCTTCTAAAAAGACTTCCAAAACCTTTGTCCCAAAATATATCTAACTAATGCTATCACGATTTCTAATCATGTTCACCAATAATAATTCAAAAGAGAACAACTGTAATTTTTCAGTGGCATTTTGCAGCTTGGCCATATAAACATCATTACTTCAGTTGTCACAAAAGTTTGAATTTGTAATTGTAACATGATTAACAGCATTAGGAGGGTAAGTTGGAGTTATCTGCCCATGGCATTCCACCTGGAGTGACCTCCCTTGGAATAAAATGGTGTGTTTGAGAACAACATTGCAATTTAAAGTTAAAACTTGTAACAGTTACTCTTTGGCCTGGAGGAAGAATCAGAGGTGGTTTATACTACTTCTTTGTTACTATAGCAATCCCTTTTCTGTTAAAAGAAGCATTGTTGGACGATTGGAATAAACAAAAAGAAAGATTTTCATTAGCAGGGAATAGAAGTCTAGACAAGGGTTTTGGCATTGAATGCTAACATTCCAATCTGGTAATGTTCAAACATCGGCCTTGACTTTGTACACAGAGTTTTAATGACAAGATATAGCTTCATGTCTATGTGAGGCCACATAATTGGACTTCTATACTGAAAAATTCTTGTAAGCTTATATTACTTCAAAGTTACATCATGTTTCATCAGCGAGCAAAGTAAAGTCTCCGTATCATTCACTGCATGTTCTGATCCTGTGCAAAAACAACCAAAACAACATAGGCTAATGTTTTCTGCTGTTTCTATCATATAACTTTCATATTTTCTTAAAAATCATAATACTGATTTACTTGACATTTGTGCATGATTCTCTTGGAAATGTATAACTATTAATAACTATCGTTTTTTTCCTTTAATATAGATCCATATTGCACCAGATTTGACATTCCCAAGTAGGTTATGTGAGAACAGCTAGACTAATAAGGAAATTAAAGGCAGTGTGTTTGGAGATGAACACTGAAGGAAAGTTTTTGCAATAATGATATGCAGAATGAAAGTGTGAAATTACGCCTGATACTACCGGGGTACCCATTTGCACAACCATGTACGTCAACTTACTTACACCAGTGTGGCTGGCTTGGCCTCCCGGTCGTCATACCATGCCAGCATCTCTTCACTGAATGCTTCAGCCAGTGACTCGCCTCTGTCCAGAGAAAAGCTACTACTGGGTTTCACCCCTTCACTGGGTGCTGGGGACTGGCTGGCAGATGCACTGGGGCTGCTGGAAGAACATATAACAAATATAGTTACATATAGATTACCTTTCTACATTGTCGAATAATAGACTGACTGACTGACTGAGGTTGGTTTTACGCCGCTTTTAGCAATATTCCAGCAACATCACGGCGGTGGACACCAGAAATGGGCTTCACACATAGTACCCATGTGGGGATTCGAACCCGGGTCTTCGGCGTGACGAGCCAACGCTTTAACCACTAGGCTACACCACCGCCCTCGAATAATAGAAGGTCAACATAGACATATACTGACACATACAGAAACATAGACACTCACAGACACATACAAATACAGACAGATGCACAGACACATACAGATAGACACACATGGACATAGATACATACAGACAGATGCGTGCACATGCACACACACACTGACAGACTTAGACACACACAAAGATGTACCCCACACACAGACACACAACACACACAGACACAGACACAGGCACATATGGAGTTTAAACACTTTGTTACAACTGACTGACTGACTGAGTTTGGTTTTACGCCGCTTTTAGCAATATTCCAGCAATATCACGGCGGGGGACACCAGAAATGGGCTTCACTCAATGTATCCATGTGGGGATTCGAACCCGGGTCTTCGGCGTGACGTGACAACGCTTTAACCACTAGACTACCCCACCGCCCCCTTTGTTACAACAAGCACCTTGAACATGCACAAGTACATGGCTAAAGGCGAATCATAAATGACTTTTATTATTATTATAACTATGGCACAACAGATTAACTATAGTAATATGAAATCCACACCCAGTTACACTCAGAGACAAGCACCGACACAGACAGACACACAGAGAAACAGACACTCACAGACACACACACATATTAAGCCTAACTGTTAATTACTACTATGACATAACTGAATAACGATTGTAATATGAAAGAATCAGTAGGTCTTAACCTTTTTAATCAATATACATGCATTAGATACCAAACTTTATATCTTGATACAAGGGTACTGGCAGCTGAGGCTCTACATCATTGATTCAACCAGGATCAAAGAGTTCCAGCTGATGAACAAGCTGATCCTGGCTTTAGCTCACCTGATCTTCAGTCAGGTGAGCTATAGCAAATATACCTCCTCTATAAAATGTTCTAACAGTGAAGATCTGGGTTAGAAATGGTCTTCTGAAACCCATGCGTTACACAAGGGGCAGCTAACAGCAGCAGGTGGTCAGGCTTGCTGGCTTAGTCTATGGTTGACACATGCCATCATATCCAAATTTCCTAAATCGATGCTCATGATGTTGATCACTGGATTGTCTGATCCAGACTTGATTAACTACAGACCACGCCATATAGCTGAGTGTGGCTTTAAACAACAAACAAGCAGTAAAATGTTCAGTAACGTCTCTCTGAAGAGTTCTCAAAGTACATAATAAAATCAGTTCCCATCTTTCCTTAACTGTGGCAAGAAAATCGAATTTTGCCATGACAGTGTCATTTATCATGTTACGCTAAAAAACTTCTGAATATGCCAGCTGGCAGTAATTGTTACCATAAGCAGCTTAATCTATGTGCAAATCACTTCAAAGAGAAGTTCTCTATTCCTTGCAATCCATCTTACAAAAGACAGAGAAATTCTAGAGGCCAAAAATAATTCACCAGCTGCCATCTTCAAACAACGTCCTCACATCTCACTACGGCTTATGTTGCACGGATCAGAGAGAAGACACAGTTTATTCATTTGATATTTGTAAACGGACAGTTTTATACTTTGCCTACAGACTATCTTGGATTTGTTTGTTGATCATTACCTCACTAAGCAATTAAGTGTAAAAGCTGTTGAGGCGTTTTATTGTTGATAGACTGGTTTATCGAATATTTATGACAAAAGCTGTAAGTGGTCGAGACTTCCAAATTAACGAACTATTAATGGCAGTTTGATTGTCATTTACAGCCAGAGCAATATTGTAGCACTGTGGTGCCAGCCTCAGTCAAGTCCTGACCAGACAAGCATGTGATTAATATTAAGAGCAATGATCCATGCAGTGATTGATTAGACTCGATTGATTTGTCAATCATGACTCCACACAGACCGAAACCTTTGGATATTTACTGGATATTAGCGCCGTACAAACAGTCGTATAGTATGCCTTCAGTGAATAGGAACCTCGGGACAAATTGTATCCTTGAAATCCAAATGGGTCAGACTATATTTCCAACATATTTCCGACACAGTATTCTGTGTATAATGAAGAATTACAGATTTCACACTGTACTGGAACCCAGTGGGGTGATACTATATTTTTATTTTTCAAAACTCAGAACTTTAATTATTTTGATGACTGTGGCGCCATACAAATAGAAGCTTGGGACAAATTGTATCCTTGAAATCCAATGGAGTGAGATTATATTTCCAATTTTCAAAACTCAGGCACAGAATTCGGTGTATTATAATAATAGTGGGTATTTGTAACCACGCCTATATCTGTGCATTCAATGCTCGCTCAAGGCGCTACAGCACACATATTATTACTCCGGATAACCCAAGCTGCCTGTTAGGCGCTAGAAGGTTATAGTCACATGACTTATCCCACCGGGTACCCATTTTCCTGCTGGGTGAACAGAGACAATGCTGAACAAACTCAATTGCCTAAGGTGAGACCACATGTGTCACATGTGCTTCGTTGTGGGGCAGGACTGAAGTCCTAGAAACTCTCAGGAGCCAAGCTGCCAAGCACGGTCACCCGTCCAAGGACTCTCCGAGCTCGACGGTGCTTAACTTCACCAATTTGTGACCTGAGCTTCGAGCACAGGACCACAGGAACAATTACAGATTTTTACACATTTCTGAAACCCAGATGGGTCAGACTACTTTTCAAAATTTTAAAATTCTGAAAACAGAAATCTGAATATTTCGAAGGTTCTGCACTGTTCTGAAACCCATTAGAGTAAGACAACTTTTCCAGTTTTGCAAAACTCAGAATTTAAGAATTTCCACAGTTCTGATTGTGTGGAAAAGATAAACCAGGGGTTGATAGCATGAGCAACAATCCACACCAAGTCGTCAGTATGACATAGCTGCGATGGCATAGCCTAATGGTTAAAGTGTCCGCTCGACACGCTGAAAACCCGGGTTCGATTCCCCACATGGGTGCAATGTGTGAAGCCCATTTCTGGTGTCCCCCGCCGTGATATTGCTGGAATATTGCTAAAAGCGGTGTAAAACCATACTCACTCACTCACTCACTATGACATATATTCTGCTCCAACTCATGTTGTTACATATCAGCTTTGAAAAATCAAAACGGTCCAAAGAATATATAAATTCTCAATAACATTCTTCAGATTGGTTTAAAAAACACTTACTACGAAGAAAAAAATATTGATCATATATTGATCTGTGATATCAAATTTTCCAATCAGCTACAAACAGGCATTAACCAAATTTGAAACCTCTCAACAGAAAATGCATTAGGTTTACATCCATTCTATCATGACCAATAACAAGGCAACTGTGAAATCTTTGGTTAAATCAGAAACAATTAGTGATATGGTATTGGCTGAGTCTAACAGCTGAAATTCAAGGATCAGTGACAAACAGTTTTAATCAACATACATGTTTGCTTTGGGTGCCTTAAATGTATTTTATGCCTTCATGAATACAGGAATATGTTTTCTGTATCACAATTGTTCAAGAACAAATATACTTTGTTTTTTTTACTCTTTTAACCGTTACATACGAAAGATTTGTGGTTAGTCTTATGCGAACATCAAATTCATTCTTAAAAAATTTGTGGTTAATTAATACCGCGCGATTAAAAGTTGCCAAAATGTCGCCTTCTTCACTCGCGCCCGCCAACGAAACCGCAGACAGGTTACGTAACTCTGTAGCCAAAGCACTGCAGTGACGTCATATGAGGAAGGATTTTCAGTTAGTTGTATATAAAGTGTGTAGCAAGCTTGTCATTTTGATGATTTCTCGACATCAACGAAGACATGCCGAATCGTTGTGTTGTCGTCAATTGCTCCTAGGGGTCGGGCAATGGTGTCACCATGCACAGATTTCCACAGGGCCCTGCAGTTCGTGCTAAATGGGTTATGTTTGTGAGTGTGAAGCGAGCGTTGTGGAAGCCTGAAACGATATCTTACTTGTGTTCAGATCGCTTCACGGAAGTTAAAGAATCAAAACTACTTACTATTTGTAGTAAAATATGTATATAATTGATGACCATAAAGATTTTCCATGACACAATTTGTAACATAACGATTTCTTCCTCGGAAGCGAGGTTGTGGTCGAAGTAACAATAATATTGTAAGTAGTATTATATTGACAGACTGTATACCGACTTCTAATCATATTACATGGATTACTTCACTGACACACAATAAAATCACGATGGCAGCTATCACTCGAGAATATGAAGAGACAATTGTAATTTGTTCTAAAATACACATTACTGTTATGAACTTATAACTTGGTACAGATTGGAAGAATTAAATCATGAGGTACTGATAACTAATTTGCAAAAATATCTTTTCTCTTTGTAATTCTTTGAGAATGTTCATTTATCCATCGCTTGTGCACAAGCAAATGCTTAGGCATTGTAATTAGGTTGCTAAAGAATGTATGCTGTACCTGTTTGGAAACTTGGGACAAAAGGCTGCATTATTTTGGGAAGAAACCTGTAGAATGACTAAGTTATCAAGGCCTGAGGTTACATGTGAGGGATGCATGACTTGGATTAAAATAAATGGCTGAAATCCAATTTTGTTACTCCACCGAGGGTGATCATCACGAACAAGAATATGCCATTATATCCGCCTAGCTGTTAATCATAGTGAAAAAATACTGAAATCTACATTTTACTCCATTCAAGTCTGTTCGGATGTCTACTTCAAAAACATCTTAATGACTAGAGAGTTTTATGGCAGCTTCTAATCCCATTCACGACCGGTCCAATTTAACATGTCCAAATTTAATCCATTAGCTTCTATTTTCATCACCTACCCCCCTACAAAGACATTACGGAGACCACAACTTAACCAAGTATGAGAGATTCACTGGAATCTGATATGTGCTGGAACTGGCGCTGAATTCTCTCTCCCATTTCTTCAGAGGAATTATTCCTGGCTTGAACCATAGTCTTCAGTTCTTGGAAGAAATCTCTTTAGAATATTTGGTTTGCTGTCTTCTAGAGGGGTTCAGGGAGGAATTGTTTTCAGGATATATAAACTATGTTAACTTTGAAGATGTCTGGTTTCAGATAGAGTTCCGATTCTGTAAACTTTAATTTGGTTCCTGCCTCTACTTGAAGTGCTTGTGGATGTTAACACATGTGAAGTTTGGTAAAGTTGGCAGGAAATTTATAAAAAATGCAATTGCATCATATAATGTTATCTTGTGAATTTATTTTTTTAAGTTCAAGGCTGCAGTCAATTTATTTTTTATAGCTAAGGTTGTAAACAGAATACCATAGGTTCTGTAGCTCACCTGCATCTTGGAACATTTGTTTTGCAAACCTCATCATGGTATTTATATAAAGATGTTCAAACACCAAGGATACAGTTTATGAATGATTTGTAGGTTTACATGTAAATAACAGTATAAAATGATGAACACACAAAAAATAGACAATAGCTAAATATGATTCTGATGAACTGTCATGTATTAGCTACTTGAGAGATTTGTTGCAAGTCTTAATGGTGTTAATTTGTGGCTGTTTGTTATTCTTAATATTTCAAAAAGAAACAAAAGAATACAAATTGTAGGCGTGTTAATCGGTGTATATTAACCTTCTAGCACCTTATCCAGGGTAATAATGTACATAATGTTGTATACGCTGTATAGAGCATGTCCCTGTGTCGTGGATTTCAGCGCCATATAAGTGGCCAATTATTATAATTATTATTATATCCAAGTAAGTGAAACTTCTTTTGTTATGCGTGTAAGAAATATTTATTTTGTCATGTCAGCATGTAGAAAATATTTATTTTGTCATGTCAGCATGTAGAAAATATTTATTTTGTCATGTCAGCGTGTAAGAAATATTTATTTTGTCATGTCAGCATGTAGAAAATATTTATTTTGTCATGTCAGCATGTAGAAAATATTTATTTTGTCATGTCAGCGTGTAAGAAATATTTATTTTGTCATGTCAGCATGTAGAAAATATTTATTTTGTCATGTCAGCATGTAGAAAATATTTATTTTGTCATGTCAGCGTGTAAGAAATATTTGTTTTGCCATGTCAGCGAGTAACAAATATTTGTTTTGTCATGTCAACGTGTAACAAATATTTGTTTTGTCATGTCAGTGAGTAACAAATATTTATTTTGTAAAGTCAGCGTGTAACAAATATTTGTTTTGTAACGTTACTGTGTATCAAATATTTGTTTTTACATGTCAGCGTGTAATAAACATTTCTTTCATAATATCATGTAACCATTGGTTCGTGACAAGACAAACCAGTGGTTGAAATCAAGAGCACCACTCCACATCAGTCTACAAAGACATGGGATAACAGATTATCCAACCATTTCTATTCAGTTTATCAGGCTACATTCCATTCAGTTGTAGCTTATTAATGGGAGAAACATTTTCTAGATTTCTTCAAGGCACCATGTACATTAACTGTTCATGGACAAGATTCATCTGAATTTAAGCATGACTATTTGGTCAGACTGTGTACAGTGTTTTTCATCAAATGTAGAGACAATGGAACACAATTTATGAATGTCCTTGTCTGTAGGTACTGTAGGGCAATAAGGGTGAATGTGTTGCATGAGGTGAGGTGAAAATGGGTTTAACGTCGTGCTTGAGAATATTTCGCTCATATGACGACGTGCATGCGTGTGTATGTGTATGAGTGGCTGCTTGTACTAGCCCAGACTTAAGTTTGTTTTATAGTGCTAGCCCACTGAGATATCATGCCGCAGTGATGCATGAATACCCCACTCAGACACATTATACTGACTCCGAGCCGACCAGTCCTTGTTGTACCCATTAATGCCGAGTGCCAGGCAGGGACCAACAAGTACCATATTTTAACGTCTTTTGGTATGATGTGGTCAGGGATCGAACCCGCGACCTTCCGCTCTCCGGGCGGACGCAATAACCACTACACTACGGAGGCGGTCGTGTTGCATGAGGAAGGTAAAGATGAAAACATTAATAAATTAATTTACTACGGCCTTAAAACAAATACCCTGAAATCATTCATTAGGCCAGACTAATTTTATTTCTTGTCTTCCGGATCCACTGGTCGTATCTTTTCAAGAATAAGAAAAAAAACCAAAAACTTTCCCTGCTCAACAAATAAATCCTTCTGTTTTTATTGGCCAAAAATGAAAACTTAAAAGGAACATTTTTTTATATTGTTTTTTTTGCTCCATATACACTTCATAAATTGCCAGAAGCAAAATATTTAGAAGGAATATTACGTTGACTGGTGATTTTATTTTTTATTTTTTCCCTCCTGCCTTTAGGTTTTCTGAAGACAAAAATCCATAAAAAATAAAAATAAAATTGGTCTGGCCTTAACATATCTAGTTTAATTTAAATGACACAAAGCTAAAAATAGAGATCCAGTCAAATGATACATGTAAAAAATTATTCTGCAGTGAGAGATGAGGAGTGAGTGAGTGATGTAGTTCCACACCACTTTTAGCAATATTCCAGCAATATCAAATGGGCTTCACACATTGTACCCGTGTGGGGAATCGAACCTGGGTTTTCAGAGTGACAAGCAGACGCTTTAACCACTAGGCTACCCGATTGCCCCCAAGAGATGAAGATGGTGATAAATAAAACTATATTTAGAAGTAAATTGGCTCAGATTATATAAATAACAGAATGAAGACATGATATACCAGGGAAGACATTATAACAGCCATCACATCTTATTTGATAAAAGATCCATGGTCCTGGGATTTTTCAACCTGATCAATGTTTGCTGAACTAGACTCTTCTGTTCCATCCATGTCAGTGACAGATAATCATTGTGGAGCGTACTTATTCTCGCTAAACAGACTTCTAAATTTCTTAGACATACAAGAAGTACTTACACACATAAGAAGAGTAATTGCTTTCATTGTCCCTTGACGCAGCCTGTGTACAGAGGTATTCGAGATGCATTGTATGGCATAGTAATGAAACTGACAATTTATCTTGTGCTTTCAACAAGGTTGATTGCTTGTGGCAATTCGGTTTGGTTTTGTTGCAAATCAATATTATTCTGAAACAACGTTTGCAATATTTCAAGTTCCAGTGGACTCGAAACAAAAACTGATAGCGAGTAAGTTTCGGCTTCAATGCTGCTTTGTACAATATTTCAGTTCAATTATTGTGTGTCCGTTTCATTTCAGAGGAAAGTTCAAAGAATTTCATGTTGCATCTGTTTTCCATCTTGGTGAAACCCACTAACACAAGGCTGGCACTGACATGCCAATTATATAAATCAGGGTCATACTGGGATATAAGCCCATGACCATCTCGGATCCTGGCATGGTAAAGGGAAGTAACTATGTTTAGTTGTGACTGGGCTATGCTTGATGACATAGTATACTGACATCATGAGCATCAATCTGCCCAATTGGGATAAAATGACGTGTGTCAACCAAGTCAGCAAGCCTGGTCACTAGTGTTGGGAATTGGTTAAAATCTCATAACTGATGACTGGTTCATTACAACCGATTAATCATCGAAAATATTTGGTTAGCGATATTCATCAAATTTTACTGGTTATGTTTGTTAGCGCACCAAAAAATATATTAAAAAATATGTAGACCAAACTTATGAAAAATATTGTTAAAGCAAACAAGTGTTCCAGAATTGTTTGTGTTTGATTATGAGAAAACATGATCGATTACTTGGTCGTTTAGTCATTGCAACCAATCTTCGATTATTTCAGTTAATCGGACCACCACTACTGACCACCCGATCCCGTTAGTCGCCTCTTATAACACGCATCAGTTACTGAAGACCAATCTTCACGGGTTTAAAGTGATTACATCATATGGATGCATAAAATGATACTGCACTTCAAGCACAGGTTTGTTTGTTTGTTTGTTCTACACCTCACTCAGCAATATTCCAGCTAGATGGCGGCAGCCCTTAATTAAAAGAGTCTGTACCAGAGTGAGTGAGTGAGTGAGTTTAGTTTTACGCCACACTCAGCAATATTCAAGCTATATGGCAGGAGTCTGTAAATAATCGAGTCTGGATCAGACAATCCAGTGATCAACATCATGAACATCGATCTGCTCATCCCGTACCGCAGGTGCATTTGTTTCACTGTTCCAACTACTGCGCTTACCCCCTTGTAATACAAACCAACAATAGAGATTTGAAACTATGATGGTTTGTTAAACAACTTTTATCCTAAGTTGAATAAAATTCTAAAATTTAAATGTTCAGTTGGCAAGGTAAAATTATCAGGATTCACAATCTTATTTTCACTTTATTTGATTTACCATGCCGCAGTGAAGCATGAATACCCCACTCAGACACATTATACTGACTCCGAGCCAACCAGTCCTTGTTGTACCCATTAATGCCGAGCACCAGGCAGGGACCAACAAGTACCATATTTTAATGTCTTTTGGTATGACGCGGTTGGGGATTGAACCCGCGACCTTCCGCTCTCCGGGCGGACGCTCTAACCACTACACCGCGGAGGCGGTAGTTTCAATAATAAATGGATGAGGCAACAAAATATCCACTGCTACAAAGTGTTAAGAAAATCAAACAAGCTGTGTACAACTCAAATATTGTTAAATAGCCATGCTTGGTCCTTCGATCTACTGTAACGTTTGATAAATATGTAGGAAAATATAATGTGATGAATATTTTGGATATTCTACAGTAATCATGTAGATTAGTAATCAGATAACAGAAAGAAATATTACCGTAAAATCTAAAAAATAAAAATATAATTAGACACTAGTTGCCATAAACTCTTAGCCATTAAATTACCCAGATTCACAAATACACTAGGGTGTAAGCCAGACAAGCAATAAACAGATTTGTAACAGTTGACCATCTTTCTTGTTGGTTCAAACAAAGTGGTTCCATCTGCAATTCCTAAAACCAGAAGCACCAAGACAACAAAACATCGGTTTCCAGACCAATGATGACAACATGCGCACTGACAGCCTGGAAAATACATCTTCCACTCCTGTAACAAAAACATAGTGGGACTTTGCAGACTGGATAAAAAATGTGGTCGGTTTGGCAAAGATTATACCCTTTTTCTGACCTCAGTAATTTTAGTTCAGCAGTTCACAAACATTATACTTTTTGCCAGTCTACGATCCCAAGGGATGACTTTTCTTAACATGTTATGACAGCTCCATCAATTCGATATAATTCATGTGTTGACCTATTGGCAGGCAGCCAATCACAGCATTTGTTATAAAACCAATGCATCTGCAACTACAAAATGGCACTAAAGTGAACAATTCTAACGAAGGTATATTTGTTTAAAAATAGAGATTAAAGCTGAGAATACGCAGATTGATATTTGGAACTAAGTAAGCGATCAATAATCAATTGTAATCGCAGAGACCTACACAGAAGTCACGTGGGCAGTCATGGGACATGGTCACAACACTGTGCTTACGAAACAGGCACCGATTTATACCTCCTGTTAAGGATGACGAAGGATACTTCCTGTTGAGACACACACGTGGGTATGCTGTTTACATTGCAGTTTTATGACTCAGTAAATAGCCCCAGTTGCTCATGTCTTTATTTACCAAACATAGCAATAAGAAATATACTTCTAAAGTTTAATTTGATGCTTCACTATTTGCTGGTTGATAAGAGATATTTTGTGTCAAGTGTTAAAGTGAATGGGCGGTGTACTAGCGTTAAAGCGTTTGCTCATCACACCAAAGACCCGGGTTCAATTCCGGGTTAAATTAAATGCTACTTGAACAATTTCAATGAACTTGCCGGGATAGAAATGTCGCCAATGTTCCTTCACAATTTTTGAGTGAGTGAGTGAGTGAGTTTAGTTTTACGCCGCACTCAGCAATGTTCCAGCTATATGGCGGCGGTCTGTAAATAATCGAGTCTGGACCAGACAATCCAGTGATCAACATCATGAACATTGATCTGTGCAATTGGGAACCGATGACATGTGTCAACCAAGTCAGCGAGCCTGACCACCTGATCCCGTTAGTCGCCTCGTACAACAAGCATAGTCGCCTTCTGTGACAAGCATGGGTTGCTGAAGACCTATTCTACCCCGGATCTTCACGGGTCTCACAATTTTTGAAGTGAAACAGTAAGAAAACTTATTTCAAACATGACTTTGCACTTGAGAAAACATTTTAAAAGTTCAGAAAACTTTCACCACACAGAAAGCCATAGATTTCTTCAATGTTTATTAAGGTTGGTTATATACTCATAAATAGTATCTAGTATTATCCATAATCAGATTTAATGTCATCCACAATCTCATGTAATGTCATACAGTTCTGACAATACTGGCAAATGACAATTCTGTGTTAATACCACAAGTTTTATCAGGCCAATGTCACAGAAGTATTTTGATTTAAGACAAAACCATTCCACAGAAATAGACGGCCAATATTCGCGTTTTGAAGTAATGTATAAATTTGCCATTCATCATACCATGTAGGACTACTAAAGCCGAGTCTGAAACATCGAGATCGAATATCCGAAGCAACTGGCAAGCTCTGACGTAATATCACTCAAATGATATTGACTGCACTGAGATTATAGAGTGTCGCTGCAAGGCGCCATTGTCCAAGCACTTGATAACAACCAAAGTATTGTCAACCTGGGTTTAATGAAGCGCGTCATTGAAACACAGATCCAAGCAACCATTCCTTCAGCTAATAGGCTTCGGTTAACATTGGAACAACTACTTGAAAATCATTAGATGAAGAAAAAGCATTTTCTTTCCTAAATATCCTCCAATGGCGTAAAGAATCGATGCCATTTGCAGAAGAGGAAGTTGAGTATGGACATTGATTACCGTGATGTACAAGCGATTGCTTCATATACCATGCCAACAGCGACGCCAGAAACAAATGTCCACCTCCATCAACCCGTTTATAGATCTAACTAGGTTTCTGGGCTATATTGGAGAAATATTTACAAAATAGTTTGGTAGCCAGGCGCCAGGCATATCCTCGGGAGATGGCTTATGAGGAGACAAAGGGCACTTAGTGCCACAAGTCAAAGAATTTTGGTTGTCAGAAGCCATAACTAACGCACATCTTTCAAGAAAAAAGTGTAGGATTGTTTGCTTTGTGTTTTGAAGCAAACACAGAAAGTGCTTATCTGACTTGGGGAACTTATTCTTGCCCAGATTGGTATTGAGTGATAAAGAGTGGGTTGATGAGTCCAGTATGTTTACATCATTCATCACTAGAGTCTGTTGGTGTTTCACTGCCAGTGTTTGAATGAATGTGGCCACCATATTTGATTGATTGTCTGTTGTTAATAAGTAGGGTAGCCTAGTGGTCAAAGCGTTTGCTAGTCACGCTAAAAACAGGGTTCCCACGGGCATGGCAGGCCAAAATACCCTGACTTTTCCCTGACAAGTATAGATTTTTCCCTGACCATTTAAGTGTAAAAACTGGCCTCCTTCCTCCCTTTCAGTCAGTCCTAACCACGGTGTTAAGATATATCTGTCACACATATCATAAATACACACAATATTTGTTAATTTATTACATTGATATTTGTGATGAAGAAAATGATCCTTGACTCTCCTGCCACAATGTCACATAATACTATTAGATACATTTGAGCGTGACCATCAAATATATATTCTCAGGTGAAGTCAGTAATATATCATCTGAAAACTTTGTATTTTATATTAAAGACTTTTGACAAAGAGCACAAATGTGAAACTAATGATTTAATTGAATTGTTTCATTCAAAGTCAGGAACACATTTCTTCATTATCACAAAATGTTGTAATTATCAATGACGTATTTGGAAAGAATAAACATGCAAGATGTAACTTTACATTCAGTACAACCATGACAACTAGATTATGAACACCAATCAACCACTTTCAATTTTGTGAATAAACAGCAAATGTCAGAACATAGGGTATATTATAAACCTATGCTGTACTTTAACAATGAAACTTATATGGGTATTTTTGGCCAAAATGGGCTGTCACAATTTGCAAGAAACCACCATAGCCATCATACTATTTATAATATTTTGGAACCGTATACACATGAATGGAAAATTATCTGTTAACATAGTTATCTTTAGAAGAGGTGGATCTGTTGCCTATAAAGAAACATGTTTTTGAATGGCAAACAATTATCTATTGTTAATCACTATGCCTATCTCGGACAACTTGGACAGAATCAGAAGATGACAAATCCCCCGGCCCCTACAAATATGAAAGAGCAAATCATCTGACAGTCACTTAAAGTTGAACTTCATTTTTTTAGACAAAGTCCAAAACGTTTCCATGGAAACCAAGAAAAATAGATATGACAAAAATCTGTAAATAGCAAAAGGCACCACTTTAGGTTCTGTTTGATATTTCTGCCAAGTTTTGCTGAAAGATATTAAACGGCTTTCGAGTTGTGCTCTAGAAACAAAGCCCACCACTCCCTTTTAAGACTCAGTCTAAAACGTTTCCATGGCAACCAAGATACATAAAAATGACAAAAATCTATAGTCAAAGGCACCACTTTAGGTTCTGTTTGATATATCTGCAAAGTTTTGTTGAAAAATATTGAACCGTTTTCAAGTTATGCTCCGGAATCAAAATGATTACGGACAGACGGACAGATGGACAAGGTGTCGATTATATCCTCCCGCATTACATGCCGGGGGGGATAAAAAGAGTGTTATAAATCTGAAATCACATGCTAAGAAGGCTCTTATCAAATTTATGTCAGTTTCCCAGAATTTTTGAATTTTAACCCGGAAAATATGTTTCATATTGTTTGATTCAGAAACTCAACCAGTTGTGCTTTATAGAAGAACATGTCTGTTATATAACCCGTTTGTAGAAGATGAAATTCACATTATGATGATTTAAGAAAACAATACATGCCAAATCATTATCTGTAAAAATATCCTTCAAGTGACTTTGTTTCCATTCTATCCTCCAGAAATGAAAATGTAATACGTAATCTAGGGCTTTATGTAAAACATAGTGTTATGCTTAAAAGCAATCTCTTATCTGAACTGTAATTTATTTCATGAAATGTCTGTAACATGTGCTGCATCTTTGACTTTGACTACTACCATACCTGATTAGCGACATTCTGAGTCTTATTTTTCCCTGACCAAACCCTAAATTTCCCTGAAAACATATCAAAAGCCCTGACTTTTCCCTGACCTGTGGGAGCCCTGAAAAACCCAAGTTCGATTCCCCACCCCCACATGGGCACAATGTGTGAAGCCCATTTCTGGTGTCCCCCGCCGTGATGTTGCTGGAATATTGCTAAAAGCGGCGTAAAACCAAACTCAGTCAGTCAGTCAGTCGATTCCCCACATTAGCACAATGTGTAAACCAATTTCTGGTATCACCTGCCTTGATATTGCTGGAATATTGCTAAGAGCGGTGTAAATCTGTTCAAAATCAATCATATTTCTCTTGAATTAAAGCAGCAGTGAGATTTTAATTTATTTGCTAAGTTGGTTTGTTGTTTAATGTTGTACTCAGCAATTTTCCAGCTGTACGGTAGTGGTCTGTTACAATAATTGATTCTGCACCAGACAATACAGGGTTTGACATCATGGACATCAATCTGCCTAATTGAGACACGATGTCAACCAAGTCAGCGACCCTGACCACCCAATCCCGTTAGTTGCCTCTTTTGACAAGCATGGGTTGCTAAAGACCAATTCTAACCCAAATCTCCACAGGTGTTATTTTCTAAGACACAGGGGTGGAAATAACTTTAAAATTGCTAGTGTACTCCGGTACAGTGGCACATGTAAAATCACTTGCCCTGATAATTTTCCACTATACCGGCCATTTTCTTGTTGATTTTTTAAATAAACAACATAATTAACATTGGAATATCAACTGGACACCGGTACAGTGTGATATACAAATTTGCTTGCCCGACAGAAAAAAACACTGGACTCGGGCGTCGGGCAATGGGTTATTTCCACCCCTGAGACATGTAGTGGTTTGTATATTTCAGATGGGTAAGTCCTATATGTGCGACTTATCAATGATTCCCATAATGATTATAGTTATCATGATTATGACTCTCTGTTTGTCAGTAATGTACCTGAGCTCATGGGTTTCACTGAAGATGTGATCACTTTGGTCTGTCCATCAAAATCAAGTTAAAACACAACTGAAATATTGTAAAAAGTATCAGTTAAACCTAGTAAGACTTGCGATATGTGAGACGGGGACCAGGGCCTAGATTTTCGAAGATCTCTTAGCGTTAAGATAGTCGTAAGTGCCAAACATTAACATAAGCTTACGACTATCTTAGCGTTAAGAGAGCTTTGAAAATCTAGGCCCAGCTTACTTCCAGCTCCAGATTTCCAGTGACATGAGTATATTCAAGAACCAGTTCTGGTTCCAAATTGTGTGACCACCAAATATGACTTTACTTGACTGGACCAAGTGTACACCAGGCTTGTCTGTCACAGCTGTTGACAGTCAGAATAATTGGCTAATTTGGGGATGGTTAGATCGGAAATTTGTTATTTCTGCAAGGATTATCAGTTCCTTACTGTCAACTGACATGCATGACACCATTCAAAAAGGTATGAAACGTTGTTTGTCATCGGAATTACTAAGGTCTCGCGAAGTGCCGTGACCTACTTACAGGCCGTATATTTAGGTGTTGGAAATACATTTAGAGGCAGAACATTTTTGTTTACTCACTGCTTTAAGAAAAAAAAAAATTTTCTGGAAAGGAGGACAAATGATTTTTTAACTGTTGACAATTTAGCTTTTTGTCAAAGCAGAACAATAATTCTTTTTCAAGGATTTTCAGCAACAATTTAAGTTTGTGAAAATGAAATAGTTGAATATCAAAACCCCTATTATCATGGCTGTCAGAGTAAGAAATGATGCGATTATACAGTCTGAAGTTTCCACACTATTATGAAGCTGATCTGAAGTTAAACATTTAAAAAACGTAAACCTGAAAATGTCCCTTCAAAGATTTCATTATTTGCAAACATTAAAAATTGCTGGCAACATGTCTTTTCATGAGATCATGTTCCCGAAGATTAAAAGGTTGTATTAATTTCATCTCTGTTGCTTACAAAAGAAACAAATTAAACCTTACAAATGTAAAAGCATGTGTGACATTTTATGAAACTATACATTGGATGTGCGTCAATGTAACTTGAGTTTCAGGTTTTTCAACTATGACCGACATTTCAATCCGACATCATTTGGATTCATTTAATCTAACAGGATTGGGTGGTCAGGCTTGCTGACTTGGTTGACACATATCATCGTGTCCCAAATGTGTATAGCGATGCTCATGCTGTTGAGCACTGGATGGTCTGGTCCAGACTCAATTATTTACAAACCTCTGCCCTATAGTTGGTATATGGTTGAGTGTTGCGTTAAACGATAAAGAAAATAATACAGAATGTTGTCATATGACTGTGATATATTGTAGCGATATGGTTGATGCTATGGTTGATGGTCGATGATTAAAACAAGACATAACACTTCCATCATGTCAACCCATTACATTTCAATGGATGTAAAAAGCATAACAGTTTACAAAAAAAACTAACTTTTGTCCAGGTGAGCTTCAGTGCATTTTAAAGTTATTATTATGATAAAGAACTGTGAGGACATATAATGACAATCTGAAAAATGAACCATCATGATTCTGCATGATAAATAATATTTACCAAACTTCTCCGGCATCTGGCAAGACACCAATTCTGTACTTCTGATGAATATGTCTGGCTTTGCCTCCTACACACGAGTGTCTTTGTCTTGCAGTTTTTATATGATCTTCTTCGTCCAATGAATAAGGATTTTCAGTAATGTATTGAACTGAATCATTTGTTTCTTTTCTGTGAGTAGTTAGTGAGTGATGTGAAAACTCCACTTTCCCAAATATTCCCAATATATTATGTCAGGTAAATGAGAGGAATGCCAGTCACAGACATTTACCATTATGGTGAACCCTGCTATCGGTATGGAACAGACATAAGGCCAGACCAATTTCATTTATTGTTTTACGATTGTTTGTCCTCAGAGAGGCAGGAGGGAAAAAAAATAAATAAAAAAATCACCAGTCAAAGTAATATTCCTTTTAAATACTAAAAGTATTTTACTTTTGGCAATTTATGAAGTATGTATGGGGCAAAACAACAATATAAAAACATTTTCTTGCACATTTACATTTTTGGCCAATGAAAATATTAAAATTTTATTTTTTGAGCAGGGAAAATTGATTATTATTTTTTTTCTTATTCCTGAAAAAATACGACCATGGATCCATAAAACAAGAAATAAAATTGGTCTGTCCTAATCTGGAAAAACAAGGGGGACGACCCATGCAGTCTTTGTAGCATTATGATGTGTGTAAGCCTATGATACACAATATACATAGGATTGCTCTTAACACTACAAACAGTTTGTGGATCAGGACACAGGATTTGTACCAAGGTTCTGCCCTGCCCACAGTTTTCAGTGGGTGGGAGGTATTTGTTTCTGCTGTGCCCACAGTTCTCTGTGGGTGGGATGCATTTGTTTCTGGTCAAACTGGGTTGGTGTTTTTGTTACCTTGAAGAAACTGATGTCATTTCATGATTATTACCTGACAAAAATTGATCCTATTTTTATTTCATCAACGTAATATAAAGTCTCCATGCTAAGGCATGATGAGCTGAAAAGGACATGTTCTGAGATCGAATTACATATGCACATCAGATCTGTCAAACTTCTGGTACTCAAGTTGAACAACCTTCAGGAATAAGTAAAGCTAATTAATCTACAACTCACGGCCCCACAGAGCACATGAAACATGATTTGGTTGAAAGGTATTCTCTGTTGACGTCAGTCTGCATCTTGTGTAAATGTCTTATAAACTTGTGAACACAGATATTCATTTTGACTGAACAATGGAAAACAAAGAAATAAGTTTTATGAAAATTTAAAGGCAAAAGACCTGGTTTTATGTACAGTGGACAGATCCATGCAATTTAACCGAAATATTGTTCAAAGATGAATTTTAACCCAGCTCACTCTGCATTTCACAACCCAGATTCCTTCGTGGAACAGGGCCAGCGAAATAATTTCATACACATCCTGATAAAACATTTAAGCAGCGAAGGTATGACTTCATTGCTTGAATCTGAAGATTTAAGAACCTGAGCTGGATGTTCCATCCTTAAATAATGCAGCAAATACCTTAAGGAGCTGCAAGGTCGTTCTAATTTAGGAAACGGTAAGGTCTGGGCATCTCAAGCCTTAGACAGGTTTTTCCCTTTTATACGATCAAAGCGGAGACTACTTTCAGCCAACTGGTGGAATAAATGCATCTGAAGATAGAACCTAGTCTGCCTGTCGGGCGATCCAATCAAATTTTTACGACTATCTTCAACACGATGCCCTTACATGTGCAAGATATGCATAATGCATCGTGGGAATTATAGTGTGATGGGCATCTTCAATGTGATCACACGATTTATATTTGACGGAGAAGATGCAAAAGAGCTTGCCCATCACACCCAGATCTACACAGACAATCACTGGCTGTAGATCTTAGCTGTTACCTGTCTCCTGAGGCAAGATGGATGGTAGGGAAAATAATTGTTTGAAAGGAAACTCATAATACCATTATGTGATAATGAATGTGATGAGTGGCTATTTTCTTGTCACAGAGGCAAATACAGGCTTGAAGGCGATCGGCTTTTGTCAATACAGGGAGAGAGTTGCCCCCATGAGCTGATGAGATCATTCATAAGCAGGAGACGGAGGATGAAGATACCTCTCAATATCACCAGTACATTGAGCGTGGTCATGTTTTTCATTAAAAGTGCTTGCTCCGACGTCAGAGCAAACTTTTTTGGCCAAAAATATCCCGTTCTGCAAGAAATTCTTTTCGAGGTATTTTTGTTCTGTTGTCCGACCAATAACATCACCATAGAAAACTGCCATGTGCTGGTCCTCTGTTTTGGGAATTGGGGAATCATGTTATTGATTTTAGATGACTTGGGGACCAGTTCAAAAGTAAATTGGATATATAACAAAATTCCAACAATTATACCACCCTAAAATGTCACCCTGACATCCTCCAATAGAACATTTCGAAAGGAAGATCCCAGGTTACTGCCATATAGCTGGAATATTGCTGAGTGCGGCATAAACTAAACTCACTTGTAAGCAACAGATAACTCATCGTACCATTGCATATATAACGGCTATAAAATTTAAGTGACGTGCTGGGATTCGAGCCACGGACCTGATCCAAAGCCAGGTGCTTTATCCACATGACCAAAGAAGTTAACCTTATCAGCAAGCTGACAAGGTAAGGATGTCATTTATTGGGTGACTCCATGCCCTGCTACACATACATCACAAGTTATTCACAATGACTTACACACATGAAACGTTTTTAGAATCTACCATGATCTGATGATGGTGATGGTAGCTGTTATTCATTAACAAATAAAAGTTGAGTTTATGGATGAGTGAGTGAGTGAGTGTAGTTTTACGCCACTTTTAGCTGAGCAATATCACAGTAAGGGACACCAGAAATGGGCTTCAAACATTGTACCTATGTGGGGAATTGAACCCGGGTCTTCGGTGTGATGAGCGAACACTTTTACCACTTGGCTACCCCAACGCCAGAGTTTGTGGATGAGAATCTTGCTGACCTGCTGACCCCTGACCTTTAGGATTTAAGATTTGTGCTCAACTCTAAACTCTTGAACTGCTCCCTTGTGAGAAGACTAATTTGTTATATTTTTAAATGTCACATCTGAAATTTACCATTACCTGAATTAATGATTTCTCTGATCAAATATTTCTACAGAGATGGAAAAGAGAGTATCTTCCCTTCACAAAAATAATTGCATTTATCTGCAGATCGTAATGATTTTTTGTTTCAAAATGTTCATTTCTGTCTTTGTTATGCTGTATTCCAGCAAATCCATGTAATATCAATATGTCTCATTGTACAATATCAATATTATGTGTTTTAATGAGTGCAGGATTGCAGTTCAAGACGCAGGGGGCAAACATGCATTGCAGAAATTTTCCTTGATGAGTAAAAACTGATTCAATTCTTTCTATTGCACATATCATTTGACAGAAAGTATATGCAATTACCGTATTTCCAAACAATGGAAGATAAATTTGAACCAAGTGAGGCAACGGTCATTTACTGCTGTAATCTGCAAAAGTTCAGCAATATCGCACCAGTCAGGATTCTGATCAACAAACTGTTCGTAAGGTTACGACTTATCGTGACTCCATGGTTTTCTATAGGCTTATGAATGTAGTAGCACTATGACTTCTTTGTGGAGTAGGGAGCAGGGCCCCCTTTCACAAAGCTCTCGTAAACCTAAGATCTCGTAACTTTACTCGTAGGATTTGTACCTCCTATGTTACAGTATAGGAGGTATTAGTGTTGGGAATTGGTTAAAATCCCATAATTGATGATTGGTTCAGTACAACCGATCAATGATCGAAAATAATTGGTTAGCGTCATTTATCAAATTTTACTGGTTAATTTTGTTTGCGCAAAAACAAAAAGAAAAAAAACCCATGTAGTTCTTTGATTTTTTCCTTTTTTGCAAATGACACATCTTTAAACGATGACTAGTATGTTAGGAACATTAATTTCTTGGAGTCTTTAAGATACATTCAATCATGACTTGGAACGAGCTTGTACTTGAAGTTGTAGTGCTTATGAAATGTAACAGACAAAACCAACCTTGTGAAAAATATTATTAATGCAAAAAGTTTTCCAGAATTGTTTGTGTTCGATTATGAGAAAACATGATCGATTGCTTGGTCGTTTAGTCACTACGACCAATCTTTGATTATTTCAATTAATCGGACCACCACTAGCAGGTATGAATGCTACGAGAAAACCTACGAGATCTTTCTCCTATGTTACAGTGTAGGAGGTATGAATGCTACAGGAAAACTTACGAGATCTTTCTCCTATGTTACAGTATAGGAGGTATGAATGCTACGAGAAAACTTACGAGATCTTTCTCCTATGTTACAGAAAAGGAGGTATGAATGCTAATGAGGAAACTTACTGTAGATCTTTCTCCTATGTTACAGTATAAGAAGTATGAATGCTACTGAGGGAAACTTACTTTACGGAGATCTTTCTCCTATGTTACAGTATAGGAGGTATGAATGCTACGAGAAAAAATGAGATCTTTCTCCCATGTTACAGTATAGGAGGTAAATGAATGCCTACGAGATCTGATCTTTCTCCTATGTTACAGCATAGGAGGTATGAATGCTACAAGAACACTTTCTACAGAGATCTTTCTCCTATGTTACAGTATATAGGAGGTATGAATGCTAATGAGGAAAGTTACTTGCAGATCTTTCTCCTCTGGTACAGTTATAGGAGGTATGAATGCTACGAGGAAACTTACTTGTGATCTTTCTCCCATGTTACAGAAAAAGGAGGTATGAATGCTACGAGGAAACTTAATGCAGATCTTTCTCCTATGTTACAGTATAAGAAGCATGAATGCTACGAGGAAACTTACGGTAGATCTTTCTCTTATGTTACAGTGCATAGGAGGTATGAATGCTACGAAAACTTATGAGATCTTTCTCCTATGTTACAGTATAGGAGGTATGAATGCTACGACATTATTTAGATCTTTCTCCCTATGTTACAGCCAGGTATGAATGCTATACCAGAAAACTTTGTGGTAGATGTTACAGCAGGTATGAATCATTACAAACACTTTCTCCTATGTTGGATCAGCATGTCAGGTGCCTACTGAGAGCTCTGGACAAGGCCAAAGGGATTGCCCTAGACCATGAGCCACACGCTTGGAACCATGCACACAACTCGACACAGTGAACCTGTGAAGATCTGGGTTAGAACTGGTCTTCACCAACCCATGCTGGTCAGGAGAAGTGTCTAACGGGATCGGGTGGTCAAACTCGCTGACTTGGTTGACACGTGTCATCATACCAACTGTGTAGATCGATGCTCATGATGTCAATCCCCTTTATTGCCTGGTCCAGACTTGATTATTTACATTCCAACCTCATATAGCTGGAATATTGCTGAGAGACTAAACAACAAACAAACCACGCAGCTTAATTTCAGCTCCTACATGACAGGGACTCAGGTGCCACTGTGTGTGTTGGGGGGTGCCCCTGGGGAAGGGATACATTCTGATCCTGAATACCCCCAGAGTAAGTATCACATTTCATACATATATTTCAGCATTATGAAAGTTGTGATGGCAGTGACATGACTTTTGGAAATATGACTGACTGACTGACTGAGGTTGCCGCCTCTGGACATATGAAGTTGAGGTTGAAAGATAGACCTAAATTAGTTATTATATATTTACGCCGCTTTTATCAATATCACCGCAGGGTACACCAGAAATGGGCTTTACACATTGTTACCATCTGGAGAATCGAACCCGGGTCTTAGGCATGACACACGAATGCCTTAACCACTCAGCTACCCAACCACCCCGAGATAGCCTGACCCGAAAACATCGGGGTTAGAATTGGTCTTCAGTAACCCATGCTTGTCTTAAGGGGAGACTAACGGGATCGGGTGGTCAGACTTGCTGACTTGGTTGACACAACATTGTCATCGCATCCCAATTTCATGGAATGATGCTCATGCTGTTGATCACTGGATTGTCTTAGTATTACAAGTACAGTTGTGGTACACCAAGATTAGCAATCTGGGATTCTAAATAACAACCAACAGATCTGTAAGCTCTGTAAAAAGACTCAATTGTATATAAACTTGAGTCACACCATGTGTAAAATTTAAATAAGGAAAAAGCAAAAATAGCAAAATATATCATAAAAGTTCTTTAAAAAAATGCAATCCAGTCTACGTGTCTTGAGTGAAAAATTGGTTCCCAAACCAGAATCATTACCTAAATATTCCCTTCCCTCAGGAAGCTCTCTGATGAATACATATTGACAAACTGAAACATACGGTCACAATCATTTTCCATCTCCGTACATGGCTAGTACCTAATTATCTGGTAATGAAAGGCAAGAATCAATCTACTATTGTTATCCAGAGAGATCAACAGGACACGTCACAAACACAACCAGTCTCCCTCACGTCTACTGACGGAAACAGACTACAATACTAATTGGGTTTTCTACTCTGCCCAGTCTGCCATCTGTCTGTAATAATAATAATCATCATCATCAATTCATAGATTTCCTCATGAACTTTTCCCCTCATATTTCCATATTAGATCATTTCGATTTTGAGTACCGGGTATTTCCATACAATATGGTTTCTTTATTATGTTTATTAATCGTTTTAGGGATTTTTTTCTAAAAATCTAAAACTGGAGTATTAAACAGAAATATTACTTTCATCTGTATTGAATGTTTACTGTTTTAGAGTATTAATAACTGTCCTAAAGTTTTAAGTAGTTTTCATAATCTGAGATCTTCGCCTTCATGATCAATAAATATGGTGCTGCTGATCACTGGATTGCCTGGTCCAGACTCGATTATTTACAGACTGCCACAATATAACTGGAATATTGCTGAGTGCGGCGTAAAACTAAACTCACTCTCTCAATAAGAATTACAGAAGCATTTGAGTGGAGGGTTAAATAATGGTTAGTGACCAGTTGCCAGATGACGTCACAAATGACATTTTGTTATACATTGATGCACCACTCAAAAGGCTGGACAAAAGGAATTGTTAATTGATGCTAAAAAGGTGTGATTTCAGGGTGTGTGATTTCAGGGTGTGTGATTTCAGGGTGTGTAACAATCTGATTACTGAACTCGTGCCTGCCGGATACCACTGATCTTACAACTCATTGTTCGAAATGTATATAGTGAGTGAGTGAGTTGGGTTTTACGCCGCTTTTAGCAATATTCCAGCAATATCACTGCGGGGGGACAGTAGAAATGAGCTTCACACACTGTACCCATGTGGGGAATCGAGCCCGGGTCTTCAGCATGATGAGCCAATGCTTTAACCACTAGGCTACCCTACCGCTCCTGAAATGTATATAACTTCGCTATAGCTTGTTAGATATGTTTAGAGGTGATGGGGACCCTAGTGGTTAAAGCATTGCCTGAGTTTAGTTTTCGCCGCTTTTAGCAATATTCCAGCAATATCATGGCTGGGGACACCAGAAATGGGCTTAACACATTGTGCCCATGTGGGAATCGAAGCCATGGCCTTCTAGCGTTCCTGGCTCGGATTGCTTGTTAGGTATGTTTAGAAACAATTCCAATCGCAGACCGCATGAAGTTTAACCACTAAGGCTACCCTCTAACCGTGGGGTAGCTAGTGGTTAAATTTGAGTTGACAGTGAATGAATACATATATCATAAATGATCATATCTTTTGTTTGTACTTTTAAACTGATATTTCAAGTCAACTAATTTTGACCATTACATTTAAACAAATTGTTTTCATGATCGAGAGGCGTTGATATAGCCTTGTGGATAAAGTGTTCAAGCTGAAGACCTGTGTTCGATTCCCCATATGACTGTAGTGAGTGATTTGGGTTTTACGCTGCTTTTAGCAATATTCCGGAAATATGACGGGGGACATCAGAAATGGTCTTCACACATTGCACCATGTGGGAAATCGAATCCTGGTTTTGGGTGTGACGAGCGAACACTTTAACCACTGGGCTACCCCATGGCCCGGAACATGACTGTATAGTAACATTTTCAGTACATTTCATCATGCAGAATTGCTAAATCTTCTAATCGTGAGAAAAGACAAGTGATAATTATTTGCTTTTTCATTGGTTTCACATATAAAACCAAAGTGCAATTAAACAGAATACAAGAATCCTGCTCCTATTTATGGAGCTACAGAAGTTTAAGCTAGCTATCACTGAACTTCCTGCTTTTAAGGATGCTAATTTGATACAGGAAAAGACAAGTGATAATTATTTGCTTTTCATTGGTTTCACATATAAAACCAAAGTGCAATTAAACAGAATACAAGAATCCTGCTCCTATTTATGGAGCTACAGAAGTTTAAGCTAGCTATCACTGAACTTCCTGCTTTTAAGGATGCTAATTTGATACAGGGAAAGCAGAATTGTCTATGATTACCTGCAGATATTGAAATTCAGTACTTGTGTAGGTAATTTAAAACATTTCTTCTTTATGAGAAAAAAACCCAGGGAGAGCTAAGATCAATATCCTTGTGAACTGATATGAAAACTTCTGCAGGGTCTGATTACAAGGAAGACATGAGGGACTGTAGCTCACCTACTTGCAGGAACATACACGGTGGGTTTTATGTCCAACAGTATTCCATTTATATATCAGATTAATGTGAGAGGAAAGCCCAATGTGATGCAGATCTTTGATGTTTACTAATTTCGAGGGGCGATGGGGTAGCCTAGTGGTTAAAGTGTTAGCTCATCACACTGAAGACCCGGGTTAGCAGCGTAAAACTAGACTCACTCACTCACCCACATATGGTAGGTAAATATTGAGCAGTTAAAAACAGTTTGTTTTGCAAATGAATGCACCCAGGAAAACACACCGACCCAAAAATTAAATATTTGATTTTCATCCTTACTATTCAAGATACAAAATGAAAAACAGGTACTTTTTTTCTGATGAAAAGACAAGGAATTACTTTCCTCCTGTGTTTCTGGGACACCAGAAATGGGCTTCACACATTGTACCCATGTGGGGAATCGAACCCAGGTCTTCGGCGTGATGAGCAAACGCATTAACCACTAGGCTATTCCACCGCCGCTGCCTTGGTATGAAGTTGCTTAACTATGATTAGTCAACGTCAGCAAGGTCCAGCAAGCAACTAAGAACATTCTCAAAACTTTAATCTTATTCTCATTCTGAAATCATAGATTGGAAGATCTGTTCACTAAGCAAATAAAAAAACACAAACATGTCCCAGCAAAGTGTTTGTTACCTAGATTTCATTTGGATCAAAATTGGTGATTTATATACTTTTCATGTCCAGCTACTTTAAGTACCAAGGCTGTTGCTGATCTGGTTAAGATCCTTCATTGTGGGTTATGAACCAATCAAATCCTCCAATGCAGACACAAGGTCATGTGTCTTCCAGGGCAGTTTGCTCTTATCAAATCTTGTAAAGGACATCGGGTACACTTGCCAGGAAGTGGGCCATTTGCAAGACATGAGTGAAAACATAATGATAGTTATCCCTCTTAGTTGGTCTGGTTTTGATTGAGAATTGTTGGCAACTGTGAGATTTTTGTCTCCCTTCAGGTGATTAATGCCAAGCAAAGATAAATAGGATGATCAGCAGAGGAAGGAATTCTACCTAAATCTTGCAATAACAAATTCTAACTGGTGTCTCAGAAAGATTTCTCACAGATACCAGTCCACCTGAATCTTGATTCTGTGTAAATATAGGGATTCCCTGATGGTCAACACTTAGCCCTGCTTCAAACTACTGAGAATTGTTGATGGTGAACACTCACTGTTGCTTCGGGCACAATGCTTTTCTAATGGTAAACTATCTGATACAAGGATTCTTGATAGTCAACCCACAGCCCTCCTTCTGATATAGGGATTCCATGATAGTCAACCCACAGCCCTCCTTCTGATATAGGGATTCCCTGATGGTCAACCCATAGCCCTGCTTCTGATATAGGGATTCCCTGATGGTCAACCCATAGCCCTGCTTCTGATATAGGGATTCCCTGATGGTCAACCCATAGCCCTGCTTCTGATATAGGGATTCCCTGATAGTCAACCCACAGCCCTCCTACTGATATAGGGATTCCCTGATGGTCAACCCATAGCCCTGCTACTGATATAGGGATTCCGTGATAGTCAACCCACAGCCCTGCTACTGATATAGGGATTCCTAGTCAACCCACAGCCCTGCTACTGATATAGGGATTCCCTGATGGTCAACCCATAGCCCTGCTTCTGATATAGGGATTCCCTGATGGTCAACCCATAGCCCTGCTTCTGATATAGGGATTCCCTGATAGTCAACCCATAGCCCTGCTACTGATATAGGGATTCCCGTGATAGTCAACCCATAGCCCTGCTACTGATATAGGGATTCCCTGATGTCAACCAACAGCCCTGCTACTGATATAGGGATTCCTTGATAGTCAACCCACAGCCCTGCTAGTGATATAGGGATTCCCTGATAGTCAACCCACAGCCCTGCTACTGGTACATTGGGATTCCCTAATGGTCAACCCATAGCCCTGCTAATGATATAGGGATTCCGTGATAGTCAACCCACAGCCCTGCTACTGATATAGGGATTCCCTGATGGTCAACCATCAGCCCTGCTACTGATATAGGGATTCCTAGATAGTCAACCCACAGTCCTGCTACTGATATAGGGATTCCCTGATGGTCAACCCACAGCCCTGCTACTGATATAGGGATTCCCTGATGGTCAACCCACAGCCCTGCTACTGATATAGGGATTCCCTGATGGTCAACCCACAGCCCTGCTACTGATATAGGGATTCCTAGATAGTCAACCCACAGCCCTGTGACTGATATACGGATTCCTAGATAGTCAACCCACAGCCCTGCTACTGATATAGGGATTCCTAGATAGTCAACCCACAGTCCTGCTACTGATATAGGGATTCTCTGATGGTCAACCCACAGCCCTGCTACTGATATAGGGATTCCTAGATAGTCAACCCACAGCCCTGCTACTGATATAGGGATTCCCTGATGGTCAACCCACAGCCCTGCTACTGATATAGGGATTCCCTGATGGTCAACCCACAGCCCTGCTACTGATATAGGGATTCCTGTGATAGTCAACCCACAACCCCCTGCTACTGATATAGGGATTCCCTGATGGTCAACCATCAGCCCTGCTACTGATATAGGGATTCCTAGATAGTCAACCCACAGTCCTGCTACTGATATAGGGATTCCCTGATGGTCAACCCACAGCCCTGCTACTGATATAGGGATTCCCTGATGGTCAACCCACAGCCCTGCTACTGATATAGGGATTCCTAGATAGTCAACCCACAGTCCTGCTACTGATATAGGGATTCCTAAATAGTCAACCCACAGCCCTGCTTCTGATATAAGGATTCCTAGATAGTTGACCCACAGCCCTGCTTCTGATACCAGGATTCCCTGATGGTCAACCCTCAACCTTGCTTCCAACATAAGGATTCCCTGCTTCCAATACTCAATGCACCAACATGGATGCCTACACTGGGACAAAGATCAATATTGATTCAGTTACTTTACCCCCATATACTACACACACCGATTACCAAATACTCTTACATTTGAGAAATTTTGATAAAGTTTCCTGATACTTATATTGAATTTTGTTGTTGAGAAGAAACTATTTTAAACGACCTTGTTCTTCTCCAATCAATACAGACTTGAATACTTTTTTGTATAACATCTCAGCACAGAAATCAATCAGTCCTCGGTATCTATAAATAGCAGCCCATATTTGTGTTATGCATACAAAATATATTTCAACTTGTCGCAGCAAGGCCAAACGGTCTTTTACAAGAAATACCCAAATATATTTGGAATGCCAAACCCTCGTGGTCAATCAAGACTTCCTTCAGACACACAAGCTAACAATCCCACACAACGGGGCCCTAAGTGGCAAACGTTCCTCCTAACCACATGCAATAACCTCGACCTATAAAGACTGGCCATGTTTACTGTAGTCAGGATGACTTGGGAGTTCTAGCATGGAGGCTGACACGGCCGAGCGCGAGATGTTGGGTACCCTATCGGAGGATGCTGTCACTGATTGGATGAGTGTTATTGATCTCTGGGCCCAAATCAATGCCTGTCTGTGGGAGGGATGGTTAAGGTGTTAGAGGTGACACCATCATGCACCTCTGCTTCCACACCGGTTGCGTCACGCTTACGTCTACGCCTCTTGATCAAATTGCTGGAATTAATCTCAAGGACACGGGAGGAAATTGGAGATATTTGCTGTTCATTTATTTCTAGCAATTTTGGCACAGGAAGCATTTTGCAAAGCAGGGCAAGTGCTCCAGACATCTTATTCCGTTAAATCTCAATTTCATTTTGTCGCCCCAAAGGGAAAGGTGATATAAATTATTTGCTGTGCATTTCGCAACCTGCTGTTTAAAGGGATGAGTTTGCTCTTCGAGTCAAACTAATACTCAAGTGTTGACACATGCTTCAATCAAATCGAAAAGATGAATTTTGTCTTGTTTGCATCCGCAGGAAAACAAGGATCGGTTGATCTTGCAGATGCTGAGGTTTCATTATCAGCGACACTAATTGCCTTTCAGAGTCACATTCCAGAGTTTCAATGACATAACTGACTTTTCTATTTGTGTTGAAAATAATACTCTTACCTTGGTATTAATACTCATATCTTCATCTCCTCACAAGGATGAGATCGGAGATAGTTAATGTAATTGTTTTAAACTAATTAGGCCACACCAGTCTTGTTTTTTCTTAACAGCTGATCAGTTTTGTTTGGGGATCTTTATAAGACAGTGTGCAGATTTATTTTCTCACCATGCTTGCTAATGGCCAAAATAACACAAAAAACCCCAAAAGTTTCATTGACTTGTTTTGTACAATACTGAGTCACAAGGATGAGACAGAAAAATAGAATAATCTATTTTTCAATTTGCTTTTTCCAGAATGTTACAGGAATGTTAGAAAACCACTTGTCTGGCAGGCAAACACTGTGATTTTTCTATCCTAAGGCCCAAGTCTTTGATCCAAACTGGCTGGCTGGGTAAAATGAAAAAAGCCAAAAAGCCCATATCACTAAAAAAAATATTTGTAGTATGGATTTATGGGCTCAAATTGGTAGAATTGAGGATGGTGAAGAAGTGACTTGATTGACAGAGAAGCAAGGTTCAAATAATTATTTACACGTCTGCTGATGGCAAGTAATAATTGCAGAGGAGTTGGTTTTCTTCCATTGAAAATTTATCAATATTGTTGTCTTCTCAACAAATTAGTAAACACTGAAATAATTGTTTTTCCCTGAAATCAGAAAAATTCATTTGTTGGATACATTATACAACATGATTACCAAGTTTTGAAGGTATCTGGAAGTTTCAATTGTCTTTTTCACCAAAATTTCACAAAGTTTCAAGGATGGTGTTCCTTAAACCAAGTTATATCAACCTTACCCTTAAGTTATCTGAAGTTAAAACAAAATTATTTTGGTTAAAAACAATGACTTTTTCAAACATCTACTTGTTTGTATCTGTGTTAATAGTGTACTCAATGGCTGCATTCAAGAAGTAATCTCAAGTCAACCCAGACAGGTTATTTTTTGTCTCTCTACATATAAAAGAATTGAGGAGACGATAAAACCATATCAGATTGCCATTTCTTTATCTTACTGGAGAAGGAAGCATGGCACTTCTGCACATACTGGCAAAACTCAGGAAGTCTGTATCTGAAGGAGTATAGCTTGTCTTTGATCTCAATATTTGAAATAATAAAATATCTGTCATGTGCAGGAACCCATCTCCTTTTGTCTTTGATCCATGTAATCAAAAACACAGGGTGTTGACCTAAGCAGACATTGTATCCACCTGATCCCAGTTTATTGAAAGTGTCTTCAGGGAAGTGTTTTGTGTACAGGCCTGCTGACGGTATGAGGGACACGTCAGTGTTGGCCTCATCTCTTTACTGATGATCACGTGGGTTAACTAATGTTGCTGCGAACATTTTTTCATCTTTATTCTTGTGTTACCCGATGTGGGTGGAAAAGCAAAAATGATTCAGTACACAATTCATGTGAAAATGAAAAATTAATCAAGGATTTGAACGCTTGATCACTGGTTCCTTACACTGCAAAGGGAAATAACTCTCTATGGGAAATGAGAAACCACTGTGAACATGATTTCAGCTTTACTGTGGGTGGAAAACCAAAACTGTTGCAGGTCTACAATCGATGAGCATCAATATAGTGGTGACAAACCTAGAAACATAATCTGGGATTTGAAACTCTTGATCATTGGTTCCTTGTACTGCAAAGGGAAATAACTCTGTATTATAAGAAATGAGAAACCACTGTGAACACGATTTCAGCTTTACTGTGGGTGGAAAACCAAAACTGATGCAGGTCTACAATCGATGAGCATCAATATAGTGGTGACAAACCAAGAAACAATCTGGGATTTGAACTCTTGATCATTGGTTCCTTGTACTGCAAAGGGAAATAACTCCAAGGGAAATGAACAGCTGTGAACACTATTTCAGCTCTACTGTGGCGCACCACCTGATTTGGGTGTAAAACCAAAAATGATGCAGTTCTACTATACATGAGCATCAGCATGGTGGCGACAAACTTAGGAACATAATCTGGGCGAGGTGAAATGTTTCACTCATATGGCGACGTGCATGCATGCGTGTGTATGTGGCTGCTTGTACTAGCCCAGACTTAAGCTGGTTTTATAGTGCTAGCTCACAGAGATACCATGCCGCAGTGAAGCATGAATACCCCACTCAGACACATTATACTGACTCCGAGCCGACCAGTCCTTGTTGTACCCATAAATGCCGAGCGCCAGGCTGGAACCAACAAGTACCATATTTTAACGATTTTTGGTATGACGCGGTCGGGGATCGAACCCGCGACCTTCCGCTCTCCAGGCGGACACTCTAACCACTACACCATGGAGGCGGATGATCATTATAATCTGGGATTCGAACTCTGGATCATAAGGTTCAAACACTGCCAAGGGAAAGTGAATTGACTAACCTAGCCAGTTGGCCAATCCCATTAAGTATTGAATATAGCAGACAGGCTTTCATTACATTACACATTAATCTTAACAGCTGTGCTGTGGGACATCTTCCTGCTATGACAGAGCAGGAGATTGGGATATTAGGAACATTTGCTGTCCATTTCTATCTACATGATCAAAGTTATTACCACAAAATGGGAAATTGATGACAAATGTCGCAGAACATCATCCGGGATACGGAAGCAGCACAACTAAGATTGAGGGAACGTCCACTAATGTCGCACATTTGTTCGTATAAAACACATTCCCTCCATGCTGATAAATACACTCCACCGGATTTATTTCCCAAGGTTTGTGTAATTACTGGTTATGAAGAGTAATCACACTGTTACATAAATAGACACAGAGAAGTAACTGGTAATGTTCTTATGAATCTTATTGTGAGTTCATGGTACCACATCTCTCAATACTCCTACAGTTGGAGACCGCCTCTGTGGTGTAGTGGTTAGAGCGTCCGCCCGGGAGAGAGGAAGGTTGCTGGTTCAATCCCCGACCTCGTCATACCAAAATACGTTAAAATATGGTACTTGTTGGTCCCTGCCCGGCGCTCGGCATTAATGGGTACATCAAGGACTGGTCGGCTCGGGAGTCAGTATAATGTGTCTGAGTGGGGTATTCATGCTTCACTGCGGCATGGTATCTCAGTGGGCTAGCACTATAAAACCTGGGCTAGTACAAGCAGTCGCACATACACATACACACACATGCATGTCGTCATATGAGCGAAATATTCTCAAGCACGACGTTAAACCCAATTTCACCTCACCTCACCTACAGTTGGAAGACTGCATGGGTGTTGATGTTGATATTGGATAAATGAGTTTGGCTTTATGCAGCTTTTAGAAATATTTTGCAAATTAACGGCGGGGACACCAGAAATGGGCTTCACAAATTGTACCCATGTGAGGAATTGAACCCGAGTCTTCGACGTGATGAGCGAACACTTTAACCACTAGACTACCCTACACCACCCTTACATAGACATCTCCCAAATTTCAAAATATAAAGAGTGAGTGAGTGAGGTACTATTTAACGTCACATCGGCAATATTTCAGCCATATCGTAACGAGAACATTTTACATTGAAATTGAATATGTGTATGTTATAAAACCTGTCATCAAAGGACAGTAAAACAACTAGAATATCACAATTAGATTTAAAACTAGTGTGGAAGGTTAAAACTGGACAATACAAGATACAAAAAAGGCTATAGATCGCCAACAACTGAAGGTAGATCACCATACTAGGGACCATGGGGACTTACAGTACCTTTGCTACCTGCATGGACCCTAGCTGGATTTACACCATCGCTTCAGCCATTGGCATTTATACTGAGATTTAGCCATACATTAAAATCACAAAAATACTACGATTAAACACCTGGTAGACTCAAATTTACTTGAAATGCTGGGGACTTCAAAATATAAAGAGTAAAAGTGAAAAACTGAATGAAAAAGTAACCAGCCATGCTTTTTAAGTTTCACAAAGAAATCAGAAAGTTTTAATGAGGAGTGAGTGAGTGAATTTAGTTTAAAAGGCGCTTTTAGCAATATTCGAATAATATAGCAGCGGGGACACCAGAAGTGGGTTTCCCACATTGGATCCGTGTGGGGAATCGAAACCGGGTTCTTTGCCTTGACGAGCTAGCGTTTAACCACTAGGCTACCCCACTGCCCCTAAGGGAATAATAAATAACAGTGCTTTTTTGCTTAAACAACTTTGTCCTTTGAGAAACAACACTCGCCACATGTACAGTCACCTGGTCAGAATTTTGATAAGCCCTATTTGGAACTTTCTATTTTAAAACATCAGCTTGGGTTTTTCATATTAAATTCATGAGACTGTTGGCTAGGCATGAACACTCACTTTAATTTGGTGCTGCATTAATTTCATGATTTACAGATTCCAACATGCCACTGAACCAATTTCACAAACTCTCTGGAGAAAGGAATGTTTGATAATGCTCTGATATAAACTGGGCAATGTGAAACAATCAAAGCTACACTTAAGTTGTACTTGACATCTACTTAAACACACGTCTCACTCAATGTCTCAAGAACTTTACGAATATTTAATTCAAATATAAACACCTGAAGGTCTTGTGAGGAACTGTCATCTTGCCTGGACTAACTAGTCCTGGAGCAGCTCCACAGATGTATTCTGTCGCCAGGCACTGACCACAGCTGTGGAGTATTAGTTGGGGTGACTGATGAGGGGGGAAACAACTACTGCGATAGTCTATTACGACCAACTATTGCAATACTATTGCAACTATTGAAGTAGTTTTTCTCCTTGGATTGTCTCATTTGAAGTCATTTCCCGAATGAATATATAGTTTATATAAAATAAAACCAAGCTGAAGTAGTTTCAGTCTATTTTAATAACCGACAAGAAACCAGATCCAGATCAAGTTTAAGATGTAACAGGGGCGGATCAGGTGGTCAGACTCGCTGATTGGTTGCCACAAGTCATCAGTTCCCAATTGCGCAGATTGATGCTCATGCTGTTCATCACTGGATTGTCTGGTCCAGACCCGATTATTTACAGACCGCCGCCATATAGCTGGAACATTGCTGAGTGCGACGTAAAACTAAACTCACTCACTCAATTTCAAGAAGGATGTAACCTCTACTTCCTTATTAGTATAAATTTCATTTATTCCCCCAAGCCCCAACCAAGCAAATAACCTCTGCATTTCACAACCAATACTAAAACAGCAATTAAATCCAATACTAGATCTTGATTTGAAGATATAACCTCCGTCAAATACATACAAACTGTTACAAGCAAATAAAAGAACTATGTGATCCAAGTTTACTACAGCAAAATA
Organism: Haliotis rubra; assembly: GCF_003918875.1. NCBI lineage: Eukaryota > Metazoa > Mollusca > Gastropoda > Lepetellida > Haliotidae > Haliotis > Haliotis rubra. The sequence continues at coordinate 860,313 of NW_025767023.1, forward strand.
ATCAATCTCTGCCCACTTCGGCAGTCAATATGAAACGTCACCTGATGGATTCGGCAGCAGGATGGAACAATTTGTTCTGCATCTTTGACAAAATTTACAATCATCTAACTGGCTGAGAAATTCTGGATCTCCAGACAGTGAAAGTCCGAGCCGATATTGCCACACGAGGCAATTACTAGTGCGATATAAATCACACGCCTGAACTTAGATGGTTAGGCGGCTGATGGATAGCTACTCTGGAAGGGCTGTGTTGGGGCTGTTGGGATCTTCATCAAAGCTGGACAAATTGGTTTCAAATACATTGATGGGCCAAGTGTAAGCTTTTGATACATCATGGTCGGATTCTACAAACAAAAAGGTTTGGGCGACTGTCACAGCAGTAACATAGTAACATAGATAGTAACATACATACATACATACGTGGATACACATACGCTCTTACTACACACCTTATATATATCTTTATATTTATCTCTCTCCATATATAGTTCAGATATTTGTGTTGGTCACACACCCTGTACACAAGAGCTTTAGCCAAGACGATATTGACGAGTGAGTTGGGTTTTACGCCGCTTTTAGCCATGGAGCGGAACACCAGAAATGGGCTTCTCACATAGTACCCATGCGTTGAATTGAACCTGGGTCTTCGGCGTGACGAGCTAATGCTTTAATCACCAGGCTACCTCAGTGCCCCACCACCACAAACATAATTAGTCGGTGTTTTATATATTTAATATTTGAGCACCTGAAGAAATCTCCTGGCAGGAGAAAAGTTTGGGCTAAATAGTCCAGTTGTTCAAAACGGGAGAAAAAAGTCTTTCCAAAGAACATTTTTATCATTGATTTAAAACTTGGTTCCAACAGATGGAATTAAGATTTTTTTTATTTTATTTTAGAGGGTTGTGTAATAAACCAGATCCTCCCAAACGTCTGACCATTTTGGACAGCAACCCCATGCAGTTGTCCATGAGGTTAAAGCTGTATGTTAATGCTAAATCACACAATTAAATCATATTCCAATCCAAAAATAATCATAATTATTTTCAACTTCCCCAAATCCTGTCATGTGTTTTAGTCCTCCCTGATTGTTACATGGGGGTCCATCAGGACCAAATCACAGACCAAGCAAGTGGATTCAAGTCACAAAACTGCACCTTGTTGGTCAAGCTTTGTGAAAATTCTTTCCTATTAATTGAGTATCGTTTTATGGCTCTTTTAGAAATATCACAGCTGTGGGGAGGGAAGTGGAGTGGTAAGTCCAGAAATGGGCTTCACACACTGTAACCATCTAGTTACAAACCGAGAATTTGGTGTGACAAGCGAGCACTTTAATCACTGGGCCATCCAACCAGCCTTGATAATGTCGGCTAGTTAATGTAGGACATTTGTCATAGTAATCACTACAAACAATTATCAAAATGACAAAGAGTGTTGATTATTAAAACCATAAACAAGTTAATCTGATGTCTGGGATCAAGCAGTAATTAAAAGTATGGTTTAAGCAATGATGAAACTAATATGTTTTACATAATAGTAACTCAGCGAATACATAACCCTTCAACACTGCTACAGTTTCCATAAACAATCTGTAATATATAAAAGAAATTACACACTGTCATGGTTATTTTTTTTCTTTGTAAGGATGCATACAGAATGAGTGAGTATGGACTTACTTAGAAGATTCACTTCTATGCCAATAATATCATATTTCCTTTTGTATACTTTGTAATTTAACTTATTGTATTCTGAACTATATATGCACATATGTACCGCTCTGAAATCCTGAAGTGTAGCCTGGGCCTATGGCCTCCACTACAAAGAAAATAAAGATTGATTGATTGACTTACGCTGCTTTTAGCAATATCATGGCAGGGGACACCAGAAATGGGTTCCCGAACCCGGTTGTTTGGCCGGACGAGTCGGCGCCTGAACCACTAGGCTACCCACCTTACAAAATGGTGCAGAAGTACCTCAGGGGGGCACTAAGTATGCAAATACATTATCCTAATTACACACATCTTGCTTCAGGACAAAGCCCTAATCACAAGGAAGACAGACCATGGGCACAAGTTGATGCATGGTAAGTCTATAATCTTCATCCATCAATTCTGAATGAGTAATTCTGCATTCAGGATTTTACCAGCAATGCCAACCAATATTGAGGTTAGGGTCATAGGGATCAATCTAAAATGTACATTAGGAATATATATTAGTTTCATAAAGAGTATGTTGGACTACATGGTTTTGATTAGCCTTGCTCCAAGGCTGAATTTTCCTTCAAAGAGTCAAGTCTGCATAAGTTGACGCCAGTCTGTTATTTTTGTAGAAATTATCATTTAAATGATTAAATGTTACCTATCAGACTTGTGCAAGTCTCGGTTTTGATGAAAATATACCTTCAGCATTTAGTACCTAAATTTCAAAAACTATGTTAACCCGTCGCTGCTCTGCCAACACAATTTCAGATGATTAACTCATTCTAGTGTTTGAAATTGAGGACATAAGTCAAAGGTTCTTTGTCAGAAAACTACATTTAAAATTTAAGAATTTGGGGGTCATTACAATTCAATACTATGAAGGACCCTAAAGGACAACTCTGAATACTGACTGTTCTACAAAGCACACGTTACCTTTCAACTGCGGACTCAGGAATCTTTTCAACAAACAACAACAAACACATAATCATATTTCAACTTAAGATACTTTTTTATTATTTCAGTTGACATTTTCAACATGAGAATTGCTTGCCATATTTCATTGTATGAAAACTGCCAGAGCAAGCTTATATTACCCTGACTGAAAATAACATCCACGCAATAGTACGATGAACAGCATCAGCAGCACATGTGATAAGCCAAGGACACACTCCAGCCAGTATTACACAACAGCGGCTGAGTTTCACAAACCAGAACAAATCCGGTTCTCAACATAAACCTTGTACCATCATTTATTTCAATCAAGGTTTTTGCTCAGTGTTCACATTAACATGACAAAACTTGGAATGTTTCTAAATTCTTGCATGAACCCTGAAACCCCATCTATACCAATATAGTTGTGAGGGTAATGTGATATTAAGTGGAAGGAAAATAGTATCAGCACCTCGGTACAGGATTTGTTACAACAAACACTAATGCATGTTTTCTGTGAAAGGTCAAGGGCTCTACACGGAGTTGGGAGAGTATATCGATAAGTCTGTGTATGGGGGCTAGGCTGAAGTCAGAAGGGACGGCTCCTTCAGAAACACTTCCCATCAATGGTAGCCTGCATCAGACACTCTGTCGCAGCTTGTACATGGCTGGGAGACAATGCCTTCCATACGTGCCTCTGGTACTGCACTCATAGGTCCCTGTGCTCTTGTCGACCTTTAGGATCAATGCTATTTCACTGGGGTTGAAGGCTAATGAATGAAAGTCATGATGGCTACTCATGTCAGCCTGTGCCTCATGTACAGAGAGATCAGATCTCCGCTATAGTCAACAAGGTTAACCATGTACATGTGTACAGAGACCGGATCTCCGCTATAGTTAACAAGGTTAACCATGTACATGTGTACACAGACCGGATCTCCGCTATAGTCAACAAGGTAAACCATGTACATGTGTACAGAGACCGGATCTCCGCTATAGTCAACAAGGTTAGCCTTGTACATGTGTACAGAGACCGGATCTCCGCTATATCCAGCATGAACCCAGTACCTTGTGCACAGAGAGACCAGATCTCCGCTATAGTCAACAAGGTTAACCATGTACCTTGTGCACAGAGAGACCAGATCTGCACTATGGTGAACAAGGTTAGCCCAGTGCCTTGTGTACAGGGAGACCAGATCTCCACTATAATCAAGGTTAACCCAGTAAATGTGTACAGAGACCAGATCTCCACTATAATCAAGGTTAACCCAGTAAATGTGTATAGAGACCAGATCCCAACTACAGTCAACAAGATTCACCCACAAGTGTACAGAGACCAGATCCCGAGCACCGTTCACCATATTTAGCAAAGATAGCACTGGGTCATTTTCTGAGTGGACAGTAACTCAGTTATATTAAAGTGGTGCAGGTCAGGCGTCAACCACTTTGGTAAAACCCCTGCAATCCATGACTGAGATACAGCACAGCCAGCTGCAGCAACCAGGCCATCCTACATTCGGAGTCTCCTGACCAGTAGATAATGCTGGATGAGAGGAACTGTAGGACAACCAACATCAATGTGAGCTGTGATGTCTACACCAGCTTGACAGTACCCTGCCACAGCCTACATGGAGGTGTCGGAGCTAAGCTTGACATAACACAGATGACAAAGACATGTGTCAGAGGTGATTAGTGAGCCCCTAAAACAGCCGAAACAGACAAGTGTCGAAGCTGAGATGTCTGAGCCCCTGAAACAGCTTATTGGGTTGGGTGTGAGCTAACCCTGATCCTAACCCAGCCTACTCCGATATATGGGAGTCCCTTGTGACAGCCCACACTGTCATGAGTTCAAGCTCACCTTCACAAAGCCTACATTAACCCAAGGACAGCCTATAGGGCTGTGTCGAGCTAACCCCAATCCTATGTTAGCCTATAGGGCTGAGTACCAGCTACCCCCAGTCCTATGTTAGCCTATAGGGCTGAGTACCAGCTACCCCCAGTCCTATGTTAACTTGTAGGGCCGAGTACCAGCTACCCCCAATCCTATGTTAACCTGTAGGGCAGAGTACCAGCTACCCCCAATCCTATAGTCCTCAGTACCACCTACACTGTCATGAGTTCAAGCTCACCTTCACAAGGCCAACATTAACCCAAGGACAGCCTATAGGGCAGAGTACCAGCTACCCCAATCCAATGTGAGCCTATAGTCCTCAGTATCAGCTACCCCCAGTCCTATGTTAACCTGTAGGGCTAGAGTACCAGCTACCCCCAATCCTATGATAGCCTATAGGGCTAGAGTCCGAGGTGTACGACATGGCTGGCTGTTCCTACACCAGTGACGCCACACAGTGATACACAGATGAGTATAGACACAGAACAATCACCTGCTCTAACATGCACACATCTCTCCATCTTTCCTTCGTGAAGCTACTCTCTACAACACACACCTAGTCTGACCCTGTTCCACAACCAATCCTAGAGCTACGACTGTCCAGAGTTGGGAGTTATGACAGCTGTAGAGCAAAGATCACGTACAGGTAGTGGAACATGCCCCATGTGTATTACTGGCTGACAAACTCAAGAAAAACCTCGCTTAACCTTAAAGAACAGACTCAAAGTGAGCAGTCACTTAAACTGTAGGCTCTCTGTGCTGACTCCGCAGGTTTCAACAGTGAGTTATTTTCGAAATACAACAAATAAAAAAAACTGGAGTGAGTGAGTATAGTTTTATGCCGCTTTTATTAATATTCCAGCAATATCACGGCAGGGGAAACCAGAAAACAGGCTTCACACATTGTACCCATAAAAAAAGCTTCATAACATTTTGCCAACAAAGAATCAAGCACAATTTGGTTTCAGTCGATTCCACAGCTGACCGTGCATAGGATGCATATCCAATTTCTGAAAAGGTTTTTCTTGAATTTGTCTCTCAGTAATACGAACATGTCGACACAAACCAATATGGTGATCATAAGTTTTAATGAAATATGCACTATTGTTGATATCATTGGGATTAACAAATCTATGCATTTAGTCTAACATTCATAATTAGCACAGAATATATAGATAAAATGTTCACAGCGATGATTGCTATATATGCTAATTGAAGTTAATTCAGGGCTATCAATGTTCAGATCTAAAATGGAACACACAAGTCATGGAGTTTGAATATTCATAATATCAGTTAGGTTACATAAGCATGATGAATATTAGACCAAAGCTTCCTCAGAATATGAATGGTGAAAAAAACTGATTTTGAATCAAATCAAAGAAAAATGTAATGTGAAAGTCTGAAATTAGTCATAAAAACAAAAAAAGTCATTGACAATGAATTAATATTATTCATAATAAACAATGTAACATTCGGCTTTGATAGGATTCTCTGCTACTCGTTATTACATTAACAAATTCTGTGATATTGAGATTTAATCTGTTGTTTGGAAAATATCTCTAAATATTAAAGCAAACCGATGCCACCTATACATTTACTCAGAATGGTGTGTGGCTTTTGCTGCCTCTCATTATAGATTTTATGAATGCTTCAGTCATTTAGGTAAGCCTGAAAGAGTTATCCCCCTTTTCCATAGTGGGACTAATTTGACCTGTGTTCTTTTTGCAGTGGATATCGGTCCTGAGATGTCTCGGTGTCATCTAATTTTATATGGTCTCCACACACTACAGTTCACTTTTATCACTCTAACGACCAAAAACATTTACAGGCAATAGCTGTTGTGGTACCAATTCTTGTCTTGAGACCCAAAAATCTTGATGTTCGGAAATGAAACTCCATAAATACTGTTGACTTACATACTGTCTATAACTGTTCCCTTTACACGCAGTGATTTTTATCTGCTTTTGCCGCCTTTTTCATACTGACGTATTGAACCGAGAAAAAATACTGATAGATTTCAAACACAATACCACCCTAAACTAAAAACAATTCCCTACTTGAATGAATGATACAAATTCATGAGTGACACCGACTTCGGACAATACCAAGTTTATCAACTTGTAAGCATGATACAACACAAGCTATTTCATAAACAGGTAAACAGATTTTGGTCCCTTTTCTATTGAGTCAATATCAATATTTTCGTGACATATCTGCTGCAGTTGGCATTAAGTAGGCAGGAGCTTATAGAATGGTGCTACAAGAATTTACGTATTCAGCAACTACACGTTCAACTCAACTTGTATGGTGTGAATAATCTCATCAATGTGTCGACATGAAGTAGTATGTGTTGTGATGAGGTTGAGGTTCATTATGTGTCATGTTCAGTATCAAAATATGAAATACTAACTTGTTCAAAAACCTGAAACAAAAACACAAATAATTTGCCATTTTGAAATATTGATTCTTGAGAAGCAATGTTGTCTTTCATGATGGAGAACCTGTTGAAGCTGAAGAACTGATGATTTAGTGTAAGGAAGGCGATCAGAGGAGGGTCACCAAAATACAGGACAGTCTCATGGGAATCATGAAAAGTACACATTTTTGGGGAGAGCCCATTCTCTTTCTACAGAGGTTACTCCTGTCATATCTTCCTACATAACCTCTGTTCTAATACGGCCCTTTCATGGTGTGAGCGTTCAAGACTCGTGATTGGAGGCAATCAGATTTAGTTGTGCAATCAGCGACGTTGTTTCAAAAGTGATCATTCGCAAGGCCTCGGTAATTTCCGTATGCTTCGAGAAAACTAAACTTCTTCCCCTGCGCGATGCGCAAACGTTTCTTCTAGACAGAACTCAGTCATGTTATGGCGGATCAGTGGCGTCTCCATCGCCCTCGTTGACAACGGACAAGCTAGCCATTAAACGTCTTGTGTGTAACATCAACACAAGTCCCTGGCAGATCGGGGATATTTGTGGCCCCACATTTGCTTGTGTTAGTCAAGTTGAATCTAAGTCGATGTAACACGTGTTCTGATTGGATAGAAAGAAGGGGAGATTATTCGTGTTGCGATCTTTTGCCGCTAGGGGATTTTACGAGAACCGGGAAATATGGCCGTATTAGAACAGAGGTTCGTAGGAAGATATGACAAGTAACCTCTGTGGGAAGAGAATGGGGAGAGCCATGAAAACAATTTAAATACACATAAATAGGTTTTGCATTTTGTCTTTTCAGGGAGGGTCCTGAAAAGATATCTGGCATGAGGAGATGATCGTCGGTTCCTGTGCATTAGGAAATTCAGATATATTTTGGGAGGGGTATGAAAACAATTAAAAAATAATTGTACACATGAAAAGGTTTTGCATTTTGTCTCCTCAGGGAGGGTCCTGAAAAGAACTTTGACGAGCATCAGGAAACGGTCAACATTTCCTGTGCAATAGTGTATTAGAAACCTCTGAAATTCCTTACAATTAATGACCAGTTCCTTATATCTCTAAAATGCTGAATGTTAAAGGTACCCTCCAACCAGATTAAATGCCCTGGTCGGTCACCATAGTGACATCAGGCCTGCTGCCTTCATGCAAACTGCGCGACACCACAATGCTGTTAACGTTGCTAGGACTTATCACCATCAACAGAGACAGGACAATCAACGGTGAACTCAGAAACAATGACACCCATTCACTCACAGATCAGCAGTCACAGAAACGAGTACATCCTACACTGGTAACTATAAAACTGTGGTAACATTTAAAACTAGAAATCTAACACAGCTCTGCCATCGACTCCTTCTAATCGGCAGACTTATAAATCTTCCATTTTTCATATAAAAACGCTACTCGAGCGGCATGTATTAAAAAAAAATAACTGGCATTTTTAACATAGAAAATGGTGACAGTTTCACAACTGCAGACATGCATCGACATTCAACAAGGCAACAGAAAGTATGGGTGGCTGGTGTAGCAACGAGGTCACGTGACAGTGGTCACATGATCAGTGAAAGACAGGTCATGCATTAAGTAATGAATGATTGGTTAGTAATGGTTGATATGGAAACAAGTGGTTGTTATGGTAACTATAGGCATGCACTCTATGTTGAGCCTGCATCAGACAAACGATGATGAGACATGCAAGATGATGAAATTCGATGTTCCACAAAAACATTTCAGGCATACACACCAAAAATAAATAAAAATATTGGCATAGAATCACATGCATTCAAAGCACATTATGACTATATTTTTTCGATGGCAGCAAAATAATCGTTGCATGGTATTTGAAAAGTCTGCAGTTTTGTTGAAGCATGTCGAGAATTTTATATGCGTGCTGTATCGGCAAAAATTGCAATTGACCCTGAATTGTCATGTCCTGTTGTTTGTCATGATTAATACTAGGCGTGGTCGAAGCCAAACAAAAAGTCAACAAAAGTAACGCAGGCACAGTCTTGTCTATTGAAGTGGTAGTGTCAGTTGGCATCAACTAGAAACAGCGTTACTTCATTCACATGGCAACTGAAACTCAAAAATTGGGTTGGAGACTAACAGCAGCAGGTAAAACACTGCACACAGAGAAACCAGTGGGTTCGAGGCTATGATTATTGCAGCCAATCACAGCACACCATTGAACTTATGACCTGTCCTCCATCTGACCGTGAAAGAAGTGTTTACACACACACACGACCCCGAGATCCACACCAGCCAGCCCAACAATGGCTGACTCTCACCTTAGTGTGGAGTTTGATGGGTTGAAGGTCTTTTTAATGGGCTCGCATTTCATACGCTGCAGAGGCTGGTAGACTTTATGCTGTGCAGCTGCAGAACTCTGGATTTGTTGTGCACGGAACGACATCGATTGCACATATTGCACTCCGGGACCCTGACTCTTGACTGTTTGGAAGGAGCTGGTCACCTCCCTTGTCCCGCCATACTGTGGATGGTCCCCTCCTCCTGGATGATGTTGTTGCTGTTGCTGCTGCTGCTGCTGCTGCTGACCGTACATCACCTGTGGGTGGCCCACAGACACCGAGGATGTTGTCGAGTAGGTAGGGGATTGGGGGGTACAAGCCCGATATGGACTAGGGGGGTGGACTAGGTTTGAACTGGACTGGAACTGGCCGGACCCCGAGTGATGTGACGTTTCACTGTCCGTGGAGTGTTGTGAAGGAGTACTGGCCCGAGAGATGCGTTCAGTTCCTATCAACTGTCTCTGGTAATGTTCTATTAACCGCTGACGCCGTAAACGTTCACTGTACTTGTAAAAGTCTGCCATTTCATATGGCTTACTGACTTCCATATGGGGTTGAAGTCGAGTGACAGTCACTAGAGAACTTGATTGAGGTGATGGCTGGGACTCTCTGAGTCTCGCATTACCACTTTGGTCACTGGAAGCAGGGTACACATATCTCTCCGACCTCGTATACGAGCCCTCAAACCCTCGCGGGCTGTAACACTGATCTACTTGTGGACTCTCAGATCTACCTGCATTGTCTTTACGTTCTGGTTCTGGGCTACGTACGATTGGTGATGGATCTGTCGGCGCAGCCTCCTGCCAGAACTGCTTTTCACTATAATAAGTCCGTCCATCACCACGGTTTCCGTCACCACGGTTACCACTATGCTCCTCATGATGCACTGGTACCTCGACCATGATACTACTACGATGCGATGGTGGATCATACTCATACTCAGTCTGTGATTCACGCTTACTCCCGAATCGTGATGGCGTCAACTCGGGCAGGTTCGGATCATTCCCAGGATGCTCCTGTCTCGAGTTGCGCTCCAAGCTGTTATACTTTTGCTGCGCTTTCCGATAAGCTCCATCAAGGCTGCCATGCTTCGATGGCAGATTGAGTCTGTCGTCGTACACCCCTTCTCCCTGGTAGTTAGGGTTTGCCGTCATCTTCAGATGGTCGGTGCTCTCGTAGTGGGAGGTGCGTTGGGAGTTGATGTTGTACATGTTGTTGGCCGAGCTGAAGCCGCTGTCCACACTACCCTCCAGCCGCCCGGCCTGCTTCATGTTGTCGTACTCCGACTGATTGCTGGAAGAAGAACGACTCCGGCTGTTGAGAGTGGGATACATCTGACTGCGGTACTGCGTGCGGGTAGCGTACACGCTGCTGGCCAGGTAGCCACCACACAGCTGGGGACTGCAGAGAGAAACAATGCACAAGGTACAGACGGACGCACGGACAGCCGCACAGCCAGTTAGAGGTTAGAGGAAGCCAGGCAAGAGTGTTAGGGAGGCATGCTGTCAGTATGTTAGCTGTACACTTGTGGATGTGGTTAGAGTATAAGGTATATACCACGTGGTTAGAGTATATGGTATATATTATTGGATTACAAATGTCACTGGGTCAGCTTGTAAGGAGTGAAATGATTGGACAGCAATAAAATATCGGGACCCAGCTTGCTTGATCAGAATGACTTAGTAACGTAATTTTAGAATAGCATAGTTCCGCTAAAAGAACTGGGCAAAATGCTAAAATCCATCAATTGGTTAACTTGCTTCCTACATATTTTTAACAGTAATATCAATTTCAATAATTTAATTTAATAAATAGGGAATACTAAACGATGTCCCGTGTAATACCATATTTATGAAACGAGTGAATGATTTGGTATCTAATGAGCGAAAGTGAGTTAGATACCAATACCATTCACGAGTTTCATAAATATGGTATTGCACGGGACATCGTTTAGTATTTTATTTATTATTCACCCAACATTAGTAAAATAATATCGAGCAAAGTACCTTTTTCCTAAGAATTCAAGGAGTGTGATGACTCTCAGCTTTCCGCGAGTCAAGCAAGGTCTAATACTAGTGTGACAGAGGTATCAGCATTGTGACGTCATAACTCTAAACCACTTTGGCGTCATACGTACGCCATCACGCGATGTTATTACACAATGTGTAATAACATTGTAAAATTATTAAACAGTGATATCTTCAACGGGTGAGTAATAATAACGTGTCCCACACCTGAAATCTGCTGATTCTAACACTGATTTTGATATTCTTAAATAAACTGTTTGAATATTTGCTGTCTCAACGCTGCCATGTACTGGAGCAGTCTTCCATCATTTCACGCCCTTGCTGTGGTCAGGACAGGTATTTCAGAGCAGGTTATGTTATGATTGCAAGGAAAGGGTATGCCATGACTGGGGCTGGTCGGCAGAAAGGAGCCGATACTTACAGTGCTTGATGAACAAGGTTGGGCAGGTATAGTGGGGTCTTCTATAGAGGTTATTGAAACAAACACGCTACAGGGGATATCTGGTTGCCATGGTGATGATGATGATGATGATGATGATGATGAGTGAGTTGATGATGCTCATTGTCTGGGTGGTGATGTTGGATGTAATGCTCATTGTCTGGGTGGTGATGTTGGATGTAATGCTCATTGTCATGGGTGGTGATGTTGGATGTAATGCTCATTGTCTGGGTGGTGATGTTGGATGTAATGCTCATTGTCTGGGTGGTGATGTTGGATGTAATGCTCATTGTCTGGGTGGTGATGTTGGATGTAATGCTCATTGTCTGGGTGGTGATGTTGGATGTGATGTTCATTGTGGGTGGTGATGTTGGATGTGATGCTCATTGTCTGGGTGGTGATGTTGATGTAATGCTCATTGTCATGGGTGGTGATGTTGGGATGTGATGTTCATTGTCTCGGTGGTGATGTTGGATGTAATGCTCATTGTCTGGGTGGTGATGTTGGATGTAATGTTCATTGTCTGGGTGGTGATGTTGGATGTAATGCTCATTGTATGGGTGGTGATGTTGGATGTAATGCTCATTGTCTGGGTGGTGATGTTGGATGTAATGCTCATTGTCTGGGTGGTGATGTTGGATGTAATGCTCATTGTCTGGGTGGTGATGTTGGGATGTGATGTTCATTGTCTGGGTGGTGATGTTGGATGTAATGCTCATTGTCTGGGTGGTGATGTTGGATGTAATGTTCATTGTCTGGGTGGTGATGTTGGGATGTGATGTTCATTGTCTGGGTGGTGATGTTGGATGTAATGCTCATTGTATGGGTGGTGATGTTGGGATGTGATGTTGATTGTCAGGGTGATGTTGGGATGTGATGCTGAATGTCAGGGTGATGTTGGGATGTGATGTTGAATGTCAGGGTGATGTTGGGATGTGATGTTGATTGTCAGGGTGATGTTGGGATGTGATGCTCATTGTCAGGGTGATGTTGGGATGTGATGCTCATTGTCAGGGTGATGTTGGGATGTGATGCTCATTGTCAGGGTGATGTGATGATGGGATGTGATGCTGATTGTCAGGATGTGATGTTGATGTTGGGATGTGATGTTGATTGTCAGGGTGATGTTGGGATGTGATGTTGATTGTCATGGTAGTGATGTTGGGATGTGATGTTGATTGTCAGGGTGATGTTGGGATGTGATGTTCATTGTTAGATTGGTGGTGATGTTGGGATGTGATGATTGGGATGTGATGTTGATTGTCATGGTGGTGATGTTGGGATGTGATGTTGATTGTCAGTGGTGATGTTAGGATGTGATGTTGATTGTCAGGTGGTGATGTTGGGATGTGATGCTCATTGTTAGGTGATGTTGGGATGTGATGTTGATTGTCAGGGTGATGTTGGGATGTGATGCTCATTGTCAGGGTGATGTTGGGATGTGATGCTCATTGTCAGGGTGATGTTGGGATGTGATGCTCATTGTCAGGGATGTGATGTTGATTGTCAGGGTGATGTTGGGATGTGATGTTGATTGTCAGGGTGATGTTGGGATGTGATGTTGATTGTCATGGTGATGTTGGGATGTGATGTTGATTGTCAGGGTGATGTTGGGATGTGATGTTCATTGTTAGGGTGATGTTGGGATGTGATGTTGATTGTGATGTTGATGGATGTGATGTTGATTGTCATGGGGTGATGTTGGGATGTGATGTTGATTGTCAGGGTGATGTTGGGATGTGATGTTGATTGTCAGGGTGATGTTGGGATGTGATGCTCATTGTCAGGGGTGATGTTGGGATGTGATGTTGGATGTCATGATGTTTGATTGATTATCAGGGTGATGTTGGGATGTGATGTTGATTGTCAGGGTGATGTTGGGATGTGATGTTGATTGTCAGGGTGATGTTGGGATGTGATGTTGATTGTCAGGGTGATGTTGGGATGTGATGTTGATTGTCAGGGTGATGTTGGGATGTGATGTTGATTGTCAGGGTGATGTTGGGATGTGATGCTCATTGTTAGGGTGATGTTGGGATGTGATGTTGATTGTCATGGTGGTGATGTTGGGATGTGATGTTGATTGTCAGGGCAGTGATGTTATGATGTGATGTTGATTGTCATGGTGGTGATTTTGGGATGTGATGTTGATTGTCATGGTGGTGATGTTGGGATGTGATGTTGAATGTCAGGGTGATGTGGTGATGTTGGGATGTGATGTTCATTGTCAGGGTGGTGATGTTATGATGTGATGTTGATTGTCATGGTGGTGATTTTGGGATGTGATCTTGATTGTCATGGTGGTGATGTTGATTGTCAGGGTGATGTTGGGATGCGATGTTGATTGTCAGGGTGATGTTGGGATGTGATGTTGATTGTCAGGGTGATGTTGGGATGTGATGTTGATTGTCAGGGTGATGTTGGGATGTGATGTTGATTGTCAGGGTGATGTTGGGATGTGATGCTCATTGAACATGTTTTTAAGTAGGTCAGTATATATATTTACAAGAGGAAGTGATCTCATCATGATAAAGACAGGGATATAGATAAGTGACATATCAGGTGATGAGGAAGAGGAACATCATGATGATGAAGGAACAAACACAGGACAAAGGTCAAGATAAATGGATAGAAGGATGAAGCATATGATGAAGTTTATGATGATGAAGGAATGAACACAGAATGAAGTTAAAGTGAGTGAGTGAGTTTAGTTTTACGCCGCACTCAGCAATATTCTAGCTATTTGGCGGTGGTCTGTAAATAATCGAGACTGGACCAGACAATCCAGTGATCAACATCATGAGCATCGATCTACGCATTTGGGATACGATGACATGTGTCAACACAGTCAGCGAGTCTGACCACCTGATCCTGTTAGTCACTTCTTACGAAAAGCATGGGTTGCTGAAGATCAATATTCTAACCTTCAAGGGTCCGTTGGAGTTAAAGATAAAAGGTTAGTAGGATGAAGAATTAAAGGTTAGAAGGATGACATTCATGAAGATGAAGGATATGCGAAAGATGAAGACTATGTCAAGCAAGCAGGGACAGGAAGCCATGTTAGAGAGGGGAGTGATGGTGAGTCTGGGTAAGTAGAAAGCTCCATTGCTCAGACAGCTAGGGACGCAAGTAAACTGTGCACAATCTCCAGTACTGCAGTCAGGTTATCAACACACTCAACATGTTAAACATTCTCCGAAATTTGAAAAACAAGCATTCTGCAATGGAAAACAGGCAAAATTAGTGTCTATTTTAATATTCATTTAATTACAGCACATGTATATAGAGGCATTTTATATAAACTCTACTGTTTTGGAAATGATAAAATCACACTGAAACCATGGTAACTCTAGTATGTGCTTACAGTCTCTTACAGACTAAGGGTATTCAAGGATATAAGATGAATGAGCATGCATTATATAATGTATAAGGTTATGATTCCATCACCATAGGGAGAATATTGAACGCATACATACATATATTGAATATAAAATGTAATTTCAAGATTTTGTTTGCAATATTTTCAATATATATTTTAATTACAAAGTCTGAAAACATAATTCCAATTGTTACATATTGAAATAAACTTAGAGATCAGTTATTCATCCTGGTATTTTTAATTTTTTTTTAAAAGTTATGTACTATTGGATGGAGAAATTAGTTATTTATAGAAAATTACATAAAAAGAAGTAATTTTCAGAACATGAAACACTTCAAAGAAAGTAATTTTGGTTGATGAATAACGTGTGTTGACTCTTCAAGGGAGACAACTGTGAGTGTCCTGAGCCTCACTGGAAGTACATACCTGCTGTGACTGGGACTTAGAGTTACACTGTGGGGGATGGATTGGGGAGGGGTGAGGCTGTCTTCATCTGGGGGCGTTGCTGGTGGTGGAATGACTGAGAAGAGATGGGAGGACGATCTTTCATATTTCCCTGAAAAACAACTACAATGTTATCCAAACTGTTTGAAGTGAAGGATTGGCTTGTTTCATCACCAAAACACTGTTTCACTCATAAATTTATTATGTTCAACGAACATTTTCTGTTTCATGAAATTCCACTTTAAATACAATACATGCCAACTAGTGAGCGACTCAGTGAATTTAGTTTTATGCCGCTTTTAGCAATATTCCAGCAATATCACAGCTGAGACACCAGAAATGGGCTTCACACATTGTACCCATGTGGGAATCGAACCCGGGTCCTTGGCAAGACGAGTGAAAGCTTTAACCACTAGGCTACCCCACCGCCCCAGATGCCAACTAGTTCACATGGTAACGCAATATCACATTGCCATACAATTTACAAGCTTATTGAGCTTGAGCTGCCTGGAGACAGTTAAACAAAGCTTTATATTCCATACAGTTAGAGCATCCCAAAACCCCACCTGAGGGTGATGTACCGGCTGTTCACGTTGATAACGCTGCACCGGAGGCGACTGAGCTGGAGATACAATCTCTGAATCTGAAACCATCAGAAGAACTCCTTAAAGTCGGCACAATCCAATCAACACCAACAAATCAAGCTGATCTTATTTCTCACACAAAATACATATCATCTCCTGTTCTATGACAGATTCAAGTTCTAACCAACGGGGTGACTCATGCATTCAAACCATTCTTTCTACGATTTTAAAAATGTTCATGCACTAACATTCAAATCCTTACAATATTGGCGCAAAGCTGCAATTTGTTCTGGATTGTCTTTAACTGAATTCCAGTGTTCTTCACATTAAATATCAGTCTTGGTAAGAAATGATTAAAAATATCTACTGCATTACTATAGGTTTTTGAGACTTAATAAATGAAAATCTAACAAATAGTGATTTAAATTTGAAACACACCTAGTTCTCAGTTACAAATCATATTGTGTATTTAATGATAATGCATTCCTTGTTGGGTTATAACATGCAGTGTATGAACACAGATGGGTTGAAGACATCGTTACCATTGCCATGGTAACTGCAAAAGTTACAGAATTGTTTTAGGGTGTGTGCACTTGATATATATGGTGTGGACATTTTAAGTGTTTGTAAACGGTCACAGTACATGCAGAACAAAACACAATGCTTCCAGTTTAGATCCAGTGTTTGGCCATGCAACAGCAACTTTGACAAACTCAAATGACAAATGAAATGATTATGCTCATTAGCTGAAAATGAATATGTGGGTTGAAATTAGGCAAAATAGGAAAATATTCTTCCCTGTTAACATTGTACCATGCAGCACAATATTGTACAGTGTTCTCTATTAAATTAAGTTGCATTCTCAAATTTGGTTGCAGTATCGTCAAATTAGATTGTCTTCATAGCAATAGATCACTGAAGACCATATTTACATACTGACTACATAAAAGCAGTGATTATCTCCAAACGATGAAACCACTGGAAAATAATTCATATTTTCAGTAACCAGTTAATGCACATTAATTAATTTTCATATTTTTCTTACTGTTTTAATTCTTGTTAACGATCAGAACACTGTACAAAGTGTTTATTACAGCGACACTTAAAAACACTCCCGACTCGAGCACACGTGCAGTCGGATATACACAGTACCGACGTACCACTATCTGTTAAGGGGAGACTATCCTCGCTTTGTGCTGCAAACGGGGGAGAAATTGGCGAAAATGACTGTTAGTTACAAATACCACACATTGCAACACATCACTGTACATCTCAATGTAGGACAAACAACAGTGGACCAACATATATGCAGGCAGTAAAAGACAAGAACTACAGTAGAAATATTTTCAGGAACAATTGCTGTTCTCACAGCTGAGAAGACTTAAGTTCCATTTGTTCGAGATTTTACGAATGCTTCCAGCTATAGCTGATTTTGCACATACATTGACCTGTGTCATGGCGAGAGATGACAATAGGTCGTGGTTGAGTGTTTCAGCTGTATATCAGCTGTATATATCAATGTACACACAGCTGTATAAATGAATGTATATGAACCAGAATTATGGCTAATTCATCACCAACTGAATCCTGGGGTGATGTGAACACCTTGCCTTCTCCATTCACACACAAGCGGTCATTCATGTGACATAAGTATACATTTGTCATGAAAATGAAAACAGATTCTTTCACAGTGTCCCATGTCAACTGAAAGAGACATTATCCTTAAATTTTAATGAGCTGTATTTCAATAGCCCAACTCTTGTGTTTACATGTAAAATCATTTACAATATTGCAAGTCGGTTGCACCAAATTGAAGACGTCCATCTTGCTGCAGATGCTGGAATTTGGCAGTTTCCATGATGCATGTATTTGACAAAGTTGTTCCACTTGTCGATCGTACATTTATACAAGATAACATTTGCAGTGACAAAGCAAGACATCTGACACCCTGACATTGTCAGTCTGACATTGCAATTATCGTGTCTCCCACAATAGTAGAGGTATTGGATTAGCCCAAGCCGTCAAGGTTGAGTGGATGAGACCCGACTCAGTCACGAAGACAGTATATCTTATCACCCAAGTAATCTACACCTCGGTTTGAGAACCTGCTCGACAACCGATGCATGTTCAATTACTATCAACAATAACTGAATTACGTCTCAATTTGAGACGTCATTTGAAACTTTTGTTCTTCCTACTTCACTTCCTACAGGGAAGTTTGATTCCTTGTTACAACTACTAAATAATTAGGTTATGGTGTTGGTCAGAATAGATTATATATCACAGGGATGGCAACAGGAAAATATATTATCAGTTGAAAACTTAATACGGTGTCATTGAATGGGGGTTTCTCAGATTTAGATTCACAGAATTGATCAATTTGAAATCAGCGGAAAGGTGTGGATTGGCGGAAAATTGCCATCCCTGATATCTCAATTGTATTTTGAAAGTAACCTAATTATTTGACCAGGAAAACTTTCCCACAAGCGTTGATCAAGATTGTGGTTGTGACGGTGCCTTTCCTTGGAAGAACTGAGTGCACCAGGATCATCAAATGAGTTCTTTTCTATGCGACAGATCTCCTTGATTCTTGTAAAAGGCAACATTGCATGGACTATTCACAATGCTGAACCCCATTGAGAAGCTGTTTCACCCCCAAACAAGCACTAAAGCTGCAGTGATACTAAAAGCCATGCAAAACAGAAATGAGAGTGAAACCCTGGCTGAGGGTTGTGCGACACAGAAATGAGAAAACAAAAAACGAAACATAAAACCAAAATAAGGAAACATAAAACTTTTATTACAAAATAAATAAAATGCTTGTACATATTCATGCCACATAAAACACTACAGGGAGAGAAATGCATTGCTAACACCTCGACTCTTGGATTCCACCCAAGATCTGACTGGAATAAGTTGACTGGGATTTGGATTTGGAGATTATAAGGCCATTGGGATTCAGATCCCACGGAAGACAGATCATTTCATAAAATACTAAGTCTGTATCTACCTGAGATATTAAATAAGCAGGTAATGACATTTCAAATTTGCATGACACAGATCAGCATACAAACAAAATGAAAACAAAGAACAAGTGCATGGCAACAACAAAACAATCACACGAACACCTCAAACATTGCCATCCATGCATTCAGTTCATTCAGCACTGACACCATGCTTGTCAGTCACATACACACGACACTGTTACAGACATCATGCATACAGGTACGTGTTCACTCCAACAACGCCCTAAGCTGCAGCACCATGCATACATCTACCACTGTACACTTGACAGAGACATGCATACGATCACTAGCATATGACCATGATACCATAACACATGCACTATAACACTTCTGAAAACACCACGCTGTCGCCATGATAACACTTCTGGTAACACTCCTGTCAACACACTGTCACCATGGTAACAATCATGACACCAAACTGTCACCATGGTAACGCTCCTGTCACAATGGTAACAATCCTGACACCACACTGTCACCATGGTAACACTCCTGTCAACACACTGTCACCATGGTAACGCTCCTGACAACACACAGTCACCATGGTAACACTCCTGACACCACACTGCCGCCATGCACTCCATGCATCAATCATTCCTACTACGCTACATTATGCACTGGTATGCATGAGACATCTGGCAAGAGCACCATGTAATGCTGTGAAAGCTGTACAATAACAAGTGACCCAACTTTGGGATATTCAGCATTGCTTCAAGTCCATGTAATGATACAACACATCCCTGTTCATGATAAAAGATCAGTGTAACCCAGCACCGTCCTTCTTGTATCAATCCTCAGACCTGACTCTCCTTCATGGGTGCTTTGGGAACACTAAGACTCTTCTCCAGAAGGTACTGATGCCAAGAGGCTCGCGCCCCGGTCAAAAAACTACCATCCACATCCTCATCTTCATCAGAGTTCTCATACAGAGCCTCATCACTGCAGGATTCCACGTATGACTTGTGATGGAACGATCGTGAATTGGTGCGGGGAAACCACAGAGACTGTGTTGCTCGGCTGTCAAATTCTCTAACAGGGGAAAGCATTTCGTCACTGAGGGAATTGGACAGCCTAGGGTGCACGTGGAGATACGTACCATCATACGTGGAGGATGCTGCTCGCAGTCCAACCTTCCCTGCCATGCGCTTCATTTCATTCAGTTTCTTCTCCATGTCCTTGAGCTGAAACAACATAACACCTTGGTTCAACGCTGTGCAACAGACTGAAACTTCATTGGTGACAATACAGATGGAAGCTAACAGTTTTATCACTGCTGATATTGTATCAGTTGCTATGATACACTGTTTCCTAATTTATTGATTTACAACCAAAATCTTGCTGGTCACCACAAAAGCAGTACTCCACAAAGAGTGAATTTTAAGCCGCTTTTAGCAATATTCCACCAATATCACGGTAGGTGACACAAGAAATGGGCTCTACACATTGTACCCAATCGAACCCGACATGACGAGCAAACGCTTTAACCTCTAAGCTACCCCACCACCATGGTCCACAAAGAACAAGACTTGATATCATTTGTCTAGCCTGTGTTTACCTTCTGCAGAGCTCTATTGTAAGACTGTCTCCTCTGTTTGCGGACATTCTTGCCTACAGCCTTGTCCTGGGCCAACTTGTGAGCTGCACTGGTAATCTTACTCTGCAGCTCATACTCCAGCTCCATCTTTGCCAGCTGGTCTTCGGGCTGCAACACAAGGTTAAGACAGGGATAGAAATGCAATTGTTTCAAAGGGTGCTACATATGGCACCAGTGAAATAATTCAGATGTACCTGTGTAAAACTAATTATACCCATACCTTTTTAATGATCCAATTAAACTTAAAAACATCACAAAACTGGCGTTATGTAATCCTGTCAACGTGAGAGCTGGATTTCCTGAATACTAGTTAGTTAAGAATAGTTAACTAGGCCCATAAACAAACACATTGACTAGGATTTTCTGTCACATGCACTAGCATTGAAACTGACCATGGTGTGGGATGGTGTGCAGAACTATGTTTTGAATCATTTGACTTTATATCATTTTTCATAAAATGAATCATGGTTTCATAAATCTTAGGTGTTTTATCAAGACACTGTAAATATATTTCAACATTTACTGTGACATGGCACACAAATTAAGCACTATTTTGATCCTAGTTCTCATGGGCAAAGAACAGAGAACATTTACATCTACACTTGGTCAGATGCTTACCAACTAGTAACACCAAATTGTATTAATGCTACTTTACATGGATAAATTTTCACTAAATGTAAATTACACTAGATTACATTAATAAATAAAACAAAGATTTCTACCTCATCTGTTCCGCTGACTGCCTTGGCCGAGAGGGAGAAGGATGTCCCCACCCTCCTCCTGAAGGTAGGGATCTGCTCCCCTGGGGCAAGGGGAGTCTCCTTGGGTAGCTCCCCAGTCAGTTCCTGGAACATACAGCAGTTTAAGTATCGGAGCAACAACATAATCTGCAGTTTACATTATCAGTGCCTCGGGCAACTTCAGAAGCAGTTAATATAGACTTTGATTTACTGGACCATGACACAGACAAGCATATTATCAGGATAAGGATATACTTGGGCTAAACTGATGCCGTTTGAAAGCAGTCAACCTACCCCTTCCTGGAAGCATAGTCTCTTCAACTCTTCAGTCTTCCTCCTCAGGGTCTCCTCCAACGCCTCCTTCCGCGCCCGCAACGCTTGGTACATCTCACGCTGGGCCTTGATCGAGTCCGCCTGCTCAATGTTCACTGAAAAAGACACACAACATGAGTCTCGAAAAATCAACAAAATACCATGTACCATATATGTCTACCATGAATACACTGAAAAATACAACATCCAACAGCTGATGTTGCAATATCAACCTTTGTCCATCATGACGATGTTCCCACACAAGGAAATACAGCAAGTATTCAGGAAGTGTCAATGGTTAATGGTGTACAGGATCTGACATCAGTCTCATATCATCTCAATAAGTGCCTTACTTGACATTCAACCGACAGTGACATGTCTCAATACACAAGCCGTGTAGACACAACACGCAGAATTCCTCAACTGGAAACATAACTGCCAAGTGTATATCACAGCCATAAAACCCATCGGAAATAGATCATCTACCTAGCATCTTTCCACAGTGTCCCACGATAACCAGCTCAGATAAATTCACACACTTCCCACAGGCAAGATCGACATTGCTGTCATTCTTAGTTGTAAACACCACGTCACCCATTCAGTGAGCATTGAATTCACAGCATAGCTTTTTTCAAAGGGAAAAGGGTATGGCCAGTGATCAATCGAGTCACCTACCCATGACACAGAGGTGACCTCATTGCGCCTACATTACCTTCAAACATGGTGCATGCTTCACACAAATATGTCTCACAGATCACATGTACTCCGGGTTACGAATATCTACACGGGGAGGTGGAGGGTGGTCCAGCCACAAAGGGTTGGTTCACCATAGCCTGAATCAGTCTCATCATGGATGCTAACTGGGAGAAGCCTGCTCCGTGCACATTGTGAACAGTCAAGTGCAGAAAATCAATAGCTTCTATATGCTGCACAGTGGTGATGTCATACGGCCAGAAAAAACAGCCAAGAATGTGGGATTAGGATAAGACTGGAATACCTGGCTCTCATGGATATTTCCTATCAGATCAATAGTCTGCGATAACCTGGAAACCTGCCCCAAGCAGGAATAATTCTCATAAACTGTATAATTAATCGAATCTGCCCCATCAAGCCCTGAGCGAGATGTCCGAACATGTCCACATCAATAACTGGGTAATATGTTTTTAACATTTCTCAGGACATTAAATTTAGAAATACCAAATAACTGTATTTAATATTTACAAATCAAAATTTATGTTACAATTAAAGTCCCCAGCCCAGATGTAATTCACAGTGATTCTAATTAAAGACATTACACATGCTATGCAAGGGTTTTCATACTTAGTATCATGTTGAAGAATAACACTGGTGAACAACGTACTGGTGAATTACACAAGGTCCTTGTTGCAAATGAACCTGACAAATCTCCAGCCTGTAATATAGCTGGGATAATCCCCTCGGCTTATCCCTTCAAGCTGAGAGAAAGGCAGGACAAAAGGGTAGTGTTGATCCCTTCAGGGTCCTGAAGGGGCTGGTTCCTGTGATGCCAGCCAGGCTTGAGGAAGTGGATTACCCCCTGAGGTGACAGGGCTCTCTCCTGAGTCCTATTGTTTTCATAATGGTGTGAAACAACACACTGTCTCACTGTCATTGTGACACTAACAGTGTGATTTTTACCACTCCCACTTGTTTTTATGCATGTATTTGCTGAGTCTACCTGTTTCCTTACACTTACAGCTGTAGGTTTATTTGATGATTGAATCCAATAAGTAAGTCTGATTGCGCTTCATTGTCTGTCCAGACAGCATAGTGGCAGAACTAACATTGGCAGGCAACAATCTCTTATCTTTTGTTGGAAGTGTTAGACATTATTCTTTGTAGCTAATTGATATACTGGACGATGTTTAAGGAATTGTTTTCAGTTAGAACCCCTAATGTACATACAAATACCAGTACTACTATCAATACAATGCATTTGGAGTCATTTAGACATGAGCTGGAGATTTGGAATTTTTACAGGATATTCATCCATGTCCAGATGGCCAATGACTATTCACAGAATGAACACTGTGAATGATGAACCAACATCATAATATGACTTTTATTAAAAAAAGCATTAAGGAAAATGATGAAATAAGATTAATTATGCTTGTGGAACTATTCATCTAAACTTTTCACATTGACAATTATGGATTCAAAGGCTATTGAAAGTGAAGAAAAAACCTCATATTTGGTTATGTTGTGCTAATGTCTGCTGTATTGATCGTCCTACCCACAAAGCATGTACCACAAACACAGAAGGGTGTGATGAATCAATAGTTCATCAAGTGGGGCTATAAATGAGTAATCCTGTATTGTAATTGTGTCAAATAAAATATGGCCATAACCACCATGAGTCATATCAAACTCCAGCCTGCCATACACCCAAATCCAATAAGGGTTTAACAAGTCTTAAATGTCTCTGGGTTTCTCAATATTTTCCTCAAAAACTAAACCTTTAGAATTAATTCTCTCCAGGGAAAAATAAATCCATTGAATTAAGCTCTAATGGTGAAAATGAACCAATGGTGGTAGTGTTGTTTTGTTCTACACAGTGATAATATTAATGTATACTGTATGTCTACCATGTATCTGGTGTTGTATTAACCTTTGTTACCTGTCCACTGATCAAAGCATTCAGAGTCTTTGATCTTATCTGCAAGGTCAACAAGTCATTGTTGCCAATAAGACAATGATGTAATTAAGCAAATAAACTTTCAATACCCTAATTAACTTACATCAAAGCTGGTCACAAGCTTGACACTGCTACTGACACACATTACTTCATTAAACGTGTTAAGTTTAGATTCCTTGCCTTTGACAACTTTATTCATTTTACAATTTCACTGACAAATTTATTCATTAATATGCAGCTGCACTACTGACTATCAACAGCATTGTAAAATATAAAAAAAGTACATCAGTAAGTGATTATCATTATTATTGATTATTTCACGGTTAGCTTTATTCCATTTAAGACTTTAATAAAAAGCCAGTTTGTTGGGAGTTGAAATCTGTAAAGAGGGGGAAAGTCACCTAATGAAGGCATATGAATAAAGTCTGAATATGTTGCGTGATAAAAAGAGCATTGACATCCCTCATTTCTATCACTTCTAAACTAATACACTTTACATACAAAACTTCTGGAGAAATTACATATCTTTATTTAATTATCTTTGGGTATTAGTATATCCAGCTGGTTTTGAAGACTTTGCCTATCCAGTCTGTGATCTTCTCATTTTATGAATGCTTCAAGCTAATGCTGACACTCAAGCAACCTCTGATCTTACTGAGAGACAGCTATTTTTGAATGCTTTAAGCTTAACACAACTGAACTGCATCAAGATTGTTTCCATTACTAAAACTACTCTCACCTCTACGAAGAGCTCTATTCATCAAAGCCAGGGCATCAACAAATTGGGCACAAGTCTCCATCTTTGAAACATCCATCTCTATCACTGTCACGTATAGCACTAGACTGACATAAAGATCTCGACTCATCTCAACTTATATACCCAGTTATTCTGTATCTACACAGCCTTTCTCACTCAATCAACTAGCACAACAGTGAAGCCCTGTCACAACCCATCTGGCTTCTTTGGAACAACACTGGCTTCACTACCTTTCGTGATCACCTGCTCGTTAAACATAAAAGGCTTGACGAGGTTGATCAATTGAGATTATTGCTTCACC
Organism: Haliotis rubra; assembly: GCF_003918875.1. Lineage (NCBI taxonomy): Eukaryota > Metazoa > Mollusca > Gastropoda > Lepetellida > Haliotidae > Haliotis > Haliotis rubra. Next base: position 885,828 of record NW_025767023.1, read on the forward strand.
TGATAACTTCTTTGTCAGGCTTCACCTGGCTTGGGTTGTACTGTTTTTACAGCTAATTGATTAGATCTTGTGAGGGTCAAACAACTACAGTTAAATAAATGTCTGTCAGTGTTTGGTGAATATATTTTGTTTAGAAGAACTGCATCATCTAAACAAATTATATTCACCAAATTGTAAATACTGACAGACAGACATTTTTGTGACAGCACTGAAGGTTATTAACATGGACTTCTGTAGATTTTGAATTTTGGTTTTACAATTTGTCACTTCAAAATTGGGTCAGTGGTAGACATCAATATAACATTGTTGTAGTAGTTTTAAATATATCGTCATAATAAACATTAATATTTTTGTTAAATGACACAGTCAAATGGGTGAAAAAGGCAATGATAATGTTTATTAAAATGTCAGAAACATGGTTTGTTCTATACCAATATGTTAGTGGAAACACATTTTATTCAAAATAAATTGAACTAGGATTGGTAAACAAGCTGTAATGGTTTATTTGAATACCTCTCCATTTCATTGATACATGAATAAAACAAATATTAAATAATATGCAGCATGATAGGAAAGCCAGCAGCCCGGTATTGAACATCATTCATCATTTATCAAACCTATGCGAATTTATTATAAAAGTATGGACAAATTTTAGTATAAAAGAATTTATAAGTGTATTTTTGTTTGGATTACCATTCAGGACAGATTTTAAATGATATCCATGTTATATACCAATATGTTGCTGGCCAAGAATGTGTGCGTGTCAGAGATAAAATCCTTCAATTGTCTGTTTGTCACTGAGATAAAATCCTTCAATTAGTCTGTTTGCCTAAAAAAATGTGCACTGTGTTATTTGAAACATGTACACCATGACACTTGCTAGATCAGAGTTTGAGTGAGTGACAACCAAGAGTGAGTGAGTGAACATGGTAATGATTTTGTGCATTTCACTCTGAAAATACATTCTGGTTCTTGATATCACGAAAGGTGTTTGTCATGAGACACGATTCAAGATTATTTAGGGCGTCTGCTAGTTTTATAGTGAGATAATACTACACAGTGTGAGTGAGTGAGTGAGTGAGTGAGTGAGCCTACTTAGTGAGTGAGTGAGTGAGTGCCTACCTACTTAGGGCCTCTGCTAGTTTTATAGTGAGATAATACTTACACAGTTAGTGATTGGTGATTGATTGAGTGAGTGAGTGAGTGAGTGAGTGAGTGATTGATTGATTGATTGACCTACTTAGGGCCTCTGCTAGTTTTATAGTGAGATAGTTTTATAGTGAGATTCTATGTGTGTTGTCGATGATGTATCTTTTACACCATTTATGCAGAAAATGTCCCTTGACCAAAAATGGCAGCAACCAGGTTTAGGATGCTTTACCCTGAAGTCAGTGGGATTCAGCAGGTATAGTTTTTGAGTGATTGCTTGAGTGATAGAGTGAGTGAGATCGGCTTTACGTCACTTTCTGCAACATCACAGCCCAGAAATGGGCTTCACACATTGCACCCATGTGGGAAATCCGACTCAGACCTTCAGCGTGATGGTTGAACACTTTAACCACAAGGCTACCCCAACCACTCCAGCATGGATAGTTCAACTATGGGAGGATCTCATGTGGGTAATTCTGAGAAGTTTCTTCATCGTAATTAACAAAAAAGTTGAAGTGTACTCACAATCAAACCTGGAAGTGGTGAGACTAGGCAAGCTCTGGGAGCTGGCACTACGACTGAGATCAGAGCCAATAGAACCGGGTAATGACGTGGTACTCTTTGATAAGTCAGCAGCGATCTCGCTCATACTCCGAGCACTTGGCAGTGTTGCCTGAAACACAAGTGTTCATGAACATGAGCTTCCCATCAATTCCTTAAAATCTATTTCATATATCATGAGTAATCGAACACCTGCCATTAACAGATATGCTTCAAAATAGTGTCTTTGCCACACACCAATTGGTTTAGAACATTTTCCTGCTTTTTATTTCTTCTTCAGTTTTCCAGACATCAGAACCATTTCTTCCATCTCAAACCACTGGCTCATCCTGTAATACCTAAGGGACATAACTCTGGAGACAGAACTGATGTCCAGATGGACCGACAAAGGGATAACCAATAAACTCCAGTTCATCGTGAAACAGAATTTAACCTACAAATCTTTACAAAATACAGTCTCTAAATGCCGTTCAAAGACATTAAACCTTTACAAAGCTGCTCAGCCCTTCTTCAGATAAATTTTCTCCCTCAAAATTAAACAGTTAAATATTCGCAGCCTGTCCTACCTTGCTTTGTTTGCGATCGAGGTAGAACTGATGTTGCGCGACGGCCATTTGCCAGATACATTTTGTGAGTTGATGTGAAGAGGCGAACCAGGCATGAACGTTGACGTTACCAGGGCCGAATGTTCTCCGGCTCACAGACACCCTGAAGAAAGAGAATGGCTTATTATACACAGCAGAACCTTGCACAATTATCACATCATTACCCAGTCTTAACTGTGTAATGTGATCAGCAGTATCTCAAAATCAACTAAACGATGGAAAGCCATATTTACAGAAGAAACAATTTGACGATTGCAATTCTTCTTTTTTTTTGTACAAGAATGTTTTGTGGCATAAATGCACACATACTGATATATTTTAGTTGTGGAATATATACCTTTGCAACAAAAACAAAATTTAAGCGAAGTTACGATCTCTTTCAATGCATTAAGTGAATATATACAAAATGAAGAGTCATATCCCATTATTCAAAGCGATAACTATTCTACCACACAGGGGCAGATAGCTGTGCACAAACTGGCAAACACAATCAACACAAGAACACAACAAGCATACACAATCAAAACTATAACACAAAAAACATACACAATCAAAACTATAACACAAGAACGATATATCTCTCACTTTGATACACTTTAGAAATAATCTAAGATTAATGCTGCAGCTACAAGCACATATATGTATATGCTTTAAGCAATATAATCACAGTGAGATGATATCGGAATGTTGATGTTGGAATGGTACTTTATGGATGAAAATGATGCTAGATTCGGCTGTTGTGTTGACCGAAGTACGAGCCAAAGCACTAAATGTAGTCACAATGTATTCAATCAACCCTGATCATAAGTGAGAGGTTCAACTTATTCAAGCAGTGAGTTGGGTTTAACACAACTTTAAACAAAATATTCCAGGTATTTCATAGTGTCTCTGACTGATGTTGTAGGAAAGGTCAAAGTGATGGGAGTCTTCGATGTTTACCCCTTTGATAAAACCCATGAACATAATAATCATGCTAAACTGGGATTGGAACAAACAATCATTGGTGCCAAAGAGATGCTACTGCATAGTGAACTGTGAGTCTTAAATAATCTGTGCCCCATTATTGAGCATTATTCCATGGACACCAGGAACGGACATACATTGTACTATGCAGAGAAGAAATCCACTAAAATGCTTGTCCCCATGTCCCGAGTTCATTAGCACAACCGAAACTACCATTTCAATTCAAGGAACAATGTTAACTAAACTTTCAGAAGCATTAAACATAATATTCAACTTCACATTATTGAAGGGGCGATGGGGTAGCCTAGTGGTTAAAGCGGTCACTTGGCACACCAAAGACACGGGTTCGAGTCCTCACATGGGTACAATGTGTGAACCCATTTCTGGGGTCCCCTGCCGTGATATTGCTCTAAGTGGCGTAAAAACTAAAACTCACTCACACATTACTGAATTCGTTTTTCATTTAATAATGAAAATCAGCAATTACGCCTTACAAGAAGAGATAATGGCCAGAAACTAGTTCCCTAAGTGCATGATGTATACAAGCGACCAAGACTCCCTAGCCCTGTGAAGTTCCCAAAGCCAACCTGCTTCCATGTCACATACTTACTGAGTGCTCGGGTCGGAAATTGCATCCGAAAGGTCATCAAACTCTGTTAATGGTTCACGTATTGCGTCCTCATAAAGGTTGAAACTGCTCAATGTGTGGATGACACTAAATAGTTGGAACAAACATATCAGGTAAGCTGATGCACCAACATTCAAGATCTTCATTTTCCTAAAATTCGGGTAATCTTTTTTAATCTAAACAAACTGGATACCCCATCTCTAAAAACAACAACAAAACCCCAACCGTTTTTCCCAAAGTCTTTTTGGACTTCAACCCCCCCAAAAGTATGGAAGAAAAATCTAAAATAAATAACAAATATCCAAAAGTCAATGTACCACTTTCTAAATTTTCATAGTAATGGTCGTAATCTTTTTGGATTTGAGAGTAGTTCCTTTGAAGTAGTTTTCAAAGAATATAGAAAAGTTATACCTATTTCAACTTGAAAGAAGGTGCCTCTGAAATTCTATTTAGGTAAGAAAGGTGACGAGCAAGTACTTCCCACACCCTGGGTTAGTTATTGCCATGACAACACACATGGATCCTATACACCCATGCATTAACCCACTATTTCCAGGTCATTAACCCTTCAAGTCCCGGTTATGTCATCCAAATCCCAGGACTAGGAGTCTGAACTGGACTTGCTGTTTCTGTCAGTCATGCAAATGGGTTGCACCATACCTGTCCTACATGCACAGACATTACAATGACATGTTTTGAAATTATTCATCAATAAGTGTTGGATTTTGGGTGTTTATTTTACGAAGTCTTGTTAGTATGATGTAAAAGGTGCAAAGAGCCTATGAAAATGCTCAATCAATTATTTCATTCAATCAAGGTTCCTATGCGTTTGGAATGATTTGATGATGATGATGACGATGATGATGATGATGATGATGATGATAAGATGAGGATAGTTGAGCCAATAGGGTTAAAGGCGAATGAAAAAGGGTGATGATTCTACTTATAATAATTAGGATAAAATGGAAGTGAGAGCAATATTATACTAATGAAAGTATGGAAGGAAGATGTATGGACAGAGCATGCAGCCGTGCACACACAAAAGCAGAGCAGGCACTGCAGTCACAGATCTTCCAAACGAACAATTCAAATTCAAAATGCAATCCTGCACAACTTCAAAGAGTTATCTCCCTTTGGCCACCATGTTGGAGATCATAACACCCCTCAATGACAAGATTCACATAGAATACAGATCATGCAATATTGTCCTCCAGTGATCAGGTGCATTAGAATGTGTTATCAGTACAAATTGTGAGTAATTAAGGAAAAAATAATATTTTTTTCCTTCACCAATAAAACCCAAGGGAAGGGAGTGTTAGATGGGGAGGCAAACCAACCTCCTTGTAAACTGGTTAGAATGTCAACCCATATTCATGTGGTTTATATATATATTTTAATATTTTGTATCAATATGTTAAGTCTCGAGGCACCTTCATACAACTGAAGCGGGTGATATGAAGTGATATAACAATAAAGTGGTCTTTAGAAATTCTCAATTAAACAGTAATTATTGTACCCTCTTCTAATTTCTGAAAACATTTCTCTCCTTTTGTCAAATATCATCAATTCTTACAATTGTAAAGTATTCTCAACCCTCGCCCAATCAGAACAAATAAAACACTGAATTCATGCAAACACAGAGATTCAAAATTATAAGTGCATTGTCTAAAATTTACGGATGCAAGACAGCTATATCCTAAATCAAAACAAAATAGGTAACTTAACCATGCTAGTTGGTATCAGATACATCTGTGAAGTTACATGTGCAGATGTGACGTAACACATTTACGCAGGAATGGCATCTTCAACCCGACATCGACACTCACCGTTTGGGATCATGCACTTCTATTGAAAACTTTTTGTCTCTGTAGTACAGGTTCTCTAGCTGTTTCCACGTGAATAACTGGAACATAGAAATATTGTGTCATTTGTGAAATATATCCTCCACATCATGGTGAATATCTGGAATATATCGTAATTATTGTGTCATTTGTAAAATATATCCACCAGATTGTGTTGCAAATCTAGTATATATCATAAATATCATGCGTCATTTGCAAAATATATCCTGATCGTGTTGCATATCTGTGACAAATCATAATTATATTGTTCCATTTGTGAAATATATCCACCTGCTCGTCTTGCATATCTGTAATATATCACAATTATTATGTCATTTGTGAAATTTATACACCAGATGGAGTTAAAAATCTTGAACATATCAAAACTATGACAGGTCTTTTCTGAAATATTTCCATTAGATCCTTAAATATATATCCATATTTTAAATATGACATAAATATCATATGGAATATTTGAAATATATCCTTGTGTTGTGTACCAGGATATCATAAATATCTTGAAATATTCCCACAGATTGTGCTGCATCTGGAAAATATCACTAGTATCGTGTGACATTTCTTATATATATCCAACAGATAATGTCACATACTTTAGATACGCAACACGGATCATATAACAAAGCTCTGTTCTGGAACTGGCTAAATGAGAACAGTACTGGATGGTGGTTGCTCGTTGGCAGTTTTTCTGACATTCACAAGCGAGTTAACAACACTACGCACACTCATCTGTCAGCAAGGAAACTGGGCAACACTCCAAGGGAGATAACTCTCCTTTTTATGCACGTCATCTGTGGCTGACAGCAGCAAAACAATACAGCTGACAACCATGATGACAGCACCTGTCTATGAGTGCAAGATGCTTCCTGGGCAACAGTCCAGGGGAGATAACTCTCATTTCCAACATGTCACGAGTGCACATCACACACAAGACTGCCACTTCATGCTCTGAGCTCATATTACAGGAAGTATCCTCTTCACAAAGATCATTGCAGTCAACCTTCACTGCTTGTAAAACGTATGTTATCCATGTAGCATTAACCAGAATCAGAGTGCAAACTGCTGAACTTCCATTGCCTCCAGCTGAAAGTTTCCTAACTCAGACAGGTCCCCCTGACAAACTGACAAGTCCTACTATTGAAACCATTTTGAAGTGATTTGTTTCACTTGCAAACTCTCTATTAAAAGAAGCCCTACAAAACTGCATCCATCCATTCTAATCAACAAGACACCACACTTCCCATTTTTCCAAAGGCGACAGTGAGTGAGTTGGGTTTTATGCTGCTTTTAGCAATATTCCAGCAATATCACACATTGTACCCATGTGGAGAATCGAACCCGGGTTTTCGGTGTGACGAGTGAACACTTTTACCACTAGGCTACCCCACTGCCCCACATGACGCAAACACAAGACATGGATAAAGACGACGTTGATGGTGATGATGTTTGTCCGAAACTGAGCAAAACATCTTTGCAACGAGACCTGCCTCTCTATGACATCTCTATCCATGTTCAAAACATTCTTGCATCATCACACAGACTGTTATCAAATGAATGTTATTTTATGCCCCAGTAATCCAGCCATGTCACTGTTGCTTGTATGTATAAAATCCAGATCAGACAATCCGGATCTTTCTCAAGTTCTTTTGTAAACATTAGTGGACCTTACCTTTCTTGGCGTTGTCTTGTCGTTCTTATCAAACACTGAGATCCCCTTTGGGCTGATACCCAACCACCATGGAATGTCTTTCTTGTCCTGGGAACAAAGAGTACATAATATTAATAATCATAATAACATTATGTATATCAGTAACCACCAAATCTACATCCCAAAGAATGTTCATAGCGCTACAATCCTACCCCAGTCAATGGATCTGTGTGCACTCAATTTTCAATCTCAGCTACATGAGGAGAATACAACCCAAGACAATGTATATCGATATATACTACAGTAGATTTACCACTGAGGCCAGGAGAACACTGCACAAGATTCTGATGGACACAAACGATACACCATTATAAATTAAATATTTCTAAATAATGGCAGAGAAAGCAGTATCTGGGGCAGATTCATGGACTGCTTGCACTTGAAGGTATTCACTCAAACATCAGCACATGGAATGGTACATATAAGCAATTATCACTTTTTCAGCCACCTCCCTCGTTCCGACAACAACTCGTGTGTGAGCACAATCTCCAGCAGCAAGCAACTACTCAACACGTTGGTAGGCTCCAGACTTACTGTGCCTGATATTGTCCAATTTAATGTACACATGCATGCACCCCATGAATGCTTTATACAATCTAAAGATTGATCCATGATAAAATTCCTTACTCCAGTTGGAAGGGCAAATGGTGTAGCACAAAAGTGTGGATTTTGTTTTTGTTTGAAAGATTAACAATTAAAAGCTATAAAAGAACAAGTATGTATTCCACAATTATTGTTCATGTTATTGTGAATGAGAAACCTTTAAACGAATAATCAGAAACCTTCAATAGAATCTTTTCTTCCAATGCATACTTACTTTGACTTCGTAGTAGTGTATACCGTATGTAGGAAGTCGTTCAACTATATTCATATAACTGAAAGAGAAATGCATTTTCTTTAGTGGAGTAAACATAAAGGGTTTAAACGTATTACTAAAACTATCACCAAACAGGCAAATGGTAACAATTAATGCTGCCTTTCAGCCTATATTGAATGTTTATTATCTAATACATATATAGATGTCGTGTACTCACAATATTGCTGAGAGTGGCATTTTAACAACAACAACAACAACAACAACAACAGTAGGTCTATGTTAAAACCCCTGTATCCATTCCCATGGTTCTTGTAATCGGCATATCTATAAGTTGACTTTGTTCAAGTTCAACCATCTGAGTCCAATCCATATTCGGAATCCATGATAACCAACCAATCCCCAATAAGGTCCAGTTCTAAGAACTCATTGTGTAATTCACCAATTTTAAATACACATTATCCAACCTCTACAAGCTGTTATCCCATAGCTCGCACCAGAACAAGTCCTGAAGCCACCAATGATTCCTGTTATTTCATTTTCCAAGGAGACCATACACTGATATATGGACTCTATTTTGTGCTATTCCCAGTGAAGTGATCATTATACTCGAGACATATTAGCTTTCAGGCTGTGACAATGATCCTCTAATTCTGTGCCATTATCCCCTGTCTAAGCTGGACCTACATCGATCAAGGTGCTGAACTGCTTTAATTACACAGTCTCACACCTCTAGCGGTCAGGAATAGCCCCTCTCACAGCCCACCAGATGACGCCCGATTGGTTCGATTGGTTCTCACAATAGGTACATCTCAGAGGCTTATTGTAATCATTGACTGCTTGAATCACAATGGCCACATTGAGAAAGACGTGACTCTTGTTTGAAATCAAGCATGGAAGTCTTAGGGTGTTTAAACCCAAAGATTTAGGGTGAAATAATTCAGCACACCTCAAGGACTCGAGCTATGCACATGCACCCACCCTCTCCTCTTTCTACAAGTATGAGGGTCACTGGGGTAGCCTTGTGGTTAAAGTGTTCGCTTGTCACGCCAAAGACCCGGGTTCGATTCCCCACATGGGTACAATGTGTGAAGCCCATTTCTGGTGTCCCCCACCATGATATTGCTGGAATATTGCTAAAAGCGGCGTAAAACTAAACTCACTCACTCACTCTACCAGTATGATTTGTTACATCATAACTGAATATGTCCTTGTGAAGACATTTTGACATTGGTCACCACCAGTACCAACTGGAACTTGGAAGATCAATACTGGATTCTTCGTACAAAAGCACTGTATGACATGGGTCTGTAAGAAACCGAGTCGGGACCAGACAACCAGTGGTTGATATCGTAAGCATCGGGCATCACGTGGGACGAGATGACATGCATCAGTCCCATCTGCAAGCTGCACTACGCAATTCCATTAGTCACCTCTTACTTACAACAAGCCTTCCAGATTTCTGACATTGTCTATCAGCATTTCTCACCAAAGGTCATGAGAACCTGTACAAAACTATTTCCAAACTCCATCTCAGCTTCACTAAGTTACTTGTTGACGTAACATCACCTATGTTTTTCAGAAACTCTGATGTTTTACAATCATTCATGACCTCACAGCTATTACTGCATCTTGATCACAAAGTATCAAGGAAGTAGCCTTGCCCAAGGTCTGTCATCTGCATCACCTTGAAAGTTCACAAGCAGCCTCTTGAGACAGACCTAGTACTTGTGTTTAAGACATCCTTCCTGTAGCTAGGACATCAAACAGGAGGCAATAAGCTTCCCTTCTACTTGACGGAGTCGTCCCAAGTCTAATGGTTCAGACTGATTATCCCTGGGAGTTTATTCTGGCGGTACATTGCCCTCGGGTTCACTTTGGTTGGTTCGATGATTTCCGAAACAGTTCTCGTATATTATCCACAACATACATACTACTTGGCTCAAAACTTATTACACATCTTCCTTTAAATCTATATGGCAGGTGGGTTATTTGAATATGCAAAAGTAAAATTGAAAAATAAAATAAAAATATCAATAAACAAAGATTACTTATGATATTCCTTTAAAATTATTTAACCTTTGAAAGACAATTAAGTATCCTCTTCTATCTACCTGAGAAATGTTCAGGCTTGCTTGCATGCCATTGCATCCCAAGTTAGTAAAGTTATGTTCATGCTATCACTCACTAGATTGTCTGGGCAGACTCTATTATTTACAGACAGCTGTCATATAGCTGGAATATTGATGAGTGCACCATTAAACAAACGATACCAGAAAAGTGCTTCACACATTGTACCACTGTGGGGAATCGAACCCAGGTTTTTGGCTTGACAAGCAAATGCTTTAACAACAAGGCTATCCAACTGTTCTTCTGAAAAAAAGTCTTCTGGACAAGAAAACATGCATACTTTCATTTGTTGTTTAATACCACACTTAGCATTTTACAGCTATAGGCAGTCTGTAAATAACTGAATCTGGACCAGACAATCCAGTGATGAACATCATGAGCATCGATCTACGCAACTGAGATACGATGACATATGTCAACCAAGTCAGCGAGCCTGACCAACTGATCTAGTTACTCGCCTCATGTGACAAGCATGGGTTGCTACAGACCAATTCTAACCCGGACCGTAAGGGTACCATGCATCCTAAATCATGCACTGACTTCTGGCATTTAATCATTTATTGCACAGTCTAAGTTGAAGAACAAAAAGCAACTCACTTGACAATGGCAAGGCCTCTGGATGTCCCTTGTAGCTTCTGATAATAAGATAATATACGGTCCTCACTGCAACAAACAGAACAGCGATTTTATATTCACCACACAACCTACTGCCACGTTAAATATCACACATTCAAAACATGCAGGAGAAGAATGTCACTGTCATAAAATAGACCGAAGCTGCTCCACATTACCTCGTTAGGTAGTGTTGTGAATTGGATGAAATATCACAATTGATGATTGCTTCATTACCAACGAACAATCATCGAAACAAATTGGTTAGCGTCATTTTTCAGATTTTCCCATCCAGGTTGTTATTGCAGATATGTATAACATGGTGCAACTTGCTACTTTGAAGTGATGACTAATATTTCATGAACATTAACTTCCTGGAGTCTTAAAGAAATATTTAGTCATAATTTTTCGGTTAGTGAAGTGATTTTTCTAAGAATTAAACAAGTTTTCAGGCCCTGACAACTCCGAAGATATGTTACATCGTCAAGTGTTTCAAAGACTAAAACAGTAGTTCCAAAATCGTTTGTGTTCGATTGTTTGGTCGTTAGGTCACTGCTACCAATCTTCGATTTTTTCAATTAATCGGAACACCACTATCGTTAGGATGAGAAAGCCACAATAACTCAATGCGCCTTGTGGCAGCAAGAGTTGTATACTCCACAGGGAGTTGAGATTGATAATACGATGAGCCATTGAGATTGACATCCAATGATCGAGGGGAAAATTAACAGCACCTTGAGCATGCACTAGTGTGTGGATATGTGCGCTATATAAATATCCTAAAATAATAATAATTAGATAACTAAATGATCAGCACTCCCGCTATCAGAGCTGAACATTTCAAATTCATACAATTAGGCTTGTCAGCCTGTACAGAAGCCATCAAAAACTTCTTTAGACTGATGATTGATGACGGACAGACAGCAAATGAACTAAGATAGCTGATGACCAGCTGAGTTAAACACAAACCCAACAAAACAAATTGTGATTTTTAAAGATGCACAGCCACTGTTCTAACACAATAACACAACAGTCAGTTAAACTTTCTTCCTCTCAAGAAAGATCAGAAATAACAGGCCATGTACTAAGATATAAAATGCCATTAAAGTAAGTCTAACACAATAACACAACGATCAGGTCAACTCTCATCTGGTCAAGTAAGATCAGATTTTCCCCACTAAAACCCACTGGAAATAAGGCAAAAATCCATTTTCTCAAAAGATTTTGGCACAGGCAGCAACCGGATCAAAACTGAAGATCCTGAATTCCAAAACCTAGCAATCTGTCGCAGCTGAACTGACCTGACTGTCAGTAAACATACACCCAATGATGAGGCTAGGATCCACCAAGTGCCTGGCTATTACAGGAGGCATCAACAGTTAGGCCTGTACATCCTTCTCTCCCATCTTCCTACACACACACTGACCTACATGGCGGTGATTCATTAGGCAGTGGCAGCAACTGCTTCACATCATTGTGTGACTGGCAATAGGTGGGAGGTGTCCCCTCTGAGTCATTGTCACAAGCACAGGAAATACCTGGCACTAACCTATAGAAGCATCTCACAAACTTAAAGTGACTGTCAGATCTTGAAACAATTGTTTCCTGCTTAGAAGTATTGAAGAAAAACTACATGAACTAGATGAACTACATGAAGAAATATTTGATGACCTCATGTCAACTTAACCATTTCAATGTCAAATTGTAAACTAGAATGAATAAATTTGACTGAAAAATATTTTGAATGAAGACTTCAGGTGATTTGAGTTACCGGTAGTAGTTTTTTTTACCCTCTATTCCAGCTATATCACCTTCTGTTTACAGGATTCAAATATAGGTCTTTAGGGTTGACAAGTTAACCTGTGTTCACAAAGGTTTACCAGCTACCTAGTTCTATGGACCTATTTAACTGATCCATCACTCATCCCTATATTCAATTTTCCCAAAGCTCCCTGCCATCACTCACCCATAACGTCCTCTCTGACCCCCCAACGTCCTCTCTACCCCCCTTTAAACCTGCCAGCTGCACAGCCACTGACTCCCAAATCCCTACATCCAGGGCCCCACCCCTTTAAACCTGCCAGCATGCACAGCCACATTGTTACCCACAGTTCCTTCCCTCTTCCTCCCCTCCCTACATCCAGCACCCTTCCCTACAGCCTCTCTCCCAGCCTACCTCCACCCCAAAACATCCTCCAGCACCCTTCCCTACATCCACAGTGCCCCCAGCCTACCTCCACCCCAAACATTCTCCAGCACCCTTCCCTACATCCACAGTGCCCCCCAGCCTACCTCCACCCCAAACATTCTCCAGCACCCTTCCCTACATCCACAGTGCCCCCCAGCCTACCTCCACCCCAAAACATCCTCCAGCACCCTCCCTACCTCCACAGTGCCCCCCAGCCTACCTCCACCCAAAACATCCTCCATTCCTCCAGCACCCTCCCTACATCCACAGTGCCCCCCAGCCTACCTCCAATCCAAACATCCTCTGCAGCCCCTCTCTATGTTCATAGCATCATCCCTAACTTCATTCATTTCCTCACCTCCCCTCCCTCACCACACAACCCCACAGCTCTACTCCACACCCAGTGCCCCAGAACCCAGCTTCTTGTTGTACAAAGGTATCTACACCACATGGAGCATGTCAGTTGTAATACACTGAAGCCTCCTGACCAGGACAACTACAAGCTGACACCCATCAGACCTAAGCTGGAGGATCATATACTGTTTGGATGCGGAGAGATACCCTTCCCTGCTTCTAGGATGTCTGCTCATCAAGTGCTTCTCTCAGATGAGATTAACTACAAAAAGTGAACACACCCTAAACAATCATTATGAAATGACAGACTGAAAAGTTAGAATTACACTGGCTTCACATGTTTCCTCGAAACCTACAGCTAGCTGTTTGGGTCTTTTGAAGCAAGTCCCCCTATTTCATAACCAGATTTTTTCTTCTTAAATTTTCTAAACATTTGACAACCAAAATACATGCTAAAGATGAAATCATTGAAAACATTGTAGCTCTTCTTAAATTAATTAGAAGTGACTGTCGGGATGGGAGCTCAATGTTAAGCCTCATATATTGGTCATTCCTTCTCAGATATCACAGTGAGACAACAAAGACGCAAACCCCTACACAATGATAAACTGTTCTGTTGAAAAATGGCTACAACCATACCAACAATGGTTAATCATGTGAGACAGGACAGACCTAGCTGTCATCCCAACTTCAACCAAGTCATTATTTATTATGTACAAGTCAGCATGGTTGTAACGCAAACCTATTTAATTCAGTCCCCAGACAAAAAAGATGGCAGCCATGACTGCTGACCTCAACTAACCCAGTTACCAGTTTCTACTCTCTGACCCCGAAATGACCCCAAATATTGACTACTGACCCAGTTTTACATCTACCAAAGGTCCATGACATCTGAACACATTTCCCATATCACAAACTTCATGGCCCTATCTCAATCAGAAAAACATAAAACGTTGTTTTGATAAACTACAAATTGTACTGCCAAAGTTTAAACATATTCCATTACCCAACCATTACAGTTCCATTTCTGTCCAAAACCTTCATGCAGTATCTTTCTTATCTGGTTCTGTCAGTATGTGGTGAGATGAAGTCATTAAAACTGAACCCAACAGTTGTTCAGAAAGCAAAGCATGCAATCTTCTCCTGACACCGATGATCCTAATGTTTTACAAAGCATTCAAAAATTACTGCATCTCAAACATCTACAATTTCAAAACTTAATACTCCTGACAGAAATTAACTTTGAAAATTTCAGACAAATGATAACACCCAAGAAAAAAAAGTCTTAAACACATAAAACACGATCTTTAGAAAAACATTAACAGCAGACCAACTAGTCCCTACCTATTAAAACTATGACCAGAGAAGCAGCCATCAAGATGAAGTCTTTTTGTTCAATCAATCTGACACCAAATCATTCGGAATAGGAAAAGGAATTCACTTGTAACATTTTCAAGACAAAGGCAGTGTTTTACGATCTCGTCTGGAGGACCTGAATCTCAAAGTGACATTTTACTGCACACTGAAATGTGACTGGTTCCGGGATCTGTAATAAATCACAGTCCTGAAACATTAGAACGACAAAAACGGTCTCCGACAGACGACATACAGAACTAGGTTCAGTCCCCTTGAAGAATTCGCTTATACAGTTTCAGACGTGCAAATCTATATATCAGACATTTTGGAATGCTCAAGTATGCATAAATTCTCAAAGAAACATGCAAAAGGCCAAACACCAAATCTTCCTGACAAATTGCCACTAAATTCTGAAAGTACTGGCAAAGAGAAACCGACTATACCGATACCGCCTCAAGGCCATCAACCAGTTTAAGCTTATTTACATTCTTGCACTTCAATGTTGTACCCAAGCAAAATGTGAAAGCCAAGAAAAAGCATTTGAGATGTTCAACAGCAGGTTGAAACAACACAGAGAAGGAACCCACAACACGAAATTCTGTGTCAACTTGGATTGAAATAGAACGCAAACAACATCTCCCCCACAAAGCTGGAGTGTTACTTAATCCAATATCACTTCTTTCATCGAGGTTATTTTGAGCCAGGTATATAGATCTCGTTCCTCAAGCCATTACACAGCAACTTGCTGGGACTGATCCCCGAGGAAGACTTGATGATGTTTCCGGATAGAGACAACCACTTGCTGTGTGTTCTCTACAACTATAACATTGGTCCATTAACCTTCACTCAACCTCTAGTGCACTGATACTAGATAGTTCTCGGTCATACTTGGGTAACTGCAATTTTCATGTTGAGTCTGTTAACATTATCATAACCTTAACCGATTGCTGCTATCAATACACATATTTCAGCCAATCTAAATGTTCCTTTTAAATCATGATATTTATGTGCTATCAGCTCTAATATCAACACTGTATTACCATATATCATTGATGCAGATATTCCTAAAACTGGACCTGAAATGCTAAGTGTGACTGCTTTGCTGTCAGAATGACTTTTACCTTTCCTTGCTCCTATCTTAATAAGTATATATATGGTAAGAAGCTATTCTCAGACGATTTTAATTTCATAGTAATGATTATATTATCTTGTCTGAATTTCAGGAGAAATGTTCAATATAAAAACTTGAAATTATGGATGTTATTTGGGTAGTCAGAGAGAGTACCCTCATGCAACAGGTGACAAAGGACACGACACATGGGTCAGCCTACCTGAACATTATCTGGTTCATGCATTTCCCTTTAATACCTCCCCATAGTAACATTATCAATAAAGGCATAAAATAACATTCACCCACTCACCGTTGTCAGTGACTACACCCAGTAAATCTCCAATCATATCCTTCCTTCAGGTCTTAGACACCACCTCTTCAATAACACAATCATGAAACTGAATACAAGCTCAAACCAAGGTCTCACTTGTTCTCCGTAATTTCCCACAAAAATCCTCGTCAGTACCTGTCTAATCAATCTGCAGAACTTTGCAGGCAGTCAGAGGTATCAGCGTATGACGCCTTCGCTGATTACAAAACACTGCTCCAATTCTTTCCCGGGCTGTTACCAAACACTAGTGCCAAACACTCCGCCCAAAGATTAGTATTTGTTCTCTGAAGAGCTCTTGTTTACCGACTGTCCTGGCAGATTATATCATCTCATAACAAACAATGCGATGGAGGGCCTGATATACAGCTTACAAGTAATAACAGTGGGTGCTATCTATACAGGTGTCAGTCAAGGCCTAGAGAAAGAAATCAAATGGATGTCCTACACTTGTGATGACTAGATAACTCAAAGAGGATTCTAGACCAGAAAAGTCAATCAGAAAAATAATGGTTTATCACATGAAGCTTTTATATTTTTCACAGTGACAGCTTCATGCGATAACCATTATTATTATCAGTGGAATTATATTACACAGAAAAAAGGAAAGGGAACTATTTAACATTTTTTTCCTGAAAACATAATTAATTCTTCAGACTATGGTGAAAACTGACTTCACTTCACTGCTCTATGTGAGTGTGGGGTGAGGGGTGAGGATGAGATTGAGACTGAGGGTGGGAGTACTGGGTGAGAGTGCTGAGTGTGGTATGGGTCCTGGGTGAGGCTGCTAGGTTAGCATGATGAGGGTGATGGGAGAGGATGAGGATGATCGGTGAGAATGAAGGTGAGGGTTGGGGTATTGGATGAGGGTGTGAGGTCAGCATGTTTGGTAAGGGTGACAATGTTGGGTGAGGGTGTATGGAGAGGGAGAGGGTGAGGATGAAGATGAAGGTGAGGGTTGGGGTATTGGATGAGGGTGTTGGGTCAGCATGTTGGGCAAGCATGGGGATGATGTACATCACAAGTTAATCAGCTGTAGAACTATCAAGTTCCCTCACTTCTAACCAGTCCATTCCTTCTCAAGGGAAATGCTTGCTTCAAGCTTCAGGGCCCCACCCATGTTCACCACAAACAGCTCAGCAGAGAGTAACTTTACTGACTCACATACAAAAACATCTAAAATACATCTAAATTGGTCATTTGAAATCCCTTGATAATTTTTGGAGGAGCGATGCTGTGAAATGAATCAGAATTTATTTGTCTAGCATCCATTAGACATGCTGAAGGATTAGATTACAAGACGAGCCTATTAATGGTGTTTGTTATGTCAACACGCATGTAAGCGAGCGACTCCTGCTTCATGTGCAGGGAACGAGAGACTAGAGCAATGTTTCCAGATGATAGACAGGAGAAAACACAACTGTATTCAGTGTCAGGTTGAGTGATCAGGAAGTAACTCTAGCCATAAAATGGAAACTTGAGTCAGGTTAAATCATTTTTTACTCTGGACAGCACAGCAGGATGTTTAACATGGATCCCACTCAGGTATCAGCCTTTGTTTTAACTCCTGGAGTCCTAAGCACCAGGCAGGGCAACAACATGTTTTGGTGTGACACAGCCAAGGATAAAATAATCATCTTGCCCTGTCCAGCATTGTCGGGGGGGGGAGGAGGGAAAGAAAGAAAGAGTGAGTGAGTGAGTATGGTTTTACGCTGCTTTTTAGCAATATTCAAACAATATCACAGCTGGGGACACCAGAAATGGGCTTCACACATTGTACCCATGTGGGGATTCGAACCCGGGTCCTCGGCGTGACGAGACAACGCTTTAACCACTAGGCTACCCCCCGCTCCAAGAGTGAGAGAGAGAGAGAGAGAGAAGAAAGAGAGAGAAAAAAGAGAGAGAGAGAGAGAGAGAGAGAGAGAGAGAGAGAGAGAGAGAGAGAGTGAGTGAGTGAGTGTGTTAGGTTCTTGTTTAATGATGGCGGTCTGTAAATAACTGAGTCTAGACCAGACAATCCAATGAGTGGGTGAGCGAGCGAGATTCCAAACTGTAAATGTGTCCAAACAGGCAATCTAGTGCTTGATAGCATGAGCATAATGACCATTAATAAATGAGTAAAGTTCACTGTGTATATACATTTTGAACACTAGCTATCCTGAAACATGTTTCCAAGACTAAGCAGGCCTCAGTGTAACCTGTCCTGACCAATAAAGGTTCTTTTGTCATGACACTTTCCTGTACTTGCACTTCACAAAGACACCACAGGGAAAGAAGCGGTTGAAGTCGAAGCCAGTGGATCAATTTCTGAAAGAGTATACAGTACTATGGATCCACCATCCAAAGGTCTATGGTGGCTTGGAGGAATCTCGCTCCTGGATCAGACGCAGGGAACATTTCCAGCTCATTAAAACTAATGAAATCTCTCCCAGGCAGGTCAATGTTCAATCAGGGATAAGTAGGATCACCATTAAGTTTTAAAACCAGAAGCACCTCTGCAGTTCCCGGAACAACGGCTGGAGTACTTCGTGCCTGCAAACGTGGTGGGCCAGGCCTGAGGAAGGCCACATCACACACCTCATTGCAGAATCAATACCGAGCTTTTCCCAGACTGAGCAAGAAGTGCTGAGTAGTCAGTAATTTCCCTGTACATTGGACACTCAGGTCTCGGACTGGTACTTGTATCACACTCAAATTTGTTGCCAACAATTCTGACGATCGCTCACTCGGCTTAGTTAAAGTTTGCTGATTGTTGGAGGACTGAAACTCCACTGCTTCAGGGACTTGGGGCAAGAACTGTTCACAGACCATCATCATTCATCACTGAAATCTTCAGAACAGGATGGGGTGCTACAATATGGGCAATGGTTTTGTTTTTGTGCTTATTTTATGCTTTACTCAGCATGAGTTCACTGCAGGGCTTCAACCTGTATATAACAAATGGATCGGAAACACCAGGGGGGTGATGTGTTGAACAATACCTAAGGCCACTGGGGTACTAAGATATGAAGTCAATTAAGTCCAAGTAAGGTCAAGGTCAAGGTCACTAACTGTGGTGACACCCCATCCCCAAGCAAGGACATGTAGTCTGACCACATGACCTAATTAAGTCACCTTTAACAACAAATACAATTCCACAGTATCATAACAACCATTCAACAGCATCATAACAACCATTCACCACATCCACAACAACCATTCAACAGCATCATAACAACCATTCACCATCTCCACAACAAACATTCAACAGCTACATAACAAACATTCACCAACTCCACAACAACCATTCAACAGCATCATAACAACCATTCACCAACTCCACAACAAACATTCAACAGCATCATAACAACCATTCACCAACTCCACAACAAACATTCAACAGCTACATAACAAACATTCACCAACTCCACAACAACCATTCAACAGCATCATAACAACCATTCACCAACTCCACAACAAACATTCAACAGATTCACAACAACCATTCAACAGCATCATAACAACCATTCACCAACTCCACAACAAACATTCAACAGATTCACAACAACCATTCCACAGCATCATAACAACCATTCACCAACTCCACAACAAACATTCAACAGATTCACAACAACCATTCAACAGCATCATAACAACCATTCACCACCTCCACAACAACCATTCAACAGATTCACAACAACCATTCAACAGCATCATAACAACCATTCACCAACCCCACAACAAGCCATTCAACAGATTCATAACAGCATACTATTCAAACATCCATATAATTATAACAGAATTGACATGAGTCATTACAATAACTGAAAATGTTCTGGTAGAATCTGCTCCCATATTCACAAGCTGGAAGCCTGACTATCCACACACCTCTCACTGGCTGGACACACAAGAGTGACAGCTATCGTGCTAATTCAATTTAGCAACAAGTAGCTGCTCCCCTGGAGAACAGACACCATATTCCTGGTTAATCTCATATAAAGAGACTTTCATCTCACTTCCACACAGGGCACTAAATGTACAGTCTAGACCTGGCTCAGACACAGGCACATGCTGACTAGCAGACAGAGTATTGATCACCTGTTTACTCAAGTTATCCCCAATGATACACTGGAAACCGAAAATATGGTGCCACCCTAAGGTGGTTGAAATCATGCATGACATGCTTCAATACTGCTCCTGAAGAACTACTAGTAACAGCAAAACCCTGAAGAAAATACATATATGTACTACAAGCCAAGAGGGAAAGAGACCTTGTGATTCCATTTCTTCTACAATGGACTAATACAAGAATGTAATATACATGTGAAGCCACTACCAAGAATTCCAGCATGTGGTAGGTCAGCCCCAGGAAGGCCAAAATGGCCGCCCAGCATGAAAGCTCTGCCCTGGGAGAAGCAGGAGGCACTGACTGCAACCCTATACCCATGATACAGACAGTGGTGAACAATTATACCTTAGACAGAAAGAAAGCGTTAAGGAAGAAAGAGAAAAATGAAGATGACCCTGACAATAAATCCTCTCTGTGTGATTTAGCATGGAAAAACAATGGCAGATGCTGCAATGTTGTGTTGAAGTCAGGTGTATTTGAAACATACAGAAAAGCAATATTCTATCAATACTGGATACAGAGTGAAAGTGATGATTCAGTTAAAACAAAATGGACGGAACAACGAGATTCCACTGGTGCCATATGTGAAGAGAAAATAGAAATATCTTTCTCTCCAAGCCAGAAAGACAAATTCAAAAAGTTAGGTACTCTTCATGTATATAGAACATCTAACAGATTGCAATTCCAAGGACAAGGAGCCAAAATATGGTATGCACAAGAAGTCCCCAAACTTGCTTCCTTGGTAGCCAGAATTCAAAAAGGTGAACTTGAAGATATACCTGTCCTTATGGAAGCTGAAGATGAAAGAGTTAAAACATAACGACTACAATGTAATAAGTGACACAGACAGTGACAATGATCTCAGTGACACTGCCACCCACAAGGGAAAGAAGACTACCCCATCCAGAAAACAGTACCTAACTAAGAGCCCCAACAGTGAAAACATTGGTAGTACTTACAACTTCCTACAAACTGTTCGATCCCTCAAAGACTCCTTCTCAGTTTATGAATCAAAGCTGGACCAACATATGCTGTCAACTGAACAGGACCATAAAGACCATTCAGTTCAATGTGCCAATAATCACAAAGCTTCAAACAACCAATTTTCAGTGTTCCAAGAAGAGATCATTCAACGATTAGAAAAAATGGAGAACGATATCTTAAATCTACACAATGAAAAAATGACAACTGCAAAGAAGCATAAACATTTATCAGACTCTTTGGGAAAACTCAGCTATCGGATGACAACGCTTGAAGAAAAACTAGAGGGACTCACTATATCTAGCCCAAGAAACAACGCTGAAACTACAGAAACTGACCCATGTATTGACTTGAATGCTGCTATCTCCACCTTGTCAACTCGGATTACAAATGTTGAACACTCCATGGATACTCTGATGACAGAAATAGTTGGTGGGGGGAGCCACCCCTCCCCTAAGGACCAAAACCATGACCCTCAGAAGACATACACAGAGAAATGGCAAACTGTGACCCCAAAAAGCAAGAAATCTAATCCGACTTCAGATTACCAACCGCCAGAGGAACCCAAGGTCGCACAAACTGACCAAAAGAGGAATGCTTCACCAGATGAACCCAAGGTCATGCAAACTGACCAAAGAGGAATGCTTCCTCAAAGATCGAAGACAGAGATCAACACCAAAATCGTCAAAGAATCAGATAAATATTGATCTGAAAAAGGATGAACACAGCATTCCAAGACTCCAGCCTAATTTCAAAACTCTATACATTGGTGATTCTACTCTCGCGATTCCTACCAAGATACTTGTCTGACTTCCAAACAAAAGTACTATGTTTCCCTGGAGCAACTACAAACAAACTCAATGATATCTTGACCCATTCAATCTCACAACCCAACATTGAGACAGTTGTTCTACATGTGGGTGTAAATGATTGTCGGAGTGCTCCAAAATATACACTTGAAGAATGCCAGTATAGGGATTTGGTGAAGACATGCCACTAAATTCCCCAAAGCCACTGTTCACCTATCACTAATCATACCCAGTGCTACAAGAGGTATGCTATTCAACAGTATATGCAAGGGAACCGCATCATTGAAGACATTGCGCACAGAGGAACAACAATCAAAACTATTGACCATTCGGACCTTTTCATCACATCCTCTGGTTCCCGAGAAAAGCAATGTATCACGACAAGGTTCATCCCAGCAAATATAAATGTGACATATTAGCGCAATCTTTTAGGAAACAATTGGCAGGACAATCACAGAAACACAAGCCAAATGAAGACTTCCACCACTGCCTCAATCCCGTCAACTTAATTACCTTGTCTCCCAAAAAGCACCAGCTAGACAACATCCAGAGATCACTGATTATAATCATAAGTGCCCTGGCATGACCCCTTCTCCTGCCACTGTCAACCATCACTCACCCCAGCAGACCAGAAGACCTAATAGCAGGACATCTTTCACAACAGGTGGCCCTCAAGCTTATCCCCCCAATGGTCAACACCCTCAATGCATCAGACTGAATACACCTCCTAGCCCAACAAATGATGATCCACAACTATATCCCCAAGCAATGGCACATCCCCAGTCACTAGGATGGAATGTACCTACTGGACATCAAAGTAACAACTACAGTACGATGCAGTATTTGTGTTTGGTTTACATTTGTTTTTCTTCTTTCAAATTTGTGCTTTGTTTGTGCTCCATAATACATGATTATGGTTATATCAGCCAGTATCAATATTTCATATTGGAATGTACAAGGGGTTAGTGACTCCAAATACCACGCCATAGAGAAATGTCTCAGACAATATGACTTGATCGGCCTGTGCGAAACATGGGAACAGGACACTCCCTTTAACTTGTCTGGATACAATTCACTGAGTGTGTCAAGACAAAAACAAATTGGATGTAGCAGAGGAGGAATAGCATTCCTCTACAAACAAGAACTGAAACAATTCATAAAGCCAATATCAAGCAGTGTGTTTTCACTTTGGATTAAACTTGACAAAGCTATCACAAAATCTGAGCATTGATATATATCTATGTGTGGTATACATTCCTCCGGAAGGATCATCTCTCTGGTCCAAAATAGATACTAATCCATTTGACACCCTTACTGAGGAAATAGTGAAATATTCCACATTGGGAGACACTGTCATAGGAGGAGACTTCAATGCTCGTACTGGCATGACTGATGACTTCATACCTGATGACTGTTCCAAGTATATAGCATTTCCTAGTGAAATTGTGTCTAACTGTGTCACACCAAGAAAAGTTTAGACCAGTGCACAAACTGCTTTGGAGAATCACTTATTGGATTAACCACAAACTGCAAGTTAACCATTTTAAATGGAAGGACAACAGGAGATGTTCTAGGCCAATTTACATGCCACACATATAATGGTCAGAGTGTTGTTGATTATGTTTTAGTCTCTGAACTGCTATATCCCAAAATATCATATTTCAATGTTAAACCACTATGTTGGCTATCTGACCATTGTCAGCTATCGCTAAAACTTGATTGCATGGACAGTTATGAATATCTTGATAATAAAATTATAAAAAAATAATCACAAATTCCAAAAAACACCCAGGAAGCATAGCAAGTGGTATGATTTAAGTTATGCCAACCTTCAAGAGACTCTACATAATCCCACTATTCAAAATTCCTAGACTGTTTCATGCTTATCGCACCACCCACATCTGAGACACAGTGTGAAGAATATGTAAATACATTCTCACATCTCATGACCTCTATTAATGAATCTTGTACTAAACAATGCAGATCTAAAGTCCACCATAGAAAAATGCATGGTTTGATAGCGAATGTAAGCAAGCAAAACATTCAATGGAAACACGATATACAGACTTTAACAAGAAACCTGAAGTCCAATCAAAATTAAATGCACTTCATGCCAAAAAGTATATAAAAACTCATCCAAGAAACAGCATTTTTTAGAAAAATAACTTTGATAAACTCTCAAAACTCTCCGACTCTAATCCCAAATCTTTTGGCAAGAATTAAATAACATAAAAATAACAATATGCAGACAGGACAAGTGGAACCAAACCCGTCAGATCTACTAAATCATTTCACCACGCTTTATAATTTAGAATCGGCCCCAAATACCATAGGTCACAAAAAATGTACTAAGCATAACAACAATCCCTTAAATGCAGAAATCAGTGCAAATGAGGTCAAGACTTGCATAAATGAACTTAAATGCAACAAATGCACAGGCCTTGACAATATTAGTAATGAATTCCTGAAATCAATCAGTCCTGTAATAATAGATCACTTCTGCAAACTGTTCAATGACGTGTTTAAATCAGGTCACTTTCCAAGCATATGGGCAACATCAGTCATAACACCACTTCATAAAAAAGGAGACAAAACTGATCCAAATAACTACAGAGGTATTGCCATTAGCAACAGCCTGGGTAAGTTGTACTGCAAAATCCTAAATAACAGACTCATCAAGCATCTAGAAGAAAACAACCTCTTAGATCCATGCCAATCTGGTTTTCAAAGGGCTTTAGAACTTCAGACAATATCTTTGTTCTAAAAACTCTAATTGATAAATATAAGCGTAAAGCGCCAAGAATATCTATGCTTGCTTTATCGATTTAAAAAAGCCTTTGACACAGTTGACAGGAATCTGTTGCTCAATAAACTAAATATGCATGGTATTGATGGTAACCTGTTACAATCCATATACTCCCTGTACTCAAATGTGAAATACCAGCTAAAAACATCACAAGGGTTGTCTATGCCATTTGTTTCAAACACTGGTGTTCGACAAGGATGTACATTATCACCAACACTCTTTAATATATTTATAAGCGATATGCAAAATATCTACAACCAGAAATACTAGGAGTAAAACTGAATAATATTCAAATATGTCATTTATTATTTGCTGATGATCTCGTGTTATTATCAGATTCACCTTAAATTGCAAGCGCTATTGAACAATGTATCACGATATTGCACCATAAATAATCTGCAAATTAACCATGAAAAATCCAAAGTAGTTATCTTTGGAAAGAACAATAAATGCAACAATAACTGTAAATGGTCAGCACAAGGCAAAGCGATAGCTACAGCTGACAGGTACACATATCTTGGAATACAACTACATGAAAATGGAAAGTTCAAAGTTGTATTCAAGCACTCCTGAAAAGAAAGCCACAGGTGCTTATCATAGACTAAAAACATCAGTCTTTCATGATGATATTCCAGTAAAACTAGCAATAAAACTATTTAAAACCCTCATAGAACCAATAATGTTGTACAATTGTGAAGTCTGGGGTGTAGATTTTACAATGTTAAAAATATTGACACACTGCTCCCAGAAAAACTACAGCTTCAGTTTTGTAAATCATTGCTAGGAGTAGGCAAGAAAACACATAACTGGGCCTGTGGGTGCAGAACTAGGTGTGTACCCATTACTAGTACCAATCATCAAAAGATAATTGATTACAAGTTCCATATAGATAATACAACAAATATCATCCTTAAAGATGCCATGGAAGCAAATATCAGTCTCTGTGATCACAATATAGGCTGGGTTCATAAACTTAATAAAATAAAGCAAACTTTTGAAATAGCGAACACGAATAAATGTAATCTATCTACCATGAATATACTCCAGTCAAAATGTGAAGACATGTTCAAGCATTCACTAAGTGATTCCCCTACTTCAAATAACAAATTAAGAACATACAGATTGGTCAAGTCATCTATAAAACTTCGAAAATTACCTATTTCATTGTAAAAACAAAGCTCATCGATCACATTTTTCAAAACTACGTTTAAGTAATCATAAACTCAAAATTGAAACTGGAAGATATACAAAACCTGCAACCCCTTTAGAACAACGTCTCTGTGAAATGTGCAGTGTCTTAGGCGATGAGCAACACCATATAATATCATGTACCAAGTATAGCGAAGAAAGGGAATCACTTATACACACAATGCTATATTATGACCAAGAATTTACTACACTCTCAAAAAAAGAACAATTCTTAATAATTTTCACGAACAGAAGTCCTGAATTAATTTCCAAAATATGTCACCATCTTTACAACTTTAAATGAATGTTATATCTTACCATAGTCTCCTTATATATTATTTCCATGTCATTATACCACATGATTTCTAAAAAAATTGTTATAATGTACATCATTTATGTGTGAAATGTATCTATATTTCTTGTACCTACTGTGTAAATATTTGTAGCTTATAGAATATTGCCACTGTTTCTTCATGGAATGCTATGCAATAAATATCTTATCTTTAACAGAAGCTTGTCAGTCTATGAATTTAAACATACAAATCATGTGGACCTTCATAAACTTAATGTTGACAGTGAAGTGATTTTTTGTATGATGCGACCGGGGATCGAAGCCACGACCTTCCGCTCTCCGGTCGGACGTTCTAACCACTACACCATGGAGGCAGTATGACACACCTACTGAACACCCCCAAGGCCTCAGTCAAGTCACACAGCCATCTTATTGCTGTGACTATCACGTGTCTATGCATAAGCATGGAAGTTATGACAGATCTAGTGCAAAGATTTAATGAGGCCAAGGTCCTCCTTGACTTCATTCACTGTAAGGATACCCGCCTTTCTCATTAACTCCATAAACATCAAGGTGACCCCTCATCAAAAAACCACCAAAACCACCTGTACAAAACCAATCTCTCCCAAGAGGCAACGGTTTAAGACATTTCTCCCCAATCACCCCCAAATTAAAACCACAGATAAAGTCATCAAAGACTCGGTATCAGTGCAGATGTCAGGGCAGCCATGTTGCCCATCATCACCCAACTGCAACTGTCGACATCTGCTGGAGGAGGATTCTCCTGCCCAGGGTTCCTCTACTCAGATGTGCAGCTGTCTTATCATTGCAACCCTCACTCCTCATGAAGATCTAACCCTCAAAAGTGAGGTTTTGACATCTGGCTCAACCTGCCCACATCCAATATACACAGTACAGGCTATACCACGGATCAGTTCAAGCTAACTGCAAATTGAACCGCAACTTTAAATAAACCCTCAAATCCGAGGTCTCGACATTTGGCTCATCCTGCCCTAATCTAATCTACACTGTACAGGCGATCTACGACTGTGTTCAGTTTACAATAATGAAACATAAACCTGAAATGTTCAAGTGGGTTCACTTGTATGATAATTGAAACACAAACCTGACAATGCTAGTTGGCATGTGTGGGTTCACTTTGGATCACAGCCCTCAACACCACAGTGTAATGGAAACCCAGTGTGACACACACACACACACACACACACACACACACACACACAGAGAGCCCTGTAGTGAGTGAGTGAGTGAGTTTAGTTTTACGCCGCACTCAGCAATATTCCAGCTATATGGCAGCAGTCTGTAAATAATCGAGTCTGGACCAGACAATCCAGTGATCAACAGCATGAGCATCGACCTGAGCAATTGGGAACCAAGCCAGCGAGTCTGACCACCCAATCCTGTTATTCGCCTCTTACGACAAGCATGGGTTACTAAAGGTTCATTCTAACCCGGACCTTCACGGGTCACTAAGCCCTGTAACACTCCATCAACCTTGTTCAACCTGACAACATCACCTCCTTGTACTCCTATAACAATCAGTGTGTCTTCAGCCAAAATACTCCTACTGAAACAAACACCGCCATATAGCTGGACTATTGCTAAGTGCGGTTCAAAACTAAACTCACTCACCATACTGAAAAAAAACACATGGCAAGACACCTTCTTTCATGATAATTCTAGTGGTCCTTGTCACTGGTCTGATGTTGAAAACTAAATATTTAGGGGTATAGTGATTCAAATCATATCGGAAAAATCCTCAAAGGACCAAGGACCCTCATTTGAAACACAGAGTCAACACTTTTCAGACAAAAATACCTCAGTCATGGAACAAAAAGTTTATGTCCATCAAAAACGAATACTTAAGGTGATGAATAGTTGGTATCTGAAGAAGTGTGCCCTTCGCCATGCAATTTACTGACTTTTGTACATTTAGTTAATAACTACAAACTTCACCAACCATAGGTTCCACCAAGGGCAATTTCTTTTCATCATTCAATACTTTTAAGTTCCATATAACATTACTGGAAGAAGAATATTTGCCTAAAACCAAATCCTGAAATGAAGTTCTTTCAATTCCACAAACTGGTCATTTTTACCAAACCTTTCAGTACCGAGTTTAATTCAGTTCTCAATACCAGACAATAAACTGGCTATAATATTCATCTACATTTTCAGTCAGTCCCAATGCGGTAGTTCCAACGGCATCCACATTTCCACAAACTGAATGCCATATTTCATGTCAGCCTCTAGAGATGACACACACTGTCTACATCAACATCACAAAGGCGACCTTGACACATTTTAACCCCCAAGTTCAACTGATCAGTCAGATCCCTGTGTTTATCATAGAGCATCACTCACACAAGGTTTAGTCCATCTTAATGTAGATAGCTTAGCACTAATCCATAAAACACAGAAGAGACCGGGTCAATGGTACTGGTTTGCAAAGTGAAATACCAATATCAAAACACAGTCTCTACAAGGGACAGTAATGTTGCCTAAGGGACCAGCTCAAAAGTCCAATGTTGGATAAAAAACCCTAAGTTTTGAGACAAACCCTGTTCTCCCCAAAAACATAAATTTGAAAATGTTGAATTCTTTGTCATACTAAAAAACAAAATGCTATGAAAAATGACAAAGATATTTTCGTATGATTCCATAATTTTAAATGTAAAAAGTTCACAGTTTGGATAACAATCTCGTGGCAAAAAAAAAGGATCTGAGAAATATAGCTGGAGTTTCTACTCTAGGTTATTATACAAATAATTTCAATGACTAAAGTTCTTTATGTTGAAGTTTATCGGCCGATGAAGACATTGCTTTAAGTCAGCAGATTCCATGATCATTGATGACATCAAACTTTTGAACTGGTCCCTCGGCTGGGTGTGCTGGTATCATTAGGACCAGAAACTGGCAAACACATACACAGGAAAGTGTGCTTTAGTGTAGATATAGCAGATAATCTGCTTAGTGTCATCGGGGTCAGTCGATACTAAAACAGACTGTACACAAGAGACTCACTTTAAACTTTCTTAGGGCTGGACGTCTACAGGTGATAGATAGCATTGATAGCATTGATAGCTACTTTATGGCTGACATTTAGTGAAGTGGGTGTTGAAAGTCAACCAGACTGGAAATATTGCTGGCAAAGAATGACAAATGGATACAAAAATACTTCAAGGAGATTAACTGTTTCACTCCAATAAACCCATTACACAAGTGACTTACAGTGGAGAAAATATCCCATAGCACTGTATAAGATTCATCTAGTGTTTTTTGTAAACTAGACACCTAGACTTACGCTTAGTCTCTGAATATATACAATTTTGACAGAAACAAATAATTCCTTTTAAACTGAAAAGGAGCCCCAGTGAGATCGGAGATCCTGAACCTGAGGAAATCTAGACTAGTTCATTTAGGTCTTTAGCACCGGAGAAAGGGCTGGGTCCAAGGGAAAATAATGCGGTTCAGGGACTGTGAGACAGACTTGGTTCACACCTAACAACGCCAATTTCAGTTGCATACACAGAATGTTTTCATTTCCATCCATTGCATTTAAAAGCAGCCACAGAAAGAGCCAGGAGTCATCAATAATTGACAGTGTTTACATACATCCCAAACCATGATCCACTTACAGGCCACACATTGTCCTGGGCCTCATAACAAGGAAACATAGATGAAAGGGACGAGATGCAGTAATTTGTGATGTATTCTAACAGCGCAGAAAGACAGACACAGAGGTCGTGAAATATTAATATGTTTGTCACGAACCTATGCTTCTATCAGATTTATAAGTTGAGATAGTGTTGCGTGCAAGGAAAAAACATTCAGGGAGGGGTACAAACAGAACCGTTTCTTGAACAGTCAGTGCTACAACATAAATAATATTTTCTTTTCATGTTTCTGTTTCCTAAATTATTGCTGCAGTGGGTTTGTTTGTTTGTTGTTTAATGCTGTACTCAACAGTATTCAGGCTGATGGCGGCAGGTAAATAACTGAGTCAGGTCCAGACAATACAGTGATCGATATCATGAGCATCGATCATCAAATCAGCAAGCCTGACCACCTGATCCAGTTGGTTGGTGCACCAGAAATTCGTACAAAATCAGTCTCTACATAGTACATTCCGAAAGATTTTTCAAGTACTGTTAAAACTAAATATCACTTACAACAATTCAGAAATTGTTACAAAGAGTATGTATAGATCTCTTTCAGCTTATCAGGGCGGTGGGGTAGCCTAGTGGTTAAAGCGTTGGCTCGTCACGCCGAAGACCCGGGTTCGAATCCCCACATGGGTACAATGTGTGAAGCCCATTTCTGGTGCCCCCTGCTGTGATGTTGCTGGAATATTGCTAAAACTCAGTCAGTCAGTCTTTCAGCTTATCAATGCCTAGGAAGTGTTCAGTGTAAACACATTATATTCCAGAATATCCACATAGTTGTTCATCCACGATGTCCATACAATGATTTGTGTGTGTGAAACAAAGACAAATTTTTCATCATTCCGGAGAAACCATTAACCCCCCACCCCAGTCTGTATCTGTTCCTAAAGATTGCACATGGCCACAATGATGAGAGTCAGTCGGTATCTGGTCAAACAATACCACTGCAGGCAACGTGGGCGAGGAGATAGCATATACACCAAAACTGTTACAAGAATCAGGTTAATGGAGCACAGAGGGTTTCCCTGCTCACTAATCTTCCTTCTACATCTCCTATCAGATCGTACACATTATCCTTTTATTCATCCTCAAATGAAATCTCATGCATCATCATCAAATTTGGGGTATAATTCAGAACACCTGGTTAATGGATGAGTCACTTCCTTTCTGGTCCTTCTGTGACATCACACAAAGGCCAAATATTTCATCATTTTGGGCTGACATTAATACTAACTTCTCTTTAGGTAAATATTTGTCCCACAAACCACCCTCCATGGATTCATCCTTTTTAACATCTTTCTGACTTTTACAACTAGTTCTGCTCGGCAGTTTGGTTGACTGCCCTACTGTTTTATAATACTGCTTTGTATTCCAGTGACTGCTTAATGTATGAAGAAAGTGATGCAGACATTTACAGCTTTGGTAAGCACAGGTTTGGTGCCGACAAACCCTGGAAGACAATCAACTTTTATCCGAAGTTGAATGAAATTCTCAGATTTAAACGTTCAAATGGCAAGGTAAAATTATGAGGATTCACAATCTTAATTTCACTTTATTTGATTTACATTTTTGTTTAAATTGAAATTCATCGGTACGTTTTCACTTCAAACAGACTATAGCTCACTGTGTTCCCCACAGACACCTCACATCTAAACACAGCATCTGAGTGGGGCAAGACTAACATAGTATTTAAAATGTTTAATAACACAAAACATTTCTCCTCAGACCAAATCTATTTTTAATGTTGATTTCGTAACAGAGCTAGCTGGATTTGAAGTTCCTGGTTTGGTATCATGGAGTCATGGTGCAGTTATGAAGCCAGCAAACAGGACCTAGATGTACCGTGTGGCACATCATATCTACTTCCCCGATGGAAGGGCTCGGAGTACAGAGCATCTCAAAACTAAACAATTCTTACGGACTCCTCTGCCTCTAATACACCATCACTTCCCAAATGATCATGATCTCAATCGTTGGACTCCCTCGTTTAGACCTTATAATGGAGCAAGCATACACTCCGAAACGTTGTGTTATTCACAATAAAGAAGTTGACATCCATAAATCTTGCTTTTCTTATGCCTGGTCTTGACTCAATTATTTAGAGACTGCTGTCATATAGTAGTGTATGAAATAAGGCCCCTCCCACCCACCGAGACGTCTAGATTTCTGACGGACGGTGTAAATTTACAGCTAGCCAGCCCGATGGTCTGGTAATTTTTTATAGATGTTCCATACATCTGAGTAAATTCACCATATCTGGTCTGGTTAAGTCCATTTTGGGCTGGTAACATTTGGAAGTTACCAGCCCTGATTTCTGGCTGGAATTTTGGCTTATTTCATACACTGCATATAGCCGGCATATTGCTTAGTACAGCATTAACAAACTCTGACAACAGAGCACTGAAACTACATGATGTGAGGGAAGATATATTGTCACCCTGTCATCTAACGCTCCTGACATGACCCACCCATCCCATACAACCAAAGCTTCTTGACTTTCTGACTTCATCACTGTTTGACCACTTCAAGCAACATTCCATCCAGGTTAACAAGGGCATCTGAAACCTACAGAAACTACTTACACTTCAAACAGAACCACTCCTATTGTCTCTCTTCCCTTTGATGTGTGACAGTAAACATCATCTTGTGTTCTGAAGAGTACTCATATACTGCTGAGGAAATGCATTACGCTTGGACAAGTCCTTGAACATGTAAACCCTGGTGTCATTTCTTCTCCATAATTTGATAAATTTCAGAAAATCCACAGGAGCAGATATCAAGTTTCATCATTTCTTCCCCAGAATCTAATGCTTTTAACACCATTTGTCTTTCATGTACACACAATGTTGGGATAAGTCCATAGGAGCATATATCAAGTTTTGTCACCTCAGGTGATTTGTCACCTATAATTTGTCATATTAAATGTCATGTCTTTCACCCACAGATATATATACAAAACTTCAAGTAAAGTGCTTCCAGTTAGACAAATGCACATAGCATCACTTCTGTCATTCCTACTGTGTAGTGTTAAATTTATGTAAATGCTGCCTGTAAAGTGAACCTGTTCTATGAAATCTGTACAAATACAGCAACATGAGCAGCAACAGCAACATGAGCAGCAACAGCAACATGAGCAGCAACAGCAACATGAGCAGCAACAGCAATATGAGCAGTAACAGCAACATGAGCAGCAACAGCAACATGAGCAGCAACAACACACATAGCAACAGCAACATGAGCAGTACAACATGAGCAACAGCGACATGTGCAGCAACAGCAACATGAGCAGCAACAGCGACATGTGCAGCAACAGCAACATGAGCAGTAACAGCAACATGAGCAGCAACAGTTGTCATGTTTAACCACAGAGATGTCAGCAGGGAAACATCAACTCTACCCTCCAGCTTGGTGTAGGTGTAGAACTTACAAGGACACAAGCTCCTGATGGAAGTGTTCCAACTGCCAACACCAGACATTGTCAAGTCAAGTCCTCCATGGAGGTGGCTGCTGCACCAAGCTGCCTGCTATCTCTCCGCCTCACATCACACTAAACTGACTGACCTCTAGAGGGCATCATGACAGGTGCTCTGGATTTCAGTCTTTGCCTCCTCTAAACACTTTATCAGTGTTTAAAATCTAAGTATATGTGCCATAATCCTCATTTAAAAAATAACTATTTAGGCAGTCTCCATAGATTCATGCAACATGTCATCAAACCCTTGAACAGTGCTTAGTGTTTACACAATGCTAGACTTAATGAGTAGCATATTCTTCGAGCCAATGGAGCATATTTTGTCTCACTTACATATTCCTCTAGATGATTACAATGTTGACTTTGTTTTAGGTTGAAAAAAATCCTCAATCTGTTGATTAGTTCCACTCATGAATAAGCCTCATGAGCGAAACTAATCGACCAATTTCAGATTTTCTGCTACACATAAACTTGTAACCCATATTTGAGAAAAAGACACCACAACTGAAAAGAACCAACGGAGCATGAGACCCAAAAATTCAACTAAATTCCTTTACGGAAACAACGTAACATTTTTCGTTAAAACAGAACAGAACAGAATTGTGGGTCATATCTTCCAACGTTGTCATCCACTCAGGTTAATGATATCAGCAGCTAATGCACAAAGCAATTCTCTGGACAAAAAGTGCTAATGGCCAATCAGGTGAAAGGCGCTGTTTCGATGGACTAGGTGTCTGACAGTTATCCATCTGCATCAAGTATCGGCCAGTCTGCCACACACTGTCATTCAGCAGGCTGGAGTGGGGAGCTGCTTGTGCACACTTGCCAGTGTGTCTGGCTACAAAGTCAACACTGAGGTATGCAGGCCATCCACAGGAAAACAAGACTTTTTGTTTTCCTAATTGTCAGAATAAACAGGCATCATACCGCCCTTCATATCATCAAGGAAGAAATTTGGTAATGTGTTGTAAGAATGCTAGCTAGGCTAACAAGGACGTATGTCAACAGGCGAGATGCGTCTGTCAGACAGATGGAGGCGATATGGGGACAGCATTATGTTGTCTTCCAGGATGCAGTATGTGCAGAATCTCCTTGGGCTGCTCTGACATAGCAGTGTCAGGCTCTGTATGCCTTAGGGTGTTTCAGTCAGGCATGGCTTGCATTCTGGGCTGTGCTATGCTGAAATGTACCCAACATGTCATGGGGCATGACAAGTTGTTATGCTAGTGTAACAATGTGTTTGTATCAGTGCATCACTATGCCATGATGCAGTGAACTGGTGATGATAGGGTCACATGTCCTCCACAGTGTGTCCTGGATCACTGGTGATGATAGGGTCACATGTCCTATTCAGCATGATCTGCATCACTGTGCCATGATGCAGTGAACTGGTGATGAAAGAGGTCACATGTCCTATTCAGCCAGTGATCTGCATGTCCTGGATCACTGGTGATGACAGGGGACACATGTCCTATTCAGCGTGATCTGCATCACTGTGCCATGATGCAGTGAGCTGGTGATGATAGAAGTCACATGTCCTCCACAGCACGACCTACACCAGTGGACACATCCAGATCCGACCCTGCACTGTAGTTACCCCAACAGGCCTTGGATCACTCAGCACCTTCCTGCTTCATTTTAAGTGAGTGATGAGAGTACTCTAGTCACTTCACAGCCCAAACCTCAAAGTACTTTCCTGTCAACACACCAGTACATGCCCACAGTTTACAACCTGAAGGAATCCCTGGGATCTCAATGAGTGTAGGGTTCACTGATAAGAAGCAATGAGAGGCCAGGTTCCTCCCTTCCTGCAATTGTCCCAAACATCACAAGTCTACTCCTGCTGAATTCTATACAAAATAAAATCTGCAGCTCTCAAATTATCCGCCCACACTCCAACACCCAACAGATCAAATCAATCAAATCAGATCATACCTTCTTCACATGACAGTTTTATCAAGGCTGAAGGATTTGAAAACATGACGAAAACTCCCACCACAATGAATCAAAGGGAGATAACTTCGACAAGACATACCGGTGACCTGAACACCTGACAACCACTCCCACCACCAGAACAACCATCAGGACAAGGTGTTCCCCAGTCAGTACAACTCTGCCCTATTTACCTATGATCTTCAAGCAAATCATCTCAGTGTTGAGTCCATGGCAGCTTCAGCTCCACCCATTCAACAAGTGTTCTCAGCGTTCATCCTTCTCCCATGTGCACACCAGACAGTCAGACAGACCTGTTGCGCTTGCCTTTCATAAAAACTCCTCACAGAAGTTTTTGTTCATATTCCTAAATTAGCTGGCACAGAAGCATATAATATGCAGACTTCTACAAGGTATTTATTTATCTTGGTGTGTCAACCAAGACATCATAAACTCCTTATCAATAGTCAATAATAGTCCAAGCATAAGAATTGACCATCTATTGAATATGGATTAATCGAGGAAGATCAAATGAGGAAGAGATCACACGCTACGATCTTATCAGACTGAGTTGGGTTTGTCACCGTTTTTAGCAATATTCCAGCAATATCGCGACAGGGGCACCAGAAATGGGCTTCACAGTGTACACATGGAGGGGAATCGAACCCAGCCTTTGGCGTAACGAGAAGATGCCTAACCACAAGGCTACCCCAGTGCCCCACCATCTTATCAGAAACACCATAGAGTGAAGTGTAATGGCTTATATTCTCCAAACAGAACTTATTTACCCCCACTAGATAGCTGTGTTTGTAACCCTATGACCATTGTCTATGGCATGTTTATCTTTTCCTGATAACACAACTCTTCACAACAAACCGAGACAGAAATAGTACCAAGCAAAACCTTAAAACTGTTGACAGCCAAGATCATTTTTAAAAGACCTTGCCAATGAGATTTTTAAAGTTTAAGCTGCAGAAATATTTTTCACAAACTAACATAATGCTTCTGAAAAGATACTTTTGGTTAATTTGTCTGGTGCATAAACATGCTAAAGAAGCCCACAAGAACCTTCAGCCAAAAGTACTTCAGAACATTTGGTTTTGCAGACTTGCTTGAGACATTTTCAGATACTTTCATCCAAGGGTCTGTATGAGCCTCTTTGCATTTCTTCACCTTAACAGTGTGACATTTTGTTTTGAATTTCTGTTACAAGGTCGTCCATTTAGAATTAGATCAATAATCTATTTGAAACATATACACCCAGTTGAATACAATATAGATATACATATTGGAGAAAGTGGATAAAATTATTATCTGACAATACAATGTTATTGTCTATAAAGAAACAACATTTGTTCTTGAAACTCAGATTTTCATGACAATTGACTAATTAACAGTGAAGTCAATCCAAAACATCTCTATTGCCTTTGCTCCTCTCCCCCAACCAACCAACCAACCAACCAACCAATCCAACCAACCAACCAACCAACCAACCAACCATATACCACAACCCCAGTTTCTTCACACACTAAAACCCTTCCCAACAACACATAATCTCCTGACAATTCTCTACACTCTCAACCCAAAGATAAGATAAGATAAGATATTTATTGCATTGCATTCCACGAAGAAACAGTGGCAATATTCTATAAGCTACAAATATTTACACAGTAGGTACAAGAAATATAGATACATTTCACACATAAATGATGTACATTATATCAATTTTTAGAAATCATGTGGTATAATGACATGGAAATAATATATGAGGAGATTATGGTAAGATATAGAATTCATTTAAAGTTGTAAAGATGGTGACATATTTTGGAAATTAATTCAGGACTTCTGTTCGTGAAAATTATTAGGAATTGTTCTTTTTTGGAGAGTGTAGTAAATTCTTGGTCATAATAAAGCATTGTGTGTATAAGTGATTCCCTTTCTTCGTTATACTTGGTACATGATATTACATGGTGTTGCTCATCGTCTAAGACACTGCACATTTCACAGAGACGTTCCCAAATCCAGAACAAAAATTCTCAGGCTGTGCCTCAGGGTTACCAAAGACTTTTCCTCAAACACTGCACCAGACATACATTTGCAGTTCATTTTGTGATGTAAATCAGACCTCAAGAGCAGCAACATCTTGGGCTGCTGCATCAAGTCAGTCTGCACTCTAGCATCTACAGACACATCCGACAATAAACATCTAACCCCGGAGATGCACATTTACTTTGAAGATCTGCTACACAAATGCTGAATTGCATTTTGTGATGCTGAACATCTTCACACAATGACCTGGCAGGCAGATGCCTACTTCATAGTCAATCTCGGTTACTACATCTCACCCACAGCTCACCTCTGTTTGTGTGGGGTTTCAAATCTAAGGTACATCCTAACATGATCCCTACCAGAATCATCTCTGACATGAGATAAGATCTTTTTTGACATCTAGGATGAATAATTCATGGTAACATTTCTACCCTTTAAACAATTAAATAAATAAGTAACATACAGATGAAAGTCTGTCTATTCCTTTCTTGTTATGTCTCCAATATATTTCCGTATCTAGTTCTACTCTGTTGTTATTCTTCCCTCTTAGATCAAGGAGGAACTAAATTTCAAACATGAAACAAAATATATTCACTTTTGACATTACCCCAACCCTCCCAAGTTAGGTTTCATAAATTTTAAAATTTAAATCTAAACTTGCTTAACACTCAAACCTGACACCAGCTTCATGAATTATCTTCTGTACTACTCAAAAAAAGTAAAGAACAGCACACTCTTTCATCTTCCTACAGATAATCTGTCAAGTCATGATTTATTCCCAAAAAAGCTTCAAGATCAGAATATACTTGATTTTGTGACAATCGTTTCACTTCGTCTTCTAAATTTTAAATTTTACTTCAATCTGACACCAGTTTCTGAAGTGAGTGATTGAGGGAGCATGGGTTTACGCAGTTTTTATCAATATTCCAGCAATATCATGGTGGGGGACACCCGAAATGGGCTTCACATCGAACCCGCATCTTCAGTGTGACGAGTGAACACTTTAACCATTAGGCTACCCCACTGCCCCCCAGTTTCTGAAACTTCCTCCACATCAGAATAAGCTATCAGCCCATAACTCAGCCTAACGCTCCTCTGCCGAGGAGTGCACCACCATTAACAATGGCACACACATACACACAATGGACCATTGTAAGTGTCACAGATTACAGTGTCTGTGTCTTGAGACGGCCAAGTGTAACTGTACTCACCAGAACGCTATGGAAGGATGCTCCTTGAGAGAGCTTGTAGGAATCACTGGAAGTTTCTTTAATTCACTCTTTGTATCTTCATCACTGGAAAGAAAATAAAAAATGATAATTTCAAATCATAATATTCAACTCTACCATACACAAAATTTATAGTTATTTTTGTAGGTCAACATTGATAATATCAATGTCTGCTGTTATACCTTTGTTGATAGGCATAGAATAAGGTAAATTAGGTCAGCACGCCTGTAAGATTAGATCACAATTCAAGCAATATGACTTGGCTATGAAGCTCATCAACACAAGATAATACATAAAGTCTCAATTGTCTACTTACACCAGTAATCAATAAAGGATCTTAAGACTAGCATAATAACAGTAAGTCCTCTGAGACGCTGAATGGATTCTGAATTCCTGGACAGGGATAATCCGGTAGTCACATCAATCTCAGGTCTCGTGGGTCACTGTTTCCAGTGACGACTCGGCCCCCCTGCCTCCGTAATCGCTCACACGTGCTGCTCTGTAGGTCTGGTCCTAGTAATAACACAAACCCAGCACGCCACTAACCATAACACATTCACATGCACGCATCCGGTTCCTCCTCCACAGCGCAGGGTGGGGAAGCTGGATCAACGCAACATGCACGCGACTCCATGGGTAGAACCACTGCAGCTGAATCCGTCAATCTGTCGGTGGTGTCTACATGACGCAACCCTCGCTGAGAAGCTGGTGCTGTAGGTGTTACAGTTGATGCTGTGATATTGTAGGGCTGCTTCACAAGAGGCCTGCTCACTGAGATGGTAGAGGTGGCATCTCCATGATATACAAACACAGTCTCCTTCCATAACCTTCATCACCAAGCAAAGCCATCCTCGCATACCTTGACAAAAAGTGAACTATCCCAAACACCATTTCTTCTGCGTTGTGTGGGCTGGACCATTTCTCAGCAGGGGTGAAGGGTGTCTGATTTCTTTGATGAAAAGCACAGCTGGTTCAGTGTGAAGAACAATAAAACAATTGTGTCCAAGCCCTGTCTGTCCCCGCTGTCGGTCAGCCAATTAATGCATGCCCTGTGGACAAGGCTGGCTGACCAGGCGTGGGGACCACAACACACTGGCACAACATCAAACCAGAGATAAAAGCTACAAATATTGGGCTAGTGATATCTATCTAAGACATAATAGTCTATAATGTGTGTGTTTAGACAGGCATTTCCCCAAACTAACAAAGTGTTTTCCTGATAAGCACCTGGTGACAGGCCGGACTGAAGCTCTGTGTTTACACATTCAACCTCAGCCTCTATCCATCATTCCATCCATCACTGTCTCCTTCCGCCAGACAGACACATAACAACTAGCATCACCAGCAACATTAATCACCTTCAAACCTACACTGACCCACAAGCATGAAATCAATGTATGATTGTTTGTTGGTTGTTTAACGTCAACTCAGCAATATTAAAGCTTTAAGGCAACGGTCTGTAAAGAAATGAGCATAGACCACACAATCCAGTGATCAACAGCATGAGTATCGAGCTATGCAATTGGGATATGATGATACATGTCAACCACGCCAGCAAACCCAAACACCCGATCTTGTTCGTTGCCTCCTACGACAACCATGGATCTTCTAACCCAGATCTTCACGGGTCTAAATCAGTGCATGAACTTTAAAATCTAGACAAACGCTTATTCCCTGAATATATATAATTTTGATAGTAACAAATAAACCCATTTAAATTAAAAAAGGAGCCCCAAGTAGTTGTAAGATTCAGACTTGCTTCATTTAGGGTTTCAGCAATGCAGGGAGGGCTAGGCAGTAAGGAAAATAATGTGGTTCGGGGAATGTGAGACAGACTATTAAAA
The DNA here is from genome assembly GCF_003918875.1 of Haliotis rubra. Classification (NCBI taxonomy): domain Eukaryota; kingdom Metazoa; phylum Mollusca; class Gastropoda; order Lepetellida; family Haliotidae; genus Haliotis; species Haliotis rubra. The sequence goes on from NW_025767023.1 coordinate 926,590, forward strand.
AACTTAAACATTAGTTTTTGAGAAGGAGCTTGTTACTCACTAGGAGCAAATTGATAAATGATACATCCTTGAACAGCTTAAATACCTTGCATAGTCAACCAAATATTATTCCTGAGTGAGTGAGTATGGTTTTACCGCTTAGCAATATTCCAGCAATATGTGGTGACACAGAAATGGGCTTCACACATTGTACCCATGTGGGTAATCAACCCGGTCTTCTTTGAGACGAAAGCAAATCCTTTAACCACTAGGCTACCCCACCGCCCCTATTCCTGTAAAAAGCTTAAACACAAATGGATACAGAAACTTGAGTGGTTTTCTGGAGGGGGAGCTCAAACCCTTTGGCAGGAAATAAGTGATGCTGTGTTTGTAGCAAGAACGTACATTCTACAAGATTCTACAAGGAAGATTCTAGTCTGGATGCAAATAATTCATTCTTGACAGACAATATGTAGGAAAATAATGAGACTGTTTCAATTCCTGCAGTTCCAAATTCCACAAAAACATTCCATTGTATTCAAATTATTGTTTCAGGCGACTTTTTCAAGTGTTTCACAACTGCCTTCAAATTCTGATGGATGAGCGTGTCAGATATGTTCTAGATATTCGCTGCATGGACCATCCTTTCCATCACCATCATCTGCTGAAGGTTAAATTGCCTCTACCTTGCAGGAAAAGTCAACTGCAATAGGGGTCTGAATATATTACACTGTCAATTCAAAGCAGCTGATTTTTAACCATTTCAAATGGGCCACAAACTCACGTAAGACATGTCGTAAAACTCTCCTGATTTATGACAGTTGTGTCGTGAACACAATAAATGCACACAGCAAATTGTTCACACATACAAAGATAGACTAATGTTTAGTCTCTGGATATATTTAATTTTGATGGCAACAAATGATTCCACTTAACTGAAAAGAAGCCTCAGTGAGATGGACTGACTGACTGAGTTTGGTTTTATGCCGCTTTTAGCAATATTCCAGCAACATCACAGCGGGGGACACCAGAAATGGGCTTCACACATTGTGCCCATGTGGGGAATCGACCCGGGTCTTCGGCGTGAAGAGCCAACGCTTTAACCATTAGGCTACTCCACCGCCCCCACTGAGCTGGAACATTCAGAGCCTGGGGAAATCTAGACTTACTTCATTTAGGGCTTTAGCACTGCAGGGGGAAAATAATGTGGTCCAGGGACTTTCAGACAGGCTTACAACAAGAAAGTACATTGAACTAAATAGTATCAATGTAAAGTTCAAAATATTTTCTCCACAACTCTCAACAATCTGTTCATGACATATTCTGTCAATAAAATATGTCCTGTTTGCCAAACCGTCTACATCACAGAGTCCCTGAGGTCTGTTACAACCAATAGATTCTGTTGACAAAGGTGTCTGCAAGCTGTGCTCCAACAGACACCTCAAACATTCAGCAACAGCAGGATCCAGAGCTGCAGTGGAAGTGATGGAGTCAGATATCTGAAGGACCATAAAATTACTTCTAGAAAGCCTGGATACTTCAAGGACAGAGACACTGGCTGCCGACATGAGCCCTCTGTTCGTATTCAGCATCAGAAGCACGGACTAGCATCAATTATTCACACTGCTGTTGGATACAGAAACCAGGAGTTATCCTCTGTTGATGCTACCACAATATAAAGAACCAGGAATAACTTATACACTGCATGTCTTCAGTGGGACCACATGGAGTCATTATCCAGCACCTGCCTCATGAATAAACAAATAAATTTCTTTGTGATTTGACTTTGACAAAGTGATCTCTCAGAAAGGCATATGATTAGAGTAATTGCCTGATCCCAATTTTAAGTCAAACTTTGTACCGGGCCTGGTATAAACCAGCACTTAGTGTGAATGTTTCTTTCTACAATGGGAAAAAAGGAAGAATATTCTCAGGTGAAACTATTTTACAAAACAAAATGATTAAAGTTTTCAAAATATGAAAAAGAAATGAGCCCAAAGACTTGTAAATACAGAAATGTAGACCCGCCAACCTTGTATAGTTTGAGATTTGAGGCTATCCATTTCTAAGGGTCTCTATGTTTTGGAGTGAGCGAGTTTAGTGTTATGCTGCACTCAGCAATATTCCAGCTATATGGCAGCAGTCTGTATATAATCAAGTCAGGGCCAATCAATCCAGTCCATCAACAGCATGAGCATCGTTCTACGCAATTGGGATATGATGACATGTGTCAACTAAGTCAGCGAGCATTACCCCTCTCCTGATCCCGATAGTCGCTTCTTATGACAAGCATGGGTTACATAAGATCAATTCTGACCCGGATCTTCATGGGTCTTAGGTTAACTGAGATCCTTGAGTCAATGGAAACTAGCTTCGCTTCAGGATCACCTTTATGGTTATCTCGGGTGATCACGGACAAGAGTCAAATTCTACACTCAGCACTGCCAGACCAAAAGATTAACACGTCAGGAAATGCTTATTTTGATAATTCAAGTTCTTTGAGGTTCAACAAAACTAAAAAAAATGAAAAGTAAAGAAGGAATGTGTTGGGACTAAGGTTTCAGTTCAAGACAACGGAAAGTTTAAAACATCAAAGTATGACGCAATAGTATTTGACTGTAGTAAGACATAGATCTGTTATATAACATTTGTAAAATCATCTTAAAAACTGAGACTGATATTCCCGATGAGCATAGAGCACAGATGGCAGCAGCCAGAACCTGAGCGTTGATAACCCTTGAGTGAAGATGGAGATACAAGAACAGATAACCCCATGATCCTGACCAGATGCTACTTGCAACATCATTACATACTGAGAACCTCCAGCTGGGGTTGTCACCTCTTGTGAAGGTACAGAGCTAGTTGCAGGAGGATAGTTTTACTGGTTCATGACCATTCCTCATTACAGCATTCACATATCCTATGTTGATATGGGGGTGGTGGTGGGGGGTGTAGTTGTAGGGGGATAGTTTTACTGATTCATGACAAGCTGCTCCTTACTCTTGCATAATATACAAATAACCTTAAATTAGCTAGGAGATTCATCCTCTCCGGAAGACACAGAGATAGTTGTAGGAGGATAGTTTCACATCACTGACTGAATTCGTGACATAGCCTGTTCATCTTTGTGGATTTTTATGAGTGTTAATTACATGGGAAATGACTAACTGGAAACACTTCCATCTTCAGTGGAAGAGGAAGAAGTGGAATCCTAGAATACTGCAGGAGGCAATCAGGCATGTGATGGGGGCTATTCCAGGAGGCAGCATGTAACAGTTTCAGTCAGTTTGACTCTCAATCAATTATCAATCAAAATTCCATGTTGTGATACACATGCCAACAAATATCCAGAAGTAATTTCTTAAACAGGAATTTATGAGCCACTGAAAGAGCAAAGAAGCACATCACTTTCTGAAGTATTAACCCTGTATCTTGATATGGAACATCACTTTCTGAAGTATTAACCCCATATCTTGCTATGGAACATCACTTTCTGAAGTATTAACCCCGTATCTTGCTATGGAACATCACTTTCTGAAGTATTAACCCCATATCTTGCTATGGAACATCACTTTCTGAAGTATTAACCCTGTATCTTGCTATGGAACATCACTTTCTGAAGTATTAACCCCATATCTTGCTATGGAACATCACTTTCTGAAGTATTAACCCCGTATCTTGCTATGGAACATCACTTTCTGAAGTATTAACCCCGTATCTTGCTATGGAACATCACTTTCTGAAGTATTAACCCCATATCTTGCTATGGAACATCACTTTCTGAAGTATTAACCCTGTATCTTGCTATGGAACATCACTTTCTGAAGTATTAACCCGTATCTTGCTATGGAACATCCCTCAACGCACCATCATGGCAATGGAACCCTACTTCAGCAAGAAAAATGGAGACCTGAATTTTAGGGCTACCAAACCTTCTTGGAGGAGGTGTGCAGTCAAATAGTCACTGAATGTTGTTTTGCAATGTTACCAATATTCAGTTATATCGTGGAAGCATATATAATCAAGTCTGGCTTGTCAAACCAGTGGTTGATAATCTGAACAATGTCACATGCTGTTTGAATATGAGGATGTACAATCAAAGCAGGGATTGGGAAAGGTAGGGGCCTTGGGACATTTTGCACACTAGAATAAAAAAGGCCCATTAAAATTTTATTATTGATACAAGTGCAGTGGCCCATTCTAAATTCAGAAAATGGCTAATAATCCTGAAAATGGCCCATTATCAAAGTTCTCTATCCCAATCCCCACAAAGCCACACAGTATCCTGATCTTAGCTATCTCTTTAAGTCTTTCAACAACACTCGTGTAATAGGGGCCAAATCACACCTTGAATCACACAATCAAATAGGAAACACAGGGTATTACTGGAATAAATATTTCAAAATTTGGGTCTACTTAAAATTTATTTCCCTAAGAACCCCTTTAAAAAACATAAACAGTTGAATGATTCATGTATTCCAGTACTAGCATTTAAAGAATTATTTCATGAGAGGAACTATCTCATTTCACTGTATCAAATTATAGCTATGTGTCTGGGAAAGAAGAGAGAAAAGGGCAACATATGAAACATTACCGTAACCAATCACCTACTTGCAATAACTGACCAGTCACTAAGACAAACTTAACCATTAGGAATTCTCTGTGGGACTAAGTTGACCAGTGCTTGATTGTAACATTGGAATGTGGAGGATTAATAGAAGCAGCTTTTCCTACGTTTGAATGCCGAATGAAAAGTGCAAGGTTTCTAGAAACCAATTTCCCAAATCTTGACTGTTTTCCAACATAAAGAGCAAGAAAAGCACAAATCACTGTCATGAAAATGCTCTAATTCTAAACAAACAGCTAGCTGGAAAACCCTTTTTGCTTGTTATCTGACACATTAACTCCCCATTACAGTATCTAATATGATAATACTCTCCACACAACTGAGGTAAACATTATACATGCTTCCCCATGCCAGATTAGCTAAGGAAAGTATTTCTGTACCAGAACGGTTGCTTTGTTGCCTTTGGCATTTGGAGATATCTGGCATGGATTCAAATCGAAACTGTTTCCACCATGTTTTACCTGTGAGATTCAGCTGCACCAATCTTGATCAGATTAGCATTTCAACTCCAAGTACATCCGCGTTGTCAAGCAATGTTAATTACAGGATGTAGTTTTATTGCTTCATCAGCTAAACGTGTCTGACAATGCCATGTATTATGCAAGAGCAGCAACCTTTGACTTCAGTACCAGATATCCCATCCCTCTGCCTCAATCATCTTCCAGCTGCATCATGGGAAGATGTTCAACATCACAAAAACAAATAAACAGCTTTTAGCCGAGCGATAAAACCTGCAAACATCCTAAGTGTTACAGGTGTAATTTCCTCAAACGTCAGTCATGAATTCACGATTCAATTCCACACCAATCCAACGACCCAGATATGAATCCTTCGCAAATCATTCAACATCCTACCAATTTCCAGATTCCATGAATCTTGCAGCCGTTCACAGGTATAATCCACACAGGATGTCTTCATTGAATGGTAAGAAAACCAGCCTGTACAGGACCCAGGTAATGAGGATTCCAGCCCCGAAGTGTTGATCTGCTAGTTATCCATATCTAAACACATAAGCACAATTACAGCCAAACAAATCTCCATGGCATCCCTGGGAACGCTCCAATCCATTGATCAACATATTCCAGTGAAGTGTGAAGGACAGATCCTCTTTACGATGTCTCCAAGAATCCTGGCTCTGTTTCTGATTCACATACAACACATACTGAAGGACAGTGTTGTAACTTTGCTGAAACTACCCAGTGACAATGTTTCTGCTGTTGCACCACAATGTCTCAGAGCTACATCTTGTCACATCTGGTTAAAGTCAAGTCATTTGTCGCTCTTCCGGTGAGACAAACACATGCTATAATTGTCAGCTAATAAAGTAATTTTCCTTGTCCTTCATCAGGTGAAACAGTAAAATCCTTGGTCCTTCATCAGGTGAAACAGTAAAATCCTTGGTCCTTCATCAGGTGAAACAGTGAAATCCTTGGTCCTTCATCAGGTGAAACAGTAAAATCCTTGGTCCTCCATTAGGTGAAACAGTAAAATCCTTGGTCCTTCATCAGGTGAAACAGTAAAATCCTTGGTCCTTCATCAGGTGAAACAGTAAAATCCTTGGTCCTTCATCAGGTGAAACAGCAACATCCTTGGTCCTTCATCAGGTGAAACAGTGAAATCCTTGGTCCTTCATCAGGTCAGGTAAAACAGTGAAATCCTTGGTCCTTCATCAGGTGAAACAGTAAAATCCTTGGTCCTCCATTAGGTGAAACAGACACACTTGGTCATCAGAACACAATGTACACCTATACTACAAAAATGTAAGCACCTGTAACATATCAATGTAATCAACTCACCTGACATAGTCTCCATGTGTCGCCTGCAACACATGAGCTGCGAGCTCGAAGATCGTCTCGGCATCTGTTTCTATCTGGCCCTGGAAACAACAAAAACAGTTCAACAGTACAATTCACACGGCAAATTCAGACTGGTAAAGAAATCAGATTGAACTGAAACAAAAAGTTCTCACCAGGATCCAGTGTCAAATGGTCACTGAACATCTGAGTTAAGAACCGACTGCCACACCACTCAGTGATAAACCTCACCAGCACACAGCTCCGTAAACCAGCTGCCAGGCATTCACCCTAAACACCTCATTAAAGGCTTTGACAGTTACAGAACAGGATAAATTATCAAACACATATATCCCAGATCACTAATTGCCGACTGCCTCGGACAAATGATTCTCTTTACTGATGGAGGTAGCTGGGAGGTTTTGACAGGAAGGTTCCTCCCTGTTCCTGAAATAGCCTAGATAAACACCCCCTCCCCGAGATGGACCTCAACACACTAGCATATACCCATATCAAGGATGCCGCCTACTGATACCGTGACACACTGGAATTATTAACAATGCAGAGGATTGAGATCTAGAGGAATGCTGTCTTGACAGGAAAGTAATGAATTATCTTCTGGATGTGAAAACAAGAATTTAACACCATACTTCAATATTTGAAAATTTCAGTTTATGGCAGAACGTTCTGATGGCAGAAAAGTATGGAACGTAATGTATTGGGACTGACTAACATTTGACTTTTTATCATCCTTTGAATCAAGCAAGCAACAATATTAAAAAAAAACTGGTGGTTAAAGTGTTCGCTTGTCACACTGAAGACCTGGGTTCGATTCCCCACACGGGTATGATGTGTGAAGTCCATTTCTGGAGCCCCCTGCCTAGATATTGCTTGAATATTGCTAAAATCAGCATAAAAGTAAACTAACACACTCACTATTTGGCAACAGACAACTCATTTTTCAGACATAAGTACACATTCCAAACATATAACACAAATACCAGAGAGTAATCAGCCTTGATTATCTGCCCAAACTGCTTCTGTTGGGTATGAGAGAGTCAATTTGAATGGATCAGCGAACATCAGAGATGATCCGAGTTCACAAAAAGGGTAAGCCTGTCTCCTTCTCCAAGTAGCACCACCACTCACACATGATAAATAACCACACAAACATTTACAGACTTCAACCTGATGAGAGCAGACAAGAAAATAGTTCAAATTTCCACCCAAACTCAGCATTGCCTATGTTATTTTGACTTGCCGAGTCTATGATAGGCAGAGAGGGAGCACCACCTAATCAGGCTAATCCTTCCTCGGTGCAGTAATCAGTACCTCCTGTTCTCAAGGGTGGTGTCGAAGTAACTCCGCAACTCAAGTATGCCCCTTTCCTTGCAGCGCTGTCTCAGGAGTAACTTCCCAAGACAGACAATGATGTTGTCATTGGACACTTGCACCTCACGATGCCACAAAGTACTGAAACCTTCCAGCAAAGAAAACATTCATGTTCTCAATCCCACAGCGATACTCTGTAATATATAAATTTGTCTCTGTCTTCTCCAAATGAATCTAATTTACTCACAATCAGGCTGCAAAGTAATCCAGCACGGGCTTCTCGGTAAATAAATAAATCTTGTGATCAGAGATTACAGCTGACATTGAGATGATCCCACAGCCAGTGCCGTCTATACAATACAAATAATGGTAACTCTCAAATGCCAATAAAAGTCCTCACGTAAAGTAAGACAGAAAGTCCCTGTCAAACATCAAGCACCAATAAAAGTCTAGATGAGCAAGGAAAGTATCCTTTCACTGATATATTCTTTCAGTGTTCTCTGATGAAGTGTTCCTTCGCTAACTGATGAGCTTGGAATATCCTTGCTGCTGGGCAGGTTTACCACGATCACCGTCAATTAATCGACAGCCTACCAAACTGCCTAAGGCTCCTTGTCACAGGGGGTAGAAGACACAGCAGACATCTGCCTGAAGCGTCTTCTGATCAGCAGTTCCAGGACTGATAAGAACATACAGATCCTGAACTAATTTGATGGAGGGAAATGATAACTTTGATTCAGATGTCTATGTCCCGGGGTACGCTACCCCACTGACACCAATCAAGATTACATTCTGGAAAGTCAAGGAAAAGTAGCTACTGAAATGACACATATCTGGAGGGGATATGAATTTACTGATATACGTTTCCTTCAAATCTCAATACAGGCAAACTTGAACTGTTTACGACATAGGAACCAGTTTAATAACACTGCAATCAAACTACAGTCCATCGAACACCATAAGATTCATGTAAAGGGTCAGTCACCTTTCATCATCTCATCAACTAAATGACAAACATAATAAACCACCCATGTCCACAGTACTTGACCACCACGGGGAATCAAATGAAGCAGTTATATCCTATCTCCTCATTCTCATCGTATCTCCTCATACACACATCCTAGACTAAAGATTAGTCGCTGAATATGTTTAAACTTGGTAGAGATGAATAATTCCTGTTACATTAAAAAAGGAGCCCCAGTGAGCTGGAAGATCCTGAGACCTGCATCGTTTTCATTGGAGAAACGGCTGTGTGGAAGATATCTTATTTTCCTTACTGCCTAGCCCTGTCTGCTCCTTTTCAGTATAAATGGTTTATTTGTTACTAACAAAATTATGTATTCAGAGACTATGTGTTAGTCTAAGTGGAAGGGGAAATGATGTTGTTTAGGGACTGTGAGACAGACAAACACAAATCCCTGCAGTTTTACCATTCTTGACTGACGGACATCCTAATGAAACTTCACTATTTGTTTCTTTCAAGATCCCCATTGACTCTGAAGAATGACCTGTGACCTCTTGACCACCAGCCAGTATTAAACATACCCTCATGAAGCAGCTACAGTACATGTGGTATGTTAATAACAACATCAGAGGGATTCACTGCAACCAGACACCATGACTTCATGCCAGGGTCAGTTTAGAGGCCAGTCACTGGACACTGCCGTGCCCTGTTGACTGACAGCTGAAACATCCTGACATGTGCTTTACAAAGCCTGGACACCATTCCATCAGATCTTAATGTCTCTGTCCACATCTTGACTGGTCCAGGGTGGTCAAGTTACGGGATGACAGACAACCAGCACTATCCTGGGCACTTTCCTTCAGCTAGTATCTGACAGAGGCATCAGAAGGGCTTGGCTACTATCTGGTTGAAATGTCCACAAGTGATCACTGTCTTGACCAGTTGAGCAAGAGGAATTTATGCCACAGTCAACTATTTCAAAGCTACATGAAGATCTCTGCAGATTATCAAGTCAGTGGGTAATAGGTGATGGTGGAGTAGCCTAGTGGCTAAATCGGCTGCTTGTCATGCTGAAGACCTGGGTTTGATTCCCCACATGGGTACAACATGTGAAACCCATTTCTGGTATCTCCCGCTGTGATATTGCTGGAATATTGATAAAAGCGGCATAAAAACCATACTGACTAACTCACTCACTCAGTGGGTGATAACATTAGCAATCACCAAAGCTGTCAAGATACAATGACATACAGCCAATAAAATGACACTGTGACCATATGATTCTTGTAAGTCTACAAGCATGGGAATTTGTGACCAGTAGTATTCAATAACCATGAATATCCAAGTTAGAAGTGGCATTCGGTACACATGCTTGTCATAACACCAGGTGGTCAGGCTCACCTTGAAACATCGTGTCTCAATTGCTCAGATCAATGCTCTTAACGTCAATCACCGGATTGGTCAAGAATGATTACTAACAGTCCAATATCATATAGCTGGAAAAATATTGAGGAGTGTTTGCTATAAGCAACACACAAAGAGGCATTCCATGCTGACTAAGTGACAGTGAGTTGGGTTACAACAGAGAGACAGACCCCACTTTCCCCCAGTCAAACCAGGCAGCAGATAGTTCCGCAGCAGCTGTCTGGTCAGCGTGTCCTCAAGTAGATGAAAATGTCAGAGGTTCCATTACCAGCTGCCGTGCTGGATGCTATCACTGCCACAGCCTGTTGAGGCAGATGGAGAAGAGACATCTCCATATAAATACCAGCATCTCCTCAAGTCACAAACACATATATCTGCAACCAGGCTTATTTATCCTGAAATTTTAGCATGAACAAGCTTCGGCAAATGTCAAGAAAAGACAAGGCTTGGAGGCATTTCATAGTAAAATAATTGAAAATAAGACCTCAGAACTTCTCAAATAAAAGAACCGGATAATAACAAACAGGAACACAGGCGATCCCATAAATGTCAAACTGTTCTTTTTTCAAACATCCCTGTTTATTGATATTTACAAAAAGTTAAAACAAAAACTAACTGAAACACTTCAGCTGTTGTTTATCTATTGATTAGGCTGTCCATATTTTTTCAATGTTACCCATCCCCCGCCCGCACTGAACATATTTTCCAATATATTTGAAATAATATAATTTTGTCCCATGTCTGATAGCATATAAAATAATTTCTCATATCCTTGCACATTCATCAAGAACCTGAGTCAGTTTAATCTTTCTGTATCTTTATTTATCATTTGCTTTTCAAATCAAAGCAACTCAATTCACATAACAAATCTAAATAACAAAATTTCCTAAAATAAGTCACACAATAGGTGAAAATGAAGTTCTTGAAAGTCATTTTGAAGGTCTACGAACATGAATACATGACACATTTTATGGATAACAACTTCTTTTTATTCCTTGTACAACATTTCAGAGCTAATTCTTGCTACTACGTCAGAATTAGCTCTGAAATGTCATATAAAGAATAAAATGAAGTTGTTATCCATAAAATGTGTCATGTATTCAAGTGAAAAAGATTCATTTTTTGGTTTTGGTCATTTCTTATTTGTGTTCATTTTGAAAATATGAAAAAAACATATACAGTATTGTGTCAGGTTATTAACTTGAGGTGGGGAATGGATAAGAAAAATCAAAGTCAATTCAAGCTTCATTATCAAAATTTTAAGGCCATTTTCACATAAATTTAGATTCAAGTAATTAGTTTGATGATTAACCCTCTCAGCAACTTTCCATCTACATGACGGAAATAATCAAGTCTTGACCTGACAATCCAGTGACTGACTCATGAGTGAGTGAGTGAGTTTAGTTTTACGCCACACTCAGCAATATTCCAGCTATATGGAGGCGGTCTGTAAATAATTGAGTCTGGACCAGACAATCCAGTGATCAACAGCATGAGTATCAATCTGCGCAATTGAGAACCGATGACATGTGTCAACCAAGCCAGTGAGCCTTACCACCCAATCCCGTTAGTCGCCTCTTATGACAAGCATGTTACCGAAGGTTCATTCTAACCCGGACCTTCACAGGTCGACTGACATCATGAACATCAATCAACATCAACCATACAATGACATGCATCTACCAGGTCAGTGAGAGAGACTACCAGATCCTGTTAGTCATGATAAGCATGGGTTGCTCAAGACAAATTCTAACCCGGATCTTTGCAGGTTTTCAAGTAAGTTAAAGCCCATTGGAACCCTGCAGAATACTGCACACACTCCAGACTCCCCTGCACTCCCCATCTCAACATGATGGTGCAATGTTTATCAGGGACGTCATGTGCTCCATCCTCCCCACCCTTTGCCTCATCCAACTGAGCTGGTGTAGAGTCTGACAACCATAAAACTTACTGCACTAAAACTCACATTCCACAACACAAACCATTCACAAGGAAACAGGAAATTACTTCAACTTCAGACACAACCCAACGTAAATAAAATAAGTATTTTGCAAAGAAGTACACATCAAAGAGGAGTTGACTGAGACAAAGGGCATAAAAATAACTCCACAAGGACCATGACTGTGTTTTTGTTGTGTTTTTCAATAACAAGAATCAGAAATCTCACTCTGATGCAACATAGAAAGTTAAACTGGGAAATCCAGCTTGTACTTGTTAATCCCAACTTACATGTTCTTGGTGTCTAAAAACAGATGTGACACAACAGAGACTTGACCTCATTTATAAATATGATTTTTTCCTGCTGTTGAAGGAGGAGAGCTGTCTGACACTGACATATGACTGGCACCGTCAATTGCCCACCACCACCAGCAGCATCACGCACCTACATGTACACAGGCTTACTGAGCTGTTCATTTGCCGAGACTAAGCCAAGAGCCTGCTAGGTTCCGTCTGAATAAAGACTGACTGCTTAAGAGATTTTGACATTTGTTTCAGCTACACTGAGGAAATAAATCTCAATTTGTGACAACTGAGAGAGACATAAAACTATATTTCATGCAAGGAACTGCAACCAACTTATACCTTGCGCAACCTTAGGTAATGACCGTTTGTACTTGACAAAAATCTTGTTGTACCAGGCAAAAACCTTCTACTAGATAAAAAACCTTGTTGTACAAGGTAAAAACCTTGTTGTACTACACAAAAGCCTTGTTGCACTGGACAAAAAACTTGTTGTACTACACAAAACCCTTGTTGTACTGGACAAAAACCGTGTACTACACAAACCCTTGTCGTAGTACACAAACCCTTGTTGTACTACACAAACCCTTGTTGTACTGGACAAAACCCTTGTTGTACTACACAAACCCTTGTACTACACAAACCCTTGTTGTACCACACAAAAGCCCTGTTGTACTGGACAAAACTCTTGTTGTACTACACAAACCCTGACAAACCCCTGTTGTACTACACAAACCCTTGTTGTACTACACAAACCCTTGTTGTACCAACCCTTGTTGTACTACATTAAAAGCCTTGTTGTGGACAAAACCCCTACACAAATTGTACCCTTGTTGTACCACACAAAAGCCCTGTTGTACTGGACAAAACTCTTGTTGTACTACACAAACCCCTCGATGTACCTGCTGCTCAATACAAACTTATGTTTAATGCAGGCACACAACTCCATACAGGAAGTGTCAGGACCATTAGACATTGAGGCCCCAGCATCCCAAACATCACAACACTGAGTGAGCGAGTGAATGAGAGTGATGTGTTACATTGTAGTCAACAATATTTCAGCTGTATCTCTGCTGCCTGGAAATAACAACATTGATCCAGATAGGGCTGGCTAAAAAGATTGATAATAGGAAACATTGACGATGGGAATTATTATTAAGGTGAGTTTGGTTAATGCCTCTTTAGTCAGCATTTCAATTACATCAGGGTATGACATTTTGATAGCACAAGAGTCAAGTGACGCCAATCTCAGACCTGAAATACTTTGTTAACCCTCATTACCAAATCTTCATCAGTCAGCTCTTGCAGCATGTTTGGGGTACCAGGGACACTCTCTGCCCCTGGAAACCCCAGTAAGAAGTGAGTTAGTCTGTCTCACAGTCCCTGAACCACATTAATTTCCCTACTGCCAAGCCCTCTCTGCGCTGCTAAAGCCCTAAATAAAGCAAGTCTAGATTTCCTCAGGTTCTGAATCTCTGGTCTCCCTAGGGCTCCTTTTCAATATAAATGGGCTTGTTTGTTACTATCAAAATTAAATATATTCAGAGACTAAGCCTTAGTCTAGTAGTGAGTGAGTGAGTTGGGTTTTACGCCGCTTTTAGCAATATTCCAGCAATATCTGCCGGGGGACACCGGAATGGGCTTCACACATTGTACTCATGTGGGGAATCGAACCCAGGTCTTTAGCGGGACGAGTGAACACCATAACCATTTGGCTACCCCACTTCCGCAGAAAGCCCCCGAGTCAACCCAACTAACACAAAATATTACATGAGAATGGGACCAACCTTGAATACAGCTTGCCTGGCGTTGAGGTAAAACAGTTCCACTGTAGCGGTATCCCTTAGTAATCCTATTGTTTCTATATAGTAGCTGCAACACAACAGAACAACAATCAGTCATCAAAACATGCAATAAACAAAATGATTTTTTATCAATCGCTGAAGTTTAACAAAGAGATCCATTTGAATAGGCATACAGCTACATAATAAACTGTGTAAAATTTACAAATGAAATAACCTCAGGCATAAGAACAGCCGATTTCAGTTTTGGCGGAAAATTATAATAAGTGCCATCGGCCTTCTAAAACTGTTAATGCAGATTTATGCTGATGTGAAAAATGACCCAAATTGATATGTAAATCCCGGAAATCTACGGAAAATTCTCATGCCTGTAACCAACTGCTTGATATTTACAAAAAGGTTTCATGTTGAATAAATTAATGCCAAGTGTAAAGTGGTTTCATCACAAAATAGGTTAGCATAACTGTTCATGACTTTTAACTGAAATATTGGGGAAATGCAGCTTTGGAATTTAGACCCTTGTCTTGAACAGGTTAAATTCATGAAGGACTACTGACATTTCCTTGAAGACTGCTATGGCCGCAAATAGCTGCAAGATTGCTGATGCAGCGTTAACAAGAATCACTCACTTACTCCTTGTAAATAATCATTACATGCATGAGAACTCTGCAACTGATTTATACAAAGTATAAAATATTTTCAAAGCCTTAAGACATATCTGAAGAAACTCGTCAGTTCATCGATATTCATGAGTTCATCAATATTCATGAGTTCATCAAAATTCATGAGCTCATCAGTTCATCAAATGTCATCCGTTTCATCATGGTTTCATCAAATCTGATCTGTTCATCAAAACTCACCAATTCATCAAATCTCATGAGTTCATCAATATTTATGAGTTCATCAAAATTCATCAGTTCATGAACACTCATCTGTTCATCATCAACTGACACTAAACTTTCACCCAATACATTTCCTCATTGCTCAATCTACTTCCCAAGTTCAAAATACTCATTTTCAATCCCAAATCCTGAACGTTTTCAATAACATTCTCAGCCTTTTTCCAAACAGTCAAACCATTACAAGACACATTACCCACTAAAAGTGACTTACACAAGTAATCAAATTTGTCACACAATACACTGGCCAAACTGAAAAGGGCTTTCAGAAACTGAGCTCGGAAGGGTATCCTTCCTTTGAACTAACAAAGCTGATATATTGGTGTTATGTGGACAAGATTGAACATGGGCCTGGCGTATTGACACAAGTGATAGTCACCGAGGTGGCACATTGAGTGCTCGTATAGTTCCTCATGGTCTGACATGAACTGGCAAAACTATGCAGCCGGTAGGGGAAATGGGAGAAGATTGTCAGGTGGCTACATTTCTCAACACTTTGTTTTTTAACTGTCTTTTCATTTTTGTTCTTTCCCCACGTATATAAGTCCCAGTAAGAAATGTAACACTGAACTTTCAAAATTGTTGGTTATGCAGCTGGCTGAGTTTTTTCTGCTTTTCCTCAAAGGACCGTACACTGCTTTTTGTTGAGTGTTGGCAGAATTAGAGTTTTGGAAAAACTTTTCAGATCAAACATTTCCACGTTTTGTTGAAAAAAGAGTTGTAAGAACTTTCTGTAATATTTCGAAAATGTTTTTATTTACAAGGCAATTTTTTAACACTTTTAAATTAAGTTCATGTTTTGACGTACGTTTCTCCGCCTATTAGTGTAAATACAACTGTAGGTGTGGTCTACATTAGCTGTGTGAAGAATTTGTCACGTAATGTTGGCAAATATTTTTTAAGCATTACAAGCTTCATGACAAATTGCAGGGTCAATCAGAACAGTTTAGAAAATGTTTTAACTTTAACAATGAAAAGCTTTTAACATTGTATGATACGAATATCATTTCATGACTTACCTTATGGAGAAGTGAAGTATAAGGGCACCCGACTTCTTGCCAAAGTCGTGATCCAGCACCCGTTTATCCAGATTCAACCAGTTGAAGTGACTGCTGCAATGAGAAGAAAGATTGTTGGTGATTCACGTTTACGACTCCACACATTTGTTACTCAACAGAGACTGTGTCCAGCCTCTGCCAGCCAACACAATCCCCTTGACCCTTCAGGACCACTGGACAAGAACACAGGCATTGCTCAATGACCACCTGTGACGAATGTTACAGCTATGTAATAGGCTTATATCATAACCAGACTGGACATTCACCAAGCGATATACTATAAGCATACCACTAAAAGTAATCAAATACTTTATAATATCCTCAGTAGGAAAACAACATTAAAAGTTATTTCCTACTGACTATAAATAAAATACATAGAGAGTGGAAAAGAACATCTGAAAAGAAATACTCTTTTTAACATTAACTTTAAACAAATATTAAAACTCCGAGATTGGCACAACACGGCTCAATCTTATTCAGATAAATCTATTTCAGAATAAAGAAATTGTCAGGAATGTCTTTTATCTAATATAAGCTTTTTTCACACTTACACACCTGAAAAAATATGCAAACTGAGAAACCTGAAAAACCGAGCCAAAATAGTAAAGTTACATATCTTATTCAAACATGTCAAAAGTAAAATATTTTAACATGGTAATACATTAACAGTGTATCTAGGGTTTTCAATATGTTGAGTAAGCACATTGCTATAGTTGTTTATTATGTTCCAATATTTCCTCTGACTCCATTTACTTCTATTATCATGTTGGTTTTCATCCTTCTATTTCTATTTGTGTTGTTATGAGCTGCTAGAGCATACTGTCCTCGTAGTACTTCCAACTTGTATGTAATACACCTACACCATTCTCTATCTGCCACTCACCTTATCAACACTATCAATATGTCAATAAACACTTGCTAATGGGACATGTATTAAAATATCTGATAAATCCTTAGCAAGTCTTCAATACTTTGACAAGTCTAGGTTTCACCAGCTTCCGAAACTGCTCAGCACCTTCTATTGTAGGAAACTGTGTTTATTATGAACCCACTTCTAAACAAACGGATGGATATGACCAATTGCTGGATACCTTTAGTCGAAACGCGTATAACGAGCTATAGTTATAACAAAAATTAGTAGTTGCTTGGAGTCTCAGCACCATGCTTTACTGTATACATTATACGGCATTCCGAAAATAATAAATATGAAAGTATTTTCCACTCTGACACAAAATGTCTCTCTACCACAAAGAGTGTGGACCTAAGTCAGTGTGTAGTGCCTATTCAGACATACTTCTATACAAATACCAATTCCAGAGACAAAATGGTACCAGAGAGTGTATTAACCTCAGTGTGTAGTGCCCTTTCAGATACTGTACCACTGACCAAACACAAACCCCATGCCCCTTGAAGAAGAGCAGTGTGTGAGCTGAAGAAATAATGTCTTGGGATAAAAATCTGACTAGATGGACAAGGATCACTTTTTGTCCACAAGCAAGATATAAGTATGCCCAGAAATATAACCAAGAATAATCAATAGTCTTCATCTTGGCTTTTTCTATTTCTACCGCCATAGTCCCAATGTGGCCCAATTAGTGCCATGTCCCGATATTCTTATGAATAACCGCAGTTCTGATCAGCACAGGAAGTAGATGGTGTTCCCCATATAGAATACAGATGGCATCACTTGAGACATCCCTGCTCCCCAATAAATCTGGCTGCTTGGTCCACCAGCTTGATGCATTCTCCATAGAGAAGGCATAAATTTCGGAGCAGTTTCATCTAATTGGTTTGGAGGTTTTTGTAACATGGGAAGATGTTGGTAATTTCACCTTGTTAGTTTGAGGAATGATTAAATGATCAAATCTAATTAGATACAATCAGGAAAAGATATTTGGCAATTAGCAGGGAGGAGTGCAATTGTAAATATCAGCATGTGCTGATGGGTGCAACCACAGGTTTGGCTCATAGATTTGTATACCAGCTGACTGGCACAACCACAGCAGATTAGATCATAGATTCATACATTATCTGAATGGTGAAACCCCAGCAGATTAGATCATAGATTCATACATTATCTGAATGGTGAAACCCCAGCAGATTAGATCATAGATTCATACATTATCTGAATGGTGAAACGACAGCAGATTAGATCATAGATTCATACATTATTTGAATGGTGGAACCACAGCAGATTAGATCATAGATTCATACATTATCTGAATGGTGAAACCCCAAGCAGATTAGATCATAGATTCATACATTATCTGAATGGTGAAACCACAGCAGATTAGATCATAGATTCATACATTAATTGAATGGTGAAACCACAGCAGATTAGATCATAGATTCATACATTATCTGAATGGTGAAACCACAGATTAGATCATAGATTCATACATTATCTGAACGGTGAAACTATAGCAGATTTTAAGGATTCAAACCTCACGGACAAAATTGCCAGCAGGTCACAAACAGATATATCATGCTATATCCAGGTATCTCACATATGAGAGCAACATTGATGAAAGCATCTATCCACGTATACCTTCTGTTATAAACACATATAAATTCAAGTATACCAAGTTGCCAACATCCAAACAGATATCCAAAATCAAGTAATACCCACGTTGATGCACAGATTCAAAATCCCACAATCTTCAGCAACCACTGCCATCAGATCTGCCCAACCAGATGAGCCAAGCCCAGATGAGGTGAGATGAGTTGAAGGGAAGCAGCACCTTCAGAAGGAATGAATACTACCTGGACACGTGGACAGTCATATGGACCAAACATGCAGGCCAAGCTGTCAGGAATCAACAAAGACTTGCTGGACCTTCTAGCGCTGTGTTCAACCTGATGACGACACATCAAACACACCAGCCAGATTTCCTCCCTTGTGTTCTACTGATAAACAACACAGGCAGGTGTGGTGAGGATCCGTTCAGTGGCAAGCTCGTGGCATCCATCCAGAAATGAGTCGCAGTTATTGTAATTCTGCACCGATACCGCCATTCTGACGTTGTCCTCAATATCTTATAACACTGTAAGACATGAAGGAAGGTTCTGGGGTCCTTGAGGGTTTCCCTGTCATATTTGAATCTAGGAAACCTGAGATCACTTTTCACGTAAGCCTCTGAATCACATGACTATACTGATGGGCTTAGGAACATGTTATCACTCAAGAGTGTATTTGTTTCAATTCCAAAGGTCAGTTCTATTAGAAACTTACCATACTGAATATATAATATATTTTCATCAAAGAAGCATGTATATCTGATAGAAATAACAGTTAACAATGTGACTTCAACTACAGGCTTCTCACAAATTACTGGTGACCACGTCTAACTGCTGTCTGTCAGGGATGAGAATTTTCCGCGGATTTGATCACGCTTTGGATCTGACATGGGGACCTACAGCTCCCAACAGAACACCCCTGGCTCATTTTTTTTTTCACTCTTACCCATTCCCAACCCTGATGTGTTCAAGACCGCTGCAAGTCTATGGTGACCTGAAATGGTGTCATGTTTGAGTAAGAAGGGGCATTTACTTCCCACTGTCCTGACACAAGCCAGTATTTGCCAGCACTGACCAGGTCTGTTGTTCAACTGATCAAGGTGTGTGAGGTTACCGGGAGACCACAGTCTCAGACATGTCTTGTGTTGTACATACAACACAGATGTCGGCCATCAGGATGTGTAGGGCCTGTGTTTTCATGTTCTGTTTGGTTGCCTGTGTTGACTCTCAATGTACTTCAGCAATAACCAGCTGGACACCGAGTGACTTCAGGCCAAGTGACAAGGTCCCTATGGTGACACAAGTAGGCATCAAGTGGGCAGACGGCCAAACACTCATGTACCCCAAAAAATGGTATGATTGATGGTCCAATAAGATCAATAATATGATCATGTCGTAGCAGGAATTCCTGTAGATTGACATTTTGTCCTACAAAAACAGTTACTTTATTGAAAAATATATATATCTACAAAGAAAAGAAAAAAGAAAAGTTTAGAGTTGAGTCAATTCAGACACTTTGTCCTGCCATTCCTGACTTGAACTTGACTGATTATTTTAATTCATTCATTTTCTAGGGGCCAGGAGATAGCCTAATTATCTGCTGTAGGGGCACATGAGTGAGTGAGTCAAAATACTTTACAACTGCATCTGATATCAATCTTTGGACTGAGCGTGTTTCATGCCACAGTCAGCAATACCAAGATCAATGACACTGTGTACATAAACACACCATCAGCTTCACCATAGAAACTGAACAATAACCTCTCATATAATGAAGTTAAGATCTGGGACCTGGTCTTCTGGATCCCGTGGTTAAACTCACTGACTTGTTTGATGCATGTCATTGTACCCCAACTTCGCAGATCGATGCTCATGATGTCAATCACCAAATTGTCTGATCTAGACTCTACAATTACAAACCTCAAATAACTGCAAAACTGTTGAGAGTGTCAATATAACTGACTGACTGAGTTTAGTTTTACGCCGCTTTTAGCAATATTCCAGCAATATCACGGCGGGGGACACCAGAAATGGAGTGTCAATATAAAGATACCATAATACAAATCCTACAACTAGCATTTAGGATCTCTTCTAACCAGGCACCGATGCAATGCACAACATTCCATATGCTACCATCCTATCAAATACACAAGTTATACAAGGACAATATTCCATTGTATATTCAATACAACTGTTTAACATTCAGAGGGCCATCCAACCATTTATAGCCGCCTCCGTGGTGTAGTTAGAGCGTCCCACGAAGCGGAAGGTCAGCTGGTTCGACAGCAAAAGATGTTAACATATGGTACTTGGGAATGCCTGCGCTTCGCATTAATGGGTACAACAAGGACTGATCACGAAATCCATGTCTGAGTGGGGTATTCATGCTTCACTGTGGCATGGTATCCAGTGAGCTAGCACTATAAAACCAGCTAAGTCTGGGCATCTTCAGCTGTACACATTCCCAATATCATATGCTAATATCCACACGATGTTAAACCCACTTCACCTCACCTATCCAACCATTTATAATGGCAGTGCTGGTAAGAAAAGCAGGGGACATGGGGAATGTTCACACACTGCACCCATGCAGAGAACCAGCCTGTGGAAGTCGGATGCATCTTCAACTGTTTCAATATCTCTGCTCATCCAATAATCAATGTTCTAATGGCACTGGTAAGAAAAAACAGGAAATTCTTTTCCCACCTTGGCAGACACTGCGATAAACATCTCAGGCAATGGAGAAGCATGCGGAATAATCATATTCTACTTCTGTGAGGCACTTTTCCAAATGTAAATATACCAGAAAAAAAGAAATACCAATAAAGCAGACGTTCTCTTTTGCGTAAATGGAGAGATATGGACTTGGTCTGGTTATTTAGTCGTCATGTAATTAACCTTCACCAACTGTTCCAACACTGTTGTCTAATGCCACACGCAGCAGTATTCTGGCGATAAGACAGTAGCCTGTAGATTATAGAGCCAGGACCAGACAAACCAGTGAAATTGGAACAACCCACATTGGCAGGGTATGCAGAAATGGAATGTCTACCCACATAGCCTAACAACCCGATCTATTCTGTCGCTGTGTATGAGAAGCACAGGTAGTTGGAGACCTATGAAAATGAGATAAATGAAAAACTGTACTGATAACTAAGTCTATAAGTCTAAGATATGATATTCTCATTTGTATTTTAAAGCTATTTGAGAAACAACTGAAACAGCAAATATTGAGTGATTGAGTGAGGAGTTACGCCACTTTTAGCACTATTCCAGCAATATCATGGCAGGGGACACCCATGTGGGGAATCAAACCGGGTCTTCAGCGTGATGCTTTAACCACTGGGCTACCCCACCACCACTGATGCAAGAGAAAAATCTGAAGTGATGGAGACCAGAGATGTTTTCAGCTTTAGTAAAAACCACAAGCAGACAAACCTAGAAACATAATCAAGGCAAAACAAGATTCAACCCAAGACTATAGGCTTCTGGCATAACCAAGGGGCACCAATGTCATGTCAATTGTATGTAACATTTTATGCCATCACTTCTTGTTTCCATGTATCTACAGATGAAAACACAAATATGACAAAAGGGCTGACCGGATAAGTTGGTACATTTGGAGTGCTGACTTTAAGATTATTATGTGAGAATCTCACAAGGTTTACCTGAACACCATTATGAAGAAGAATTTGGGTGTGTTTCAACCAATTCAATTCCCACACAAGCCCAAGATGTCAGATGGTGTGAAATCATCAGGTCACCCTAAGTGAGCGAGTTGTATTTTGTTGCTTTTAGCAATATTTCAGCAATATCACAGCAGGGGACACCAGAAATGAGCTTCACCCAGTTTACCCATATGGAGAATCAAACCCAGGTCTTTGGTGTGATGAATGAACACTTTAACCATGAGGCTAACCCACTGCCCAGGTTTGGCTTAAACTTAGATTTCCCATGTGAATTTTTATCTGCAAAGCTCCCATCATAACCTGGAGCTTTTCACAAAGGTCTTGTCAATATTTGTTCTGCTACTTCCCACCTCAGTTAGAGACACAACCACATTAACACTCCACAAGCTGTGATGCTCCTGACCTAAATATTCTGGCTTTTCAACAGTGATCGCACCTTTCCTTTCCAGCTTCTACCAGTGTCATTTGTACAAAAATAATATTTTTCTGCAGGTTATATAATCTCAAGTTGAGCCAAATATTCCCATGCATGGATGCAGTTTGGCACTGCAGCTAGCCTGAATAAGCCTGTCAGATGTTAAAGGTATGAAGAGAATTAGTAGAATTTCAGGTGTTTTGGCATGCATGTGCCTTGAGACCATGGTGAGACTATTTTGTAACCAAGGTGTTTCAGGTTAATATGCATTGCTAACATGCATACCTGAGACCTGGGCATGCGTGGACTGATGAGGAACAGTCAGTTACAGTGTTGTTGCTCATGATGTCGACCACTGGTTTGTTGGTCTGAAATTCTATTTTCTGCATGCTTTTTCTGTCAACTAGCCCGATTAGCATCATTCACTGCCAATGTCAGTGTTATCATTTGTATGTATTACAACTCAGGTAACAAAATCGAATGGAGTGAGTGAGTTGAGTTTTACGCCGCACTCAGCAATATTCCAGCTATATGGCGGCGGTCTGTAAATAATCGAGTCTGGACCAGACAATCCAGTAATCAACAGCATGAGCATCAATCTGCAACCGATGACATGTCAGCGAGCCTGACCACCTGAACACGTTAGTCGCCTCTTGCGACAAGCATGGGTTACTGAAGGCCAATATTCTAACCCGGCCCTTCAAGCTCGAATGGAATGTAACCACTTGGGCTTAAGACAAGGGACGTTAGGTTGCAGACTGCTGTCATAACATGACCACAAATGACCATTGCTGTACAATACTATGGCATACAGAAGATTGATTATTTCATGTTTTCAAACGAGTCTTCAAATGAATGCCTTTAACGCATATAGTACACGAGACATTGTCAGCATTGTCTATATCCTGGATACTAAATTATATGCACAAATTCAGCAGGGAAACTTTCCTTTAACAGCGATTTACAGGACGCGAATTCCTGCATCCTATACACATAAAAATTGACAATGAACGCAACAAAATTTATTAGCGCATCCACAGGGACACAGAAAAAGTTCAAATACTTTTTGTAAAAATTCCAGTCAAGTTATCAAAGAGTTTGCTACTAGCTGAGTTATGGTATCATTTGCAATTCAAATACTGTAACAAATAATGTGATGATCATGATATACAAGACAATAACACTATAAATAATAATATCTAAGTGTCTGGACCCCCATTTTGTTGTCCAGGACCCCAGAAATTTAAGAGTATGAGTCCCTGGGACCCTCAAAAACAGGACTCAAGGTAAATCCCTGCTTTAAGATATGTTATTGGACAATACTGTGAATAAATTAAATTAATTATAATATGCCAACAAGGTCAAGGTCTATTACAAATCTTCACACATTGAACCCATGTGGAGAATGAAAACAGGCTTTTGGCATCCATACTGACATTTAAACCACGAGCAGACCTACCCGTCCCCCTTCATCCATCCCCCCTTCTAATTGACAAATGAAACTAGACTGCTGACATGGCGATATAAATCACAACCACTGACACATTTGGGAAGGGCAATATCCTCTTTAATAAATTCCAAAATTCCACATGACGTTAGCCCTTATATCAAGCAAGTTTGGTCATCGTGAACATTTCACAATCAGGCACATAAGGTACATGACAGAACCTCTGTCTCATGCTCTGCTCATTCAAGCCCCAATAAAACAACACACTGTCCCCATTCCACCTGTCCTACAACATTCACCGAGCCCATCCTCTACCAGCTACATCGTTTGCATCAAGTATGACCCCAATCTAATTTCCACAACTTGTACGCAGTAAATATTTACCTGCTGGTCTGTCACTAACCCATCCCACCCCCACGGTGTGTTTACCTGTCACACGTCACCTCTTCTCCATCAATAGCTGGCTCCGAGTCTATACAGACCAACTGAACCTCATCAACTCAAAACCATATCCTGTATACACTGTCTGATAGACACGTACCACCGTGTCCAACTTTCAAAATGAAACAGAATTGTATATCATCAGTCTATGGTGATGTGAAGGACAAAGAGTATAGGGCCCATTCCACAAAACACACGTAGCACTACGACATTCGTAAGCCTATGATATACTATAGTTACGACAGATCATAACGTTATGAACGCTTTGGGGATCGGGACCTTGGACTATATTCATAATAAGTCCTGTTGTAGATATTACACTTGATATTCATAATAATGTACTTTTGTTGGAAGTGTTATGATTGTGTAGCATATATTCACTATATACATCACCATACACTGTTGGTATAAACTGAAATATGTATCTCTATATACATGTACAATGCTAGAAAATTTATCCTTTTTCCTCTTAGTGCATGAAATTGCTGACAACAGCCCTGAATACTTATTTCACACACAATTTGTATCTCAACTTGAAAGTACTGCTTTTTGTGTCTGTTTTTCTTTTTTCAACATCTCTCAGATAAACAAGTTCAACAAATAAATTGAATGTGAATTATAGATATGTTTTCAAAAGTGGAATATTATTTCTTTGTTCACCATGTCGTCCGGATAAACTGACGTCTGCTCAGCCATTGACAACATACATAGTGTACAATGTGAAGCAGCCTTGTTGCTCAGCCTTCACTCAAGATAGATCTTAAGAAGGAATCTGCCAAAAGATGATAGATATGATGTCCAACATCAAAGCTTGTATAAGAGATAAATACACACATCTCTTCACCTGACAAAGCAGCTCCACCTGCACATACACCATTCCACACAAGGCTGTTGGAGTTACCTCCCTTTATAACAGATTTTCCAAAGTCAGCTAAGAATGTCATCATCAAACAGCCACATTCAACATGGGTACATGTTACTAACACACTGAATTCATACGATTTGAAATACTACTGAATATGTATCCAAAAATGTTTGGAAAATACAAGTATACTGTGTTTTCTAAAATCATGCATAATTTTGACAATACATGATAAGAACTCAAATTACAACATGCAGAAATTCCTTCAATTAAAAATGCATTTTTTTGAGACCAACTTTCTACACAGAAAAATGTCTGCTATGAATGCTTTGTCATCAAAAGCACCAGATAGCAAAGTTGTCAAAACCCTGCCAGGGATGCCATCAGTGAATAAGGTTACTTTTATTTAGTTTCATAACAAATTAAAGATTACAGAACACAAAGATGTAATGTGGTATGTATTTGAATACACGAATCATTTTTGCAATTTCATTGCACTACGAAAGTCAGGCCAATACCCATCACTTATCAATACCAACACACAGCTAAATCTGTCAGTATTAAACATTGCCCTGTTGAAAATTATTCCCTAACCATGTTTCCACAAGATCATATTGGCTCCATGCTTGCTGCAAATCTATGTCAAAGTAATAAAGTTACACTTGTATTTGCATAAAGATCTCTGTTAAAAGGGGCTCTGATATGCAGTTTATGAGGAAACTACACACAATACAGTTTAACTACACAATCAATACAGTTGCTTGGATTCAAATACCTCGTCTGTTCAGCTTGCATACCTGTAATTCTTCTAAATTATAATATTGATTGTATACAGGCATCACATTCATGAACTCTCCAGCAATGAAAGCATGATGCCAATGATAATGTACAGTCTGTAAGTGATGTATTTGAGACAATGATCTGAAACTTACGTGTCATCGATGAAGGCGAGACCAAAGTACTGTTTCTCCTTCAGCTTGAAGTGAGATGAGACCAGATCTAACAGTTCTCGTGTGAAGAGCTTGGGCTGGAAAGAGAGGAACACATACATGACTCAGAGATTTTATGAATAAGCAGGGATCAGTCTAGGAATCCTCAAAAAGTTCTGTTGTCATTTAAATTGAGAAAAAATTATTTTCGTAAAACTAAAAAACATATATGATAGTTTTAATAATGCATCCAAAACACTGACGTAATGCTATGTATTAAAGCCTCTTTTTCTGTATTTGTCCTGATGCCAGGGAAAAAGAAGTCACTACACAAACATGAATAGAGCCATTATTTATTTCCTGCAGGGGACTGAGATTAGCCTAGGTCCCCGCAGGAGGCTGAGGTTAGCCTAGGTCCCCGCAGGAGGCTGAGGTAAGCCTAGGTCCCCCAGCAGGAGGCTGAGGGTCCCCTTGGCTGAGGTTAGCCTGCAGGAGGCTGAGGTTAGCCTTGGTTCCTGCAGGAAGCTGAGGTTAACCTAAGTCCCCTCAGGAGGCTTAGGATATCCTAGGTCCCCACAGGAGGCTGATGTTAGCCTTGGTTCCTGTAGAGGCTGTTGTTAGTCTAGGTCCCCACGGGAGGCTGAGCTTTGCCAGGGTCCTCCCAAGCAGCTGAGTGAGTGAGTGAGTTTAGTTTTACGCCGCGCTCAGCAATATTCCAGCTACATGGCAGCGGTCTGTAAATAATCAAGTCTGGACCAGACAATCCAGTGATCAACAGCATGAGCATTATCTATGCAATTGGGAACTGATGACTTGTCAACCAAGTCAGCGAGCCTGACCACCCAATCCCGTTAGTCGCCTCTTACGACAAGCATGGGTTACTGAAGATCAATCTTCAAACTCGGACCTTCACGGGTACCCAAACAGCTGAGGTTAAGCATGGTCCGTATGGGGTGTTGAGTTTAAGCAGCGACTCCATATTATTTTCCTTTCCACCTAACCATCATTGGAATGACATGGCCCTTAGATATAAAATATGTTCAGGACAATGCATAAGCGTTGGTTTCCTCATGAACTGAGGATAACATTCAATATGAAACCTTCCACTATAATAAAATCAATAAAGTGTCAGTTATATTTAGCATAACCATTATATCATGTGTACCTATAACTTCTATTTCAAAAGCCATAACAATCCAAGGCTTCTACTGAAAAATAGATCTCTTAAAGTAACCTGACACGCAAGTACCAATTGGCAACTTTCCACACTAAGGGACATAATTCCTCCCACCTTCATGAAAAAGGTTCACATGCTTATCGGTAGAGTTCATGAAAAGAATGTTTGTGTTTATTCAGCATTTTCTTCAATACCTTTGCTACATAAAACATAATAACAGCTTAATTCCCCATGCAAACATAGTAAGTAAGTCAACCAAAACCAAAACTTATTTGCATTTGGTAAAGTTTGTAATGTGTTTTTAACTTCAGTGATAATTCAGCCTGTGGTATTCCCTGCCGTGAGATTGGTGCCAGTTTCCAGGGAAGTCCAAGTGCTCTGGGTATTGGGAATGAATTCAGTGCTGTGTAGATCAGCAGTGTTTTTCTACAACTTGATTAAACAGGGCTTTGGTTCTAGGAGTCTGGTGGTTGGCACCATGCCCTGGTATCAGGCTGTGTACAACGGAGGCACAGATGGCTGGGCAATATTCATTATAGCCATGGTAGGGGCTGGCTGTGATGCACAGTGCCACACAAACATCAAGATCAGGGATCATAAAATTTGTCCATATGTTTAAGTTGAGGGGATGAAAATGATCATGATTATTTTTCTGGGATTAACAAAGGGTTTCAAGGTCATAGTCTCATTTATCTGGGCCTGGAGTTGCGGCTGACCCAGAACTGAGTGAGTGAGTATAGTTTTATGGCGCTTTCAGCAATATTCCAGAAATATGGCATGGGACACCAGAAATGGGCTTTGCACATTGTACCAATGTTGGGAATCAAACCAGGTCCTCTGCAAACCATTAGGCTAATCCACCATCCCAGTTTATATAGGAAGTGAGATCCAAAGTGATTATGAAGTGCACATTCTAAAATAGCTGCATGAGTAAAAGGTGAAGGATGTTTCCAATATGGCCGCTGTGACGGCCATGTTATCTATCAGAATTTAGATAAAGGCAGACATTACACAAACAAAGAAACTTTTAATCAAAAGTTTGAGAGATGACAAATATAGTAAATCTGTGGGGTATCTATTGCTAGAAGGCAAGGACACAACATCGCACATGCTTGGGTAAGAGGGATAGTGAATGAGTAGGCATGGTTTTACGCCGCTTCTAGCAATATTCCAGCAAAATAATGGCAGGGGATAGCAAAAATGGGCTTCACACATTGTACCCATGTGGGGAATTGAAACAAGGTTTTCAGCGTGAAATGTGAAAGCTTTAACCACTAGGCTCCCGACCATCCCTAAGTGGGATAGTGTAATGGTGGTGGTTCATGACACTGAGGGCCCAGATTCGAATTTCACAGCATGAAGCCTAGTTCTGGCATCCTCTGCTATGACATTGATGGAATACTGCCGAAACCAGACTACAACCACACTCACTCAGTCACTTTACACCATATACTTATTGCCTACAAAGTTTCACGGCAAGGTTAAACAGGTAGGGGTGAAACGGTATACCGCGGCATTAGCAGAACTGTTGTATTTTGCCTTCAGTTTGGTATACTAGTGTAATGCAATTGAAAAATTCAGTATTTTCGGTTCTCGTACCATTTTTCTATCTAGTCATGAAATGACAGTTGTATCATTCAAAATAACAAAGATTATGGTTATTTTTTTCATGTTATTAACCAATGTAAGGTTTGACTCTTGCATTATGATCATATGTAATATACTGAACCAAAACGGGCCAAACTGAAGGCCATGTACCACAATGCGTACCGTATCGTGGTAAGCACTACCGTTTCAGCTCTAGAACCAGGCACAATGAAATTGCTGTTACGGCAGAACAGTTCTGAATCAGTATTCTGTACCAGTATCTAACTTCAAACACTGCTTAGACAACTTGAGGACAAGTCAACAAATACTGTCCAAAACAACTCTAAATTGAGGTGAGCTAAACACACAACAAACTGATGAGACAACGACGCTTTACCGCCAACGAAACCAATTACAGCACATTCACTGCTGCTGTGGGCACTGTGCAGTAGACTTGCTATCTGATAGATGTGATTCACAAATATAGATGTCTAAACTTCAAATGTCAAAAGCAACATTAAATCTTAGTTTCCAGGGAAATGCCAGAGGTGTACTTTATAGAATGAATACAGAATAGGAAGACAGCGAAGTCAGATTTCAGCATGGCAATGTAATAAAACTGCACAAATGGTCTCTATTTTGAAGGCAAGTCTAAACATCAAACTGGACAATCTGAGATGATGCCAAATAACAGACAATCTGAGATGATGCCAAATGTGGGATTTCACAATCGATTTAACTCCAATGTATGTGTTATAATGTAGCAGAGGTCAATGAAAACTGGTGTGAGTAATGAGTGAGTGAGTTTTATGGTGCTTTCAGAAATATTCCCCGTTTCACATTGTATATAAAAACAGATCCTTTCATTCAACATAGAACTGCAAGAAGGTTGGTCCTCAATATACAGGTTAGTTAGGCCACTAGTCAGTCACTCTAAGATTTGATCTGGAGGGGCTAATTGTGTCCTTTAATAAACAAATCTAGTGCGAGGGTGAGAAATGCTACACATGACTGTGGTTTGTGAACACCCCAAAGATCGGAAAAGCAAGATTTTATGGATGTCAACTTCTTTATTGTGAATAACACGACGTTTCGGAGTGTATGCTTGCTCCTTCATCAGGTCAGAAACGTCGTGTTATTCACAATAAAGAAGTTGACATCCATAAAATCTTGCTTTTCCTATGTATTTCACTTCTAAATGCCCTTCAAAGATTTGACCCCAAAGATCAACTTCATGAGTATCGATGCAACTTATTGGGACAGTGAGTGATTGAGTGAGTGAGTGAGTGAGTGAGTGAGTTGAGTTTGATGTCACGTTTAGCAATATTCCACAATTGGGGGAGGGGGGAAGAAAGAAGAGAAGGAGGAAGAGGAGAAGAACACCAGATATGGGATTCACACATTGCATCCACGTGGGGAATCGAACCCAGGCCTTTGGCATGATGCACGATGGATGAACGCTTTAATCACTGGGCTAAAAAACCACAACCCACCCTCAGATCCCACCACATTGGGATAAGATGACAAGTCGTCCCTTAGACAAGCATGGGTTGCTGAAGACCAATGCTAAGCTGTTGATATCACTGATGAGAAATGACTAATATCTGAAAGGGTGGTTTTAACACAGATAATTACATTTAATCAGATATAATATTAACATTACAAAAGTTTTCTCAGAAAATATTATTTAACATCCTGGCCGAAATAATTACGATGTATCAGAAATTCAGAACAAAACAACACGGAAAGTCAAATATCATTCCGGCAAACACATTGTCCTAATGCGTATAACCAGTTCCAGTTACTGCGGATATGCAATTTAAGATGTAAATGACACAGCTTCCTGTCATACCAGTTCCATACTTGTAGGTCAAAACAGGTCATGTGCTCAGCACATAAACATATTTCATAAATATACATCAAAAAGTTTGAAAATTATTAATTTCAGAGAAGTCCGAACAACCCTTGACTTCCTCAATTGACTCTGATGACCAAATCCAGTAGAAACACTGTGTATACAGGAAGCTACTTGAGCAGACTTGGTGTCAAGCACCGCCTGCATGGAGGACATCACCCTTCCTCCGCCCCACCACGTCACCAGCTACAACGACTGTGGGGAGACTGGTATATTGTGATTCATGGCTACCCAATCAATGGGGTTGATGTCATTGTGTCATACAATGCGTCCAACACTTCCTTCTTGACGTAATGTGACCCAGTTGACATCATAAACACCATCCTAATATTCTCCTTTCGTACATTGGGACCACATAGTATCCTTGTGTTTTAGATCAAATCTTCCAATGATATTGTAACATGTGAACATCCCTTATTTGGGATATATTTGGCATAAGAACATAATTTATACAAGGAAATGTGCTGAAAGATGGAAACTGAAACATTTGTTGTCTGAAAGTTGTCAGGGCCTGCAAACGTGTTTAATTCTTAGAAAACTCACTTCACTAACTGAAAAGCCATGACTGAATGTTTCTCTAAGACTCAAGGAAGTTTATGTTCATGATATATTAGTCATCACTTTAAAGTAGCAAGTTGCATCATCTTATACATATCTGCAATAACAACCTGGATAGGAAAATCTGAAAAATGATGCTAACCAATATTTTTCGATGATTGTTTGTTCGTAATGAAGCAATCATCAATTGTGAGATTTCAACCAATTCCCAACACTAGTTAACACTGATAAGTTTCAGCAACATTGAAATGAGTTCTTTCTGTCTACATGTCAAAAGTTGTATATGCATTTGAAGAATTCTCTTTTTATATGCCATGCAGGAATTCTAATATTCTCATTCTTATTTTTGGCATAAAATTTCTTTTGATAATTTTTTTTTTAAAAAATGAAAGAAGAGAAGAACAAACTAATTAATGAATTTGTAAAGTTATTGACTGATCAGATTTAATCAACCTGTTTTATGTGAGTGAGTGAGTGAGTGAGCATGGTCTCAGGTCTCACATATTGGTCACTTTGGTAAACCAACAAGCACAGTATGGTGCTGACAAACTTGGCAAGTAAATATTTAAACTCAAGCTGTGCGCCTCAGATGACTGGGCAACTCTTCGCTCAACCCATTTTAAGAAAATCCCAATTTGTAGCAAGTCTTCATGAAGCTGAAGATGACAGCCTAGCTGATTACGGGTGTGGAGCAATGACCACTGACAACACCAGCTGATGGTTACGTCTCCTGCTCACACGGTTAATGTGACCAGTAAGACAGCCAATTATACGCAATGGCTGGAGCTGTACAGCAGCAAAGATAACTTTAACTTTTCCCAGATGAAACAAAGTATCCCCATGAGACGTGGTATCCCCAAGTGAGACATGGTATCCCAAGTTGGGACAAAGTATCCCAAATGAGACGTGGTATCCCCAAGTGAGACATGGTATCCCAAGTTGGGACAAAGTATCCCAAATGAGATGTGGTATCCTAAAGTGGTATTCCCAGATGAGACAAGTATCCCCAAGTGAGACATAGTGTTTCCAGAGGAGTAAGCAAGGTATCTCCAGGTGAGACAAGGGATATCTGGATGAAACAAGGTATATCCAGGTGAGACAAGGGATATCTGGATGAGAAAAGATATCCCCAACTTAGTCCCCAGGTGAGACAAGGTATCCCCAGATGAGAAAAGGTACATCCATTTGAGATAGGATATGCCCAGGTGAGTCCCCAGGTGAGACAGGATATCCCCACCCAGGCGAGTCCCCAGGTGAGACAGATAGCTAGATGAGCTGCCACTGACCTGGATGATAATGTCCAGCCGCCGCTCGTCCATCAGCACAATCTGGCTCTTCCGACCCTCCGTCATCTGCAACAACAATAACAACAACATTTTTTACTCACACAGTTGTGGTTGGGTAACATGGACTGAATGGACTGAACAAAAGCCAACAGTCATAGGCAGACAAATACAAATTACCATTCAAATATTACTGCTCTATTAATATGACAGCTGAAACACTGTGTGGACACGATGGCTCTAAGAGACACATTATATTTTCTAAGATGCTACGGTGAAAGATCAAAGGCGCCGACAGTACTTTATCAGATGATAATGTGCACTTTTTGCATTACGTCACAATGTATTGACGTCTTTGCGCCATTCTAGTCTGCCCCCTCATAATTGAACACTTTTGCATTATGTCACAATCTAACCGACGTCACGATGCATGTCGGTTGTCATCACCTCGTACAGCCTAATACAGAAAACTACTACTTTGCATCCCATTTCTTGGTTTGCAGTTGCTTCACTCAGCTAAGTAACATCACTGTTGGAAACATTACGTCTCAAATTTGACAAAGTTTTACAGCGAAACTGTAATGTTCGCAATGTTTACATTCCAACAATCCAATCGTGGAATGTTGCTTGACTAGTCAGCTTCATCTGGATGTACTGATCTAAACTTACGTTGGCAGTAGAAATGCGACGTTCATATTGTCCCACATGGTTTACGTTAATGACAGATGTAATTAAATAATTTAGAGAAGATATTTAATCCAAACGTAAAACCGTCATCAAACTATTTATCATTTGTTGTTTTCTGGTAACGTTCATCTTACACATCAATAGAACAGCGCGTCAGTTAGCCCTGTGCGAGGATTCTTAATTTAAGTCACCGACACCGTCGTTTGTTTTCTGCTTTAGATTAATCGTAATTATCCTTAGAAAGTATTAATTTGGCATCTTGGAAAAGAAATACAGTTCGCTCTACCGTCCTTGTGCTTAAGTATAATAGTTCAGGGCAAAAGTGTGCTTTATTACATTATACATGGTGGTAGAGCGAACTGTATTTCTTAAATACAGATGATGGGAAAGTAGGAGTGTACGGGAAGTCTAAAGGTGGATAAATGTACACTGTTGGTGGAACAGTGGTAAACATGCAGCTGGAGCACATCACCTACATCAAAGTCTCTCTATCGGACAGATAACCAGACCAACAATAGCAATTCCAAAACAAAGCCATTTATTTCAAAATCACTAGCATCTCAGCTGTAACACTAGGATTCTGTTTGAATTTGAAACACTCAATGGTTCATGATGTGAGTACTTGGCATGTCAGTGAAGCACACATTGTTGAGAGGCTCTGCACTAAGGGGTGAGTGAGTTTAGTTTATGCCGCACTCAGTAATATTCCAGCTATATGTCTGTAAATAATCCAGTCTGGACCAGGCAATCCTGTGATCAACAGCATGAGCATCGATCTGCACAATTGGTAACCGATGACATGTGTCAACCAAGCCAGCGAGCCTGAAAACCTGATCCCGTTAGTCGCCTCTTACGACAAGCATGGGTTACTGAAGGTTCATTCTAACCCGGGCCTTCACAGGTCCTCTGCACTAAGAGTAAGTGTTTATGAGAAAGGTACTGTTACTGGCATCAGTACCAAAACATAGCATTGATGGAGTGAGTTAAAAATTAACATTGCATCATTACTTCAGCAACAGAACAACTTCAAGAATAAAGAAGTTGCAATCCAACTTTGTCATCTTACTCTCAAATATTAGAAACAAATACAGCAAAATCATACTCTTCAAGATTCAGTCTGATACTTGTTGTGTCCTATCAAATCCACAGCAGTGGTCAAATTTGAGTTTGAAACTCAGGGGTTAAATGCCATAACCCTGAAGTTAAAAGTTAAAAAGTGAGTAGTCCCTAAATCAAACCCAAAGAACCCCTAGAACCCCATAATTATAAACACTGCAAAGTGAGATGAACTCTAAGTGAGTGTGACCCACAGTCCAGTAATAACTGCCCTCAACAAACTGCAAGTTCATCCATGCAAACAGAGACTATCCTCTTCCAGGAAATACACCCTGTCCCTAATCAGCATCATCATCAACAGCAGCATTCCACTGGGCTACGCGGAGATGCATGGACCTGACACTCCCTGAACCTTTGTTAATGTAACATCTGGGTTATGTGTTAACGCTGAGAGTTGAGCTGGCATATACCTGAAGATTTGTTAATGTTCAAATGCCAGGAATGTGAAAGGTCAAAGTTTGAGATATGACCCCCAAAATAACATTAAAAAATAAACAAGTGCTTGAAGACTGTGGTTACGTTCATCTTAGTACATACATGTTTTCACAGCTGCTTGCATGCAATGTTAGCCCTCTAACAGCATATTTTGCATACATTAAATAACAATTTTCATGCTATCTAAAAAAGGAAGGAAAAGGTATGACATGTCAAAACAGCATTCTACATCCTGTGTCCCATTTTAGTTACAAGACCTATTTTTGACAGACACATATTATATCAAGACTGCCGATGCACCTAATACACACACAAAAAGATCCCAACAATCACTCACACTTCCACCACTGACGTTAGCCTAGTTGGTAGTGTGTTCTCCAGTAAACCCTGGTTTGAATCCCAAAGTAGGTCAATTGTCCATAAATTGAACTTTCCGAGCTTGTTCAACATTAAACTATGACAGACTGACCAGAAAGTTTGAACTACATATTTAATCTGTCAATGGAAAGCATGAACTCATAGTATTGGAGAAAAAGATCAATAAATGTCTGATTGACTTGTTTGAGATTTCCTCCACACCTCTCATCGCCATCATTATCATCAGAAAACAAGTAGAACCTTGACATGATCCAGGGTTTACACTAACAAAAGCCTGCTAGACTAGATTCGTTTCCTTGTGGACTACCTGAATACTGTAGTGTAGGACTCGACAGAACATCATATTTGCGGAAAAAGTGAAAATACAAGTTAATTTTGATCCCTATACATCTCCAATGATTTGGCTACAAAACCTGTAGTTAAAGACCCGACACTTACAACCTTCCAGCTGAATGGTCCCACCATGAACCTGCAACCCAGTACTGTTCGTGTGAAATAAAGAACCCTACACTCTACACTGACCAATCTGTGGTCAGTATGTGGTTCAGGACTAATGATTAATTTCTAATTAGCTTGTAAGTTATTAGTCATCTAAAATAACGACAAATTTCCTGATTTCCTGATGTGGTAATCAACTGACCACATTCCAACAGTGACAACCCCCCAATGTTAGGCATTTTAGCCTGGAGCTAAGTCTCTAATTAGACTAATGGGATCTTTATCAGATCAGTGAATCTTCTTCATTAGCTTGCCTTGATCTTTCATCGAGTAACGCTCAGCTCTGCTCAAAGGACAATTATCAGAGCATTTAAACCGGAGAGAACTTGAATTGGTAATTGAGTTAGGAAATTATTGTGTTACAATGAGGTTTTCAACCATAAGTTGGGTTTGATGGAGTAGATAAACTGTAAGGAGCATTGGAGAGGCACAGCAGTCAAGTATTTCACTGAGGTTTACGATGACTGGTTGTATGAAAAGGAAGGAAGAACTTGTCTTGGAGTGAGTGAGTTTAGTTTTACGCTGCATTCAGATATATTCAAGCAATATCAAGGTGAGGGACACCAATCATGGGCTTAACACATTGTACCCATGTGGGGAACCAGCGTGACAAGCGAATGCTTTAACCACAAGCTACCGCCCTTGGATTTATAACGAATGTTTCATTGACATTAATTCTGTTCTGTATTTTCTAGTCTCAAAAATCATCCAAAGGAACCAGTTCACCTCTAAACTGATCTGCATAACAAGCTTCATCAAGAAATATTGAAACCGTTTAGACTTCAGCTCCAGACAGATAAGACATTGACAGATGGATGGTTTCTTAAAACCGGGAAATACACGTTCCAAAATAATGCTTAATTCGGTTTGTCAAACACTACAACATCAGAAGTGTTCGCAGATGCAATGGTTACCATCCATTATTATAGGATATTTATATAGCGCACATATCCACGCACTAGTGCATGCTCAAGGCGCTGGTATTTTTTCCCTCGATCATTGGATGTCAATCTCAACGGCACATCGCATTATCAATCTCAACTCCCTGGGGAGTATACAACTCTTGCAGCCACTAGGCGCACGAAGTTTTGTGGCTTTCTCAACCTAACGAGGTACCCATTCGCAGCTGGGTGGACTGGGACACATAGTCACAGTACTTTGTCCATGTTCACTACACGTTGCTGTACCCGCAACTAGGTGTTTGCACGTATTCATGTGGCCACCATTTGGTCAAATACCAACGGAATCGTGGGTTCTTTTAAGTGCACAGGGTTGTGTACTGTACACTAGGGGTGTCTGTCACCATCCATGAAGTGTCTGGAGTCCATCCCCTCATAACCACCCACACACTAAGTCTCATCGGCTTCCCACCACAACAAACCGGCTACTTCAACCGTGACATGGCAGCCTGATTACATCACCCTATCTGATGAAATATCATTCTTGTTCTTGCATTTAATAATTGCTCATTACAACAGTGATGTGTACGCAGCTCCTTACAGGGTAAAAATCAATCATATCGCCAACATCCTTTATTACGATTTGTTCTCATTATTGGATAGGACTTGATATTCCATTACAGTAAGAATAACTCGGAAATAGAAACACTGCAAAAAGAGAGCTTATTTGGAAATCAATTGGACAGAAATTACAACCCATATTGATGGGCAGCTGGGTATTGTACAATGCAATGTAACCTGCAACCTGGGCTCATTGATGAGTGATAAAGACATACGCAGCTCCACTGATTGCCTGAGTAAATAAGCTGCATCAGTGGATGATGGCTGTATTGTTAAACTGAAGTTTACGCTTGCAATTATTGTGTTGATCAATGGATGTTTAATGCCGTAATAAGTGAAATGAGGGCTTTTACAGTTCGATAAATCTGGGGAAACAAAAAGGATTAAGATACAGTTGGAAAGCTGGAACGATGTTTGAGTGAGTGAGTGAGTGAGTGAGTGAGTGAGTGAGTGAGTGAGTGAGTGAGTGAGAGAGAGAGAGAGAGAGAAGAGAGAGAGAGAGAGAGAGAGAGAGAGAGAAAAGAGAGAAAGAGAGAGAGAAAGAGAGTTATATTTAATGCTTCATGTTCACTGAGGTTTAAAGAGTTAATGCAGCTTTGAAAAGTATTCCAGTAACACCATGCATGACAAATTAATACGGAAGAAAAATAAAAGTTCAAATTTCTCAAATTTTAATCACTTTGGTGTAAAAAAACCCTGCGAGCACCTCTATGGTGCTGGCAAATAAAAAAAAACATGGTCAAAGCACACCAGGATTCGAATCAAGGAATGCAACATGGTAAATTGTGGTGCTCCAGAAAACCGTTCATGCTCCCATTCAGCTTTTGAAATTTCTGGTCCCAGAAGTGATGAGAAGTTTTTGCCTTCCATATTCACTTTCAACAAGGTTCATATTACACCCAGGCTACTGAACCACTTAAAGACACATATAAATTCAGCTCTGCTATCAAAAGATTCCTACATGAAATTGTATCTGGGTGTGAATTCTCTGGCATTTGAGAGCAGACGGCATGTTAAAAATAAGCTCCCAGTGATTGCAAGGCACAAATGATACTTTTTGTGAAAAAATATATAAAATACCCACTTTGTAATTTTATTATGATATTTTATAACATAAAACCAGTGATATATTTACTTTTGCAAAAGTAATAAGCCCAAATATATACATTCTAACATTTCACATACAGCATGATCCAATCAATACACCTGGGGATTCAGCAAACAGTATTATCTCAATGAAATGGAACGCAAATTTTCTACAGCTGCTTATCATCTAGTTCATAATGAAATGACCTTCACCCAGTTTACAGAGTCAAATTCCAAAGGACCGCTAAAACATTGTTGTGAACGCCCTGTGGCATACCTGACAAAACAACACGTCTATCCCTGATGCTATTACCAACCATATCTCCGACAAACATACTATCCGTTATGACAATCCTGTCATCTTCTCCACTCCCAGCGAGTAGCACAGTTATTTTGTCGGCCATAAACAACACATATCCAAATCAGCCACATCAACACACATTAATCCATAGGTCACACCATCACTTTAACAACCCTCGTCCCTCAAAGCAAACCCTTTGTCAGACCACCATGTTTACATTCCTGATGTGAGAGATATGGTTAAAACAACATACATACCTGAGGCAGTAGCCCAGTGACCCGAATTCGCAAAGCGCTAACATCAAGCATAGAATAACTTTTCCGAAGCATCAAGATATTGTTCTATCCCAGCTCAATCAGCAAGGTATCCGTAACAAAATAAACTTTTTGAAACGCCTGGCATGGGATGGTCCTCCTACACAATGACCCAGACAGCACCCAGGTAAACATGGGTATGACAGTATGACGCTGATCTATATACTTGAAATATTTTTCGCCAGCCGACACACTTGTGGGATCACATGGTTCAGTGCCCGTACATTCAGGACGTGGTTCATATCAATACATGTATGGAGGAGGCCCAGCATATCTGGGTAGACTGGCCTTTGTGCTGTCCTCAACACAGCTGATAGAGACAACACTTGCTGGCAATTCAAGGCTGATTTGAAACTTTTTAAAACCAGTTGGCTAAATAAGCTTAAAATACACTCAACTGGTGGGTTTCCGTCTGTAAACAAATATTCGGCTTTCATGAAATGACTGAACTTGTGAAATACCACTGTTTGGTCCTGTACTGATAAATTCATTACAGATCGAAGCTAGCAAATCACTGCCAACTGCCAGGACACGCGTTAACAGACCTATGACGGGAAATCGATATCAGACAGACTCATTAAAACCACACAGGTAAGTCAATGGCTGGTTTTGATGGACACAAACCGTTGTCCTACACACCTACAAATAGAGAACTGATGCAAATACTTTAAACTATGAATGAGTGAGTTTAGTTTTACGCCGCACTCAGCAATATTCCAGCTATATGGCAACGGTCTGTAAATAATCGAGTCTGGACCAGACAATCCAGTGATCAACACTTTAAACTATGAACATAAAAAAGAATAGCTTGTTGACATTAATTCTACTTTACATTACTTCAGATTACACACAAGGGACAGGTTGTATATTTTGAGGGTGGTCGGGTTGGTGAGATTAAGGCACCAGGGGCAATAAGCTCAATTTCAGGGTGGCGCTGAGGACTCATCAATATTAGTGAGTGAGTTGAGTTTTTCTCCGCTTTTAGCAATATTCCATCAATATCACGATGGGGGATTCCAGAAATTGGCTTCACACATTGTACCCATGTGGCGAATCAAACCCAGGTCTTTGGCGTGATGAGCAAATGCTTTAACCACTAGGCTACCCACTGCCCCTTTCAATATTAGAATCCCTGTCTATAAACTACAAGACTTCTGAGCATGAGCAAAGATATGACATCAATACAATTGAAGGAAATCAAGTCTGCGAAAGGATGACAGCCTTGAACTGCTTGGAATGTTAAAGCTTGGACACCCAACATTTATGAACAAATGGCTAGACCCAGAATAATCAGTGACAAGGAACAACTGAACAAACATACACAGGCAGACAAGCCATGCTTGAAGGTGCAAATTAATTGGGTAATAACACAGAAGTATTAAAAAACAAAATATACTGACCTCATACCCACACAGAAGGTTGGTTGCCATTGTTCTGGTTCAGTTAAGAACACATGTATTCCAGTATAAACCCTTCCCTACATCATCGTCTGGCTACAAATGACCCTGGTGTACAATCCGAAACTTGTCATCTCAATGTACAGGGAAGCAGATGTAGTGCTTACACATGTCCATCCATGTCAGGGCCTGAAACCTGCCTTTCTCAGAGTCTAAAATCAAACTGTAACTTCCCTAATCACCTTCCTCCAAAATAGATGCCATAATACCTTCGTCTGCTGTTGTCTTCTGCCGGAAGTGTCATGACCAACCCACATGGACTTGCATGATACCATCTCTATGACATCACTATGACTCTCATTCCCCTTGCATTTCCCTCTATCCAGTTTTCAAGGTGAATACTATGGATTTAACTTCACATGAACCACCAGAGTGAGTGAGTGAGTGAGTGAGTGAGTGAGTGAGTGAGTGAGTGAGTGAGTGAGTGAGTGAGTGAGTTTGAGTGAGTGGGCCAATGAGTGATCATGGTTTTACGCCACTTTTAGCAATATTCCAGCAATATCATGACAGGGGACACAAGAAATGGGCTTCACACATTTTACCGTTGTGGGGAATCAAACCCAGGTCGAGCTTGTTTTAACCACGAGACTACCCCACCGCCAAAAACACCTGATGAATAGTGACGACAGATTAGGATGCCTAAAAGGCCTATATTTTTATTCGCTCTCATGATACCTTTACCATGTTTTACACCTAACTGACTTGTGCTTTAGAGGGCAAGTGCCTGTCAGCCTTGCTGAAAATCTTGAAGCTGTGCCTTCCAGGAGAAAACAGTGGGAAGGGACCTAGCTGGTACCTGACACTAGCTAGTCCGGACATTCATTGATAAAGAAGACTTCACTGGACACAGAGTTAACTGTGTAACCCTTTCCTTACAGGGACCTGTGAAGATCCAAGGTATAGTACGTCTTCAGCAACCCATGCTTGCCACAAAAGGCAACTATGCTTGTCGTAAGAGGAGACTTAAGGGATCGGGCGGTCAGGCTTGCCGACTTGGTTGACACATGTCATCGGTTCCCAATTGCACAGATCGATGTTCATGCTGTTGATC
This sequence comes from Haliotis rubra, assembly GCF_003918875.1. NCBI lineage: Eukaryota > Metazoa > Mollusca > Gastropoda > Lepetellida > Haliotidae > Haliotis > Haliotis rubra. The sequence goes on from NW_025767023.1 coordinate 968,373, forward strand.
ACTGGATTGTCTGGTCCAGACTCGATTATTTACAGACCGCGGCCAAATAGCTGGAATATTGCTGTGTGGGGCGTGAAACTAAACTCACTCACTTTCCTTACAGGGGAAGCTTAGTCTGTAACTCAATGCACCTCCAATTCCAACCTGTACCAGTCTCAACCTTTAATTCAAGGTAATACTCAACATACCCCACTGTTCTCAATTAAATCCTACTCAGTCTTGTCACTCTAAGCCTACTGTATCTAGCCAGTCCATACCCCACTGTTCTCAAATACATCCTGAGACTATTAAGTGACACTAAGTCTACTGTATCAACCCATGAGTGAGTGAATGAGTGAGTTTGGTCTTTCGCCGCTTTTAGCAATATTCCATCAACATCATGGCTTCACACATTGTACCAATGTGTGGAATTGAACCCGGGTCTTTGGCGTGACGAGTGAACGCTTTAATCACAAGACTACCTCAACGCCCCTATCAAGCTAAGAGATATGCCTACATAACCCACTGTTCTGGATGACACCCTGCTACATCTAGTGACTCTAAGTCTATTCCATCTCGTCACTTGAGCGCATTCCATCTCATCACTTGAGCGCATTCCATCTCATCACTTGAACGTATTCCATCTAGTCACCTACGTCTACTCCCATCTAGCTACTTAAACCTATTCTATCTATTTACTAAAGTCTACTCCATCTAGTCACTCTAAGCCTGCTTTGGAGCAAATTACAAGGAAAATTACTCTGTTATTAAAGCCGATCTCATAATATCCTATTAATTACACTAAAATCTAATGCAAATGATGCCAAAGACATTCTGGACATGCCTGAAAACAACTTGCCACAGACTACCACCTACCCCAAAGCACATCCATTAACAGGACCCACCAACATCCTGATCACAGCTCACCTATCGCAGTGACATCCTGCACTATCTAGTTCCCCCCAAACTCCGTACACAGGCACTGATAACACTGCCTCTCTGTAGCTCTAGACTCTTCAAATTTAAACAAGCAGAGAACAGAGCTGACAAATCTCCAAATCCAGTGTAACACTGTTGATCCTGTCCTAGCTGGCTTCACACACAAGTCTGGAGGCTGTAGGATGTTTGAAACATAAACACTTGTTAGCTGAAGATGAGCACTGGGTGACGAGTTGTCCAGACTGCTCCTGAGGGGCACCCAGTCAGTGGGTCCATTTGTGTTCTCTCTACACACTCCCAACCACGCTGCCTAAACACAGCACTCTCTCACATTACAAGTTCTGCATGTTTTTTACTTCCATGCTGTGCCATGATGGGAGGTGGAATATCCCAAAACACAGAGTTGCCTGCCAAAAAAACTATACACCTTTTTCTGTCCAAAAAACCACACAGTGCATCATATGATCAATATGACCCTGAAATATAACTCTATGAGTACACTCTCTTGTTGAGGCTAAACACAGCACTCTCTCACATTACAAGTTCTGCATGTTTTTTACTTCCATGCTGTGCCATGATGGGAGGTGGAATATCCCAAAACACAGAGTTGCCTGCCAAAAAAACTCTACACCATTTTCTGTCCAAAAAACCACACAGTGCATCATATGATCAATGTGACCTTGAAATATAACTCTATGAGTACACCCTCTTGTTGAGACTAAACAAACGCCAATATGTAATATAACAGGTATACCACGTACTGTTGATTGCTGAAGACTTGACAGTAGTACCCATTCATACCAAGGAATTCACAAAAGTACAACTTTTGAATACAACTTGCTAAATACAACTGTAAGTCCAACTAAGATGTGGAGTTCCAACCATCTCTTTCACTGGAGATCCAACCATCTCTTTGACATCTTGAAGGTTGGACAGTAGACTAATGCTTAGTCTCTGAATATATTAATTTTGATAGTAACAAACAAGCCCATTTAAACTGAAGAGGAGCCCAATGGGAGATCAGAGATTCAGACCTGAGGGAAATCTAGACTTGCTTTATTTAGGGCTTTAGCACTGCAGAGAGGGCCAGGTAGTAGGGGAAATAATATGGTTCAGGGACTGTGAGACAGACCTTGAAGGTTGGACAGATGCAAGACAGGATATTCACAGCTATATAGTAAAGTTTGATCCTGATAATTGTACTGGTTCAAGTTCATGTTCCCTTCTAGCCAAGGACTCTCATAAGCCTGTTAAAGTATAAGTACTACAATCGTATGAGACATGCCCACAATGAATAGTGCAGGGATGGTTATATTTTAGTGATGAAACAAAACCAAAACCTGTTGACCAAAAGATTTGTTTCCAGTGACAACAGCTGATTGCAAATACAATGTTCGTTTACTTCTCAATATCATTTTTAAAATTCTGTTCAAATATTTAAACATCATGCATAAACCAATAAATGTGCATGATATATCTGACAAATGTTCTGCTATCTTTGGGCAAGTATATACATCGCATTACATGACATTTTTTCAATGAACATCCTATTTGAGCAATTACATTGTAACACCATCAACTTGACAAACTGCAGCCAGCCCAAGCAATGACCTTTCCTACAAAGCGTGATGATATCTCTGGTGATGACATGACACTTGACTGACTTGAAGGGCATCCGCTTTTAGCAATATTGCAATATGGACGGCGGGGGCAGAAATGTAATCACTGCCCATGTGGGGAATCATGCATCTTCATCTTTAACCACAATAAACACAAGGACCCATTGTTTGCACTCCCTATTGACACCGGAGCAGAAACAATGCCGACATCATTCCTCCATTCGGAAAAACAATTGAAATATACTCAGCATATATTAGCAGTAACCCACTAACCTGCATCAAACACTGAAATATACTCAGCAAAAACATGCACTCCTGCATCGGACATGCAACTGAACGCTAAATCATCATCATCATCATCATCATAACCTGCATCAGTGTTTGAAATTGGGCATTAAAATGAAGGAGTTCTTGTTACACCCCTAGTGTTAAAGATTCAAGGCTCATGTGGCTCAAGTACCGTAGAAAATCTCGAGGATTAGCAATATTCCAGCAACATCACGGCTGGGGACACCAGTAAGGGGCCATGTTAGAGAATCATGAGCATACAGCACAACCTGCTGGCACTTTTCAGCAATTTACAGAAATGATTCAAATCACACATGTGGCAATTTATTTTACAAAACAATTGTCAGAATTCTTGCATTTCATGAGCGGGATCGATAGCAACATATCAACACGGACACAAGTTTTACCTATGAAATACCTAACCATAGCAACTTGAGCATGAAGTCCAAACATACATTTACCACAGTAGTAGCACATGTTGTTTGTGGAGTTGGGCTCTGGTCCAGTCAACACTGAATGATTGGCCCCTACATAATATGCATACAACAAATTGTCCCAAATTTACATGAAAAACGGTGTATGTCCCAAAACCACTGACTCATTCTATTGTCCACACAATCCTTCATTCAGGCTTCGTTTTGAAGAAATATATCAGTCATTCCAACCCTGATTTCACCTATTCAATAAAACCCTCTGATTATGACATTCACCTACAAATAACGTCCCACTACACCTATACTTCTACATACTGAATGCCCTACAAGCACCCTCTCCGACCTCAACGAACCCCGAAATGAAGGAGGCCCTCTGACCAGACAATAAGTACAAGCATTCTTCATCCTGGGCATCCATTTATCCAGCCACTTGGTCCATCAAGATAGGAATACACTCCATTGCCGATGTTATGCTCCTGTAAAGCCAATATTTGCTGATGGTACATATAAGTGCCAATGTAAACAATGGTGTACTTAAGTCAATGTTTATAAACCATGAATAGAGGAATTCCTAATGTTTCCACATTTAACCACAATTTGTTATCACTTGAAATAGGCAAGTTCAGGCCGATGTAACAAGTGCACTTTCACAGAGACAGTAGACTGGAGATGGTGCACGGGAGGGGGCAGTCAGTACTGGGTGGATTCAAGCAGTGAATGTTCTGTAATTCCACAGAAAGTGTGCTCCTGCTGTATCTTGATTGCTTCTAAATAACCAAATCGGTGTCAGATAAAGGGATGTGTACTGGAAAAATGGCAGAAATAGCCAACACTCAGAAATCATATATGACACAATCTTTGTTGAAAACACTTTGGGTCGAGTTGATAAAAGGCAAGTCAACTGATTCTCACGATAAGTGGGATAAACAGAAATGAACCAATACTTGGATTTAGTCCATGTCTCTATGGAATTCTTTTCTCGAAAACGGGTCCCTTATTATATGCATATGACTCCCTTGAAGACAGCGAGGGAGTCAAGACGACTCCCATATTGAAAAGCCATAGCAATCCTTGATAAACTGTACTGCAGTGTGTTATAATGTGACACAGGTATCATACAGTGAACATATTGGGAGCTAAGTGCCTGGCATTGATTGACAATGATTGTACACTTTTGCAAACAAAAGTAAACATTACTCAGAATGGTCAATCACAACCATCTTGTTGTCATGGAAACAAGGGAGGTAACATTTATGTTCTTTTGTCAGTCAATTTGGATTTGAATAACTTCTTAGGAGTTAGGCTGGATAAATACAAATAAAAAACTACCTTTACCCAATGTGCATTACCAGTGTTCACGAATGGTGTTTCAAAGTAACAGGACTTTTGGTCCTGTAAGTTTCAGATGTCTGTCTGACCCATTGAAAATTCACAGGACCCATAGAATAAAATTAAACACACATTTCAGATTTAATATTTCTCATATTATATTGAAATTATAAACAAACATAAGATTTATAAACAGCAAACAAGTGTCACATGTCACATATAACAACTTCAGTCAAAGTCATTGTGAAATATACAGTCAGAGACTGGGGCCCGCAGGTTGTAGATTTCTATCGGACCGTTGGCGAATCTGCCGGATTTGTCAGAGGGTCAGACGCTATTCGTGAACACTGTACATTACACCAAAATACAAAAAATATAAAGCCATAGACATGTTCTACACTGCAGCCCTAGTCAGATAAACCAGTGTTGGATTATTAGCTACTTCGGAATGAGTCACCTAGCCCACATCGTAAATACTTCACTGGCTTGTACACACTGCATTCCGCCATCACCTGAGAGTATATACGACCACTTTGAAGTGTGATCACTATTTTTAACTAAATCTCAGGAAACAGACTGTTTCAATTGAGAGGAAAACAAGCAAGTGTAGCAACCATCATTGTCTCTATATCAGATATTGAGAGGGTCTGCACAAACATCATGCAAAGAGCTGTGCTTATATGACTTCCTTACATCATACATGGCCTCGTTTCAGTACAGGGTGCGGGTAGTCCAGTGGTTAAAGCGTACTCTTGTCACACTAAAGTATGGGTACAATGTTGAAAATTATTTCTGGTGTCCTCCACCGTGATATTTCTGGAACTTTGCTACAAGTGTCATAAACGAAAACTAACACACTGGTTTCATTCTTGAACTTCATCACCTTTTCCAATGGTGACCTCTTACAACAAGCAACATTATTATCAACCTATTCCACAGAAATCACAGAACCATAATGTCAAAGATGTCAATGCTTGGCTCATCAAGTTGTGGAACAACGCCAGCACAAAACAGACAATTCTTCAACTGGCAAAGTATTACCTGTGTGCTGTCTTATTTCACCCACGATACCTACTCTTCAACTAGGTGTAAAACTAAGAGAATTAGAATGGCAAAATGTTACTTCAAACAACAAATCTCTAAAGGAATGAAACGCTATTCTTGTCAACCCAAATAACCAAACTAAAATTTGAGAACATAATTCGGGGAGATATAAAAATTTAAGCTGCCGTCTGAAACAGTCCAAACTGAGGAGATGATACAGAAGTGCAAACACAGGGGTGGAAATAACCCATTGCCCGACGCCCGAGTCCAGTGTTTTTTTCTGTCGGGCAAGCAAATTTGTATATCACACTGTACGGGTGTCCAGTTGATATTCCAATGTTAATTATGTTGTTTATTTAAAAAATCAACAAGAAAACGGCCGGTATAGTGGAAAAATTATCAGGGCAAGTGATTTTACATGTGCCACTGTACCGGAGTACACTAGCAATTTTAAAGTTATTTCCACCCCTGAAACATCATTTCTAATATTAACCAGTGTTGATGAACTTGCGAACCATTCAATGTTGTGACAGTGATTATCTCCTGATTCTCTGATCAGGGCTTATCTCAAATACAAATGGCTGTCTAGTCTCTGAACAGCTGATCACATGTGCAATACAAAGATTGAATAAATAATCTCTTCAACCATAAAATCTACATCAAAACAAACATCTCTCAGACAAAGAAACATACACATACCAAGACCTATCTCTGTGGTATTTGTGCACTTGTCAATGACATAACTTATTACACAATACAAATTTGTATTTGGATGAGCACCTGGACAAACATCATTACAGGTGTTGCAGGTATTCTGCCTGACACCTGTCCCAGGTATGACAAACTACTGACAGGTCGTCATCACCATCAGTCATCAGTCTGTCACATCAAGAATGTCCTCGTAGCAACGCTAGTACTGGTTTATGATCTTGTACTGTGAATCTTCTTCTGACCTGGTTTAAGGTGGCAGTCGTGTAGCCTAGTGGTTAAAGCGTTAGCTCATCACACTGAAGACCCGGGTTCCATTCCCCACACTGGTAATGTGTGAAGCCCATTTCTGGTGTCCCCCATCATGATATAGCTGGAATATTGCTATAAGCAGAGGAAACCTCACTCACTCACTCACTAATTCAGAAAAAAAACCTGGTTCTGACAACCAAGAAAACATGATTGAGGGAGTTAGGTTGATGCATATAATTGTCTGCTAGTGGATAAAATAACTGGAATTGGTTTTCTTCCCAAAATGTTAGTGACCAAAATCATGTGGCAAGTGTTCCTGAATGTTAGTCCAGCCTTGTCAAAACTGCCCTTGAACCAGGTCACCTGATTCTAATAGGAGATTTGGGGCGGTGGGGTAGCCTAGTGGTTAAAGCGTTCACTTGTCACACCAAAGACCCGGGTTCGATTCCCAACATGGGCACAATGTGTGAAGCCTATTTCTGGTGTCCCCGCCATGATATTGCTGGAATATTGCTATAAGCAGAGGAAAACCTCACTCACTCACTCATGTTTAAGCATATATCATGATTAAGAAAATATATTTTAATGGCTCAGCCTTGATCAAACTACACCCAAATCTGCATGTCTTAGACCAGTATGACTCCAGAACCAGTGACGTTTCCTTGCAGACTACAACTTTCACCATAAGGCAGACGGCAACTCTGTAGGTATCTTCAGCAGAATCCTGAAAACCTTATGAATTCTAACCCTGTATACCAAAAGAAAACAGATTTCCTCCACTACATATAATAAATCATTATTACCACCTGTTAGTTTCTTGAGTGCAAGCCTCAATCAGGATGTTTCAAGGCACCTGGGACCTCCAGGAACCAGTGTATGCAGAACCATATGTAAAATCAACCATGTAGTTTAACCAGTTCCTTATGTTAATGGGGGAAAATAAATTGACTGTGCTGCACTGCCCAGATTAACTACTAAAACATTGTAATCAATCATTCTAACAGCATTATGAAATTCAAACAGGATCAAATTCTAATCAAAGACTGCACTTTCTAAAAAATACTATTTTCTGTATGTATCTGTGAATCCACAGGAATAAGGCTACCATAATCCAGAGGGAATGTTTACGTTATAATTATAATATTTTACAAATATGACCATGAACCACATTAAACAAAGTATAACATCTAATATCTGATACTCACTGTTAGAATATCGAAGAGAGCTTTTTTCCAACACCATCTACATTGGCTACAAAATGTCACCTTGACCTTGACCTCAAAGAGTCCACATGGTCCAAATCTATCAGATCAAATACCTTCAGTCGGATGTGGCAAGAACATCTCCCTCTTCATATTTGTCTGCCATCACCAATACATGTCTTGTTTGACCATTTCTAATATTCTGAAGCCACACGAGACGATAGCATGTTGCAAGCATGATGCCCAGGCAGCTACAATCCATACTGTGTGCAAATAGTGACCCCGGTGCCGCCTTCGGTCCCCCTTGGTCCCCTCTTAATGCCTGCCTGTGGTCCATCTTCTGGGAGGACTCAGTCACAGAACCATATCAATCAAGGAAATGATCGGCCAATAATGGCCAGCGAGCCGCATGGGACCGGCCTAATGGAGTCGAGATATAAAGATGAATTTCACATCGTCCAATATTGGAAGTTATTGCCAAAAGTGACCACACACAGAAAGAACGAAGCTGTGGCCCAAACTGGAATTCCGATATGTCATTGAAACCTTATCAAATGTCATTTTGACCATTACCCAAAATGATTGGTAGTATACGAAAGTGGAATTGCAACAGCATAGCCATGCATTCAGATGTTATATTTGCAGAACTGAAGGCAATGATTTGCTGATTTTATAATTTTAGAAGACAGATTAACTTCTGCTCAAATAAAACTGCATCTCCCATTTCCTAACAATAAAGGTTTTATAGCCATTGGCAGTTCAGAGTGTTGTATTTCAAGATAAAAGTCAATTTGAAACAGAACCTGAAACGTTTACCATATCTGATAACACAACTGCTGTTGGAGTGGAAAACGTCGTTAAGAAAACATAACCATTGTTACAATGTTAAAACAACCACGAAACAACATACCCAATTATCATGTCTCTGTTGTCTTTAGTTTATAATTCTCGCATCACCATCAGCAACATCACTCAACCACACCTGGCAAGTTAACATACTCATCGATGCTTTATTGACAGCCCCTTGAATTATTCATCTAATCCCAACACAAAACACTATTACACTCACAGCATCAAGGTCAATAGACTGATTACATAATGGAAGCTTCACTTCTTTAACTGGTTTCAGAGCAAGTTAATAATTTTGTGTAGGCATGAAGTAGTGAGTATGGTTTTATGCCACTTTTAGCAATACTCCAGCAATATCTTGGTGGGGGACACCAGAAATTGGGTTTACCCATTGTACCCATGTGGGGAATCGAACCCGGGCCTTCGGCATGACGAGCGAACACTCTCACCATAACGCTACCTTTTTCACCACAAAAGTTTAAGAGCGATATCATTGATACAATTTTCATATTGATGATCATTTAACAAATTCCGATCGACAATATGTCCGATTATCAATCTTTTTAGGTATCCCTAATTCCATTTATAATATAACATTTCAGCTTCATGTGAGAGTAAAGGACTTCTTCGATGAGGTGATCATTCACTTGGTCACCTGTTCACAGAGAACTGTCAGCAGCAGTGTTTAACCCTGAAAAGCTGCAGGCCCTGAGGACCCAGAACCCTAACAAAGCTGCAGGCCCTGAGGACCCAGAGCCATAACAAGTTGTGGGTCCTAGGACCCAGTCTTAGTTATTGAGGATGCAGGCCCTGAGGACCCAGGACCCTAACAAAGCTGTGGGTCCAAGTGGTTTTCAGCCCTCGGGCCTAAGGACGTTTATTTCAAAGAACCATTACAAAGCTGCAGGCCCTAAGGACCCAGAACCATAACAAGTTGTGGGTCCTGATCGTGAAAAGAATAATAAGCTGTAGGCCCTATATTTTAATATGGAAATAATAGTCTTAGTTATTGGGGATGAAAAAGCTCTCAGCCACAAGGACCTGCAGAAGCAATGGGTACAAAGGTGATGAAGGGTCCAGTCAGAGAGTTATGGTCCTTTCACATAACCAGACACAAATCAGTAAAGTCCTGAAGGAAAGATGTGTCAAATTTCAAAACGCTGGTCAGCAAAGATATTGTAATGATTATGACTGCCATGTAATTCAACACTGTGAACACTATATATAATAATTTCTTTTCAAAACTTATAGATATCTTTGATGTGGATGTTTATGTACAAATAGAATTATTATCTGAAGATGAAATGTTATCACTATTTTCTGGGGGTGAACTAACTAACGATATTGATGAAATGTCACTCAGCATGTATACTAACGATACCTGATGAAATCACATAACCAGAGACAAATGATTAAGTCTTTAATTTTCTGAATTTAAAAGATGCAATCAGGAAATAACTATATTCCATTTGTCTTCATTTCAGTAAAGGTATTTGTTAATAATTCTACAGATGCTTTTCAGATTTCTTTGTACATATATATGACTATATGAATGTGTTGCGAATATATTAATTTATGATTAGCGCTATGGTAACTGTAAACAAGAGCTAAAGAAAGACTGACATGGAGATTCTTTGAAGTGAAACTTAGTGACTGTGCATAAAAAACAACACTGACATCAGAAAATCTTAATGTACATATATTCATTGACTGTATGTCAACAAAATCACATACAAAATATTTGATCAGAAAATTAATCTCATGATAAAATACATGTAATTCATAAACCAAAAAAAGATGACACTCACAAAAATGGTCCTGAACATGCTCCTAAGGTGTCCACCACAACAGTGTTGAGGCTGGTAATCCTCCACAAGGAGGCATCCCGGACGGAGACCTGTATCTGCTCTACAGGACTGCCCAGCAGGACATCACAGTAAGATGGCAGAAACAACACTTATAGAAACTACATGTCGTGTTATCTCATCCACGGCCACCACACACAATAATCCCAAAGTGAGACAGCTGATCCTGATCTGCTAATCCCGATCGGGGCGGTGGTAATGTGCGTTACTGTCGTCAGTGTGTGGCAGCTGAGAGGCTCTGCTGGTGGTAGGCCCAGCAGATGACAAACACGGGAATCCTATCAACCAGATATGGTCTAAAGACGTCAGTCCAATTTAGTTCATCATTAAACCTGCTGCTACCTGTGGAGAAGTTATATTTCGGATGAACATAGAATTTGAGCCATGTTTGTAATCTGGCAGCTTCATGATGTATCCCAAATTAATAATTTGTTCAGTAGGATTTGAACCTGAGAGTCCAATAGAGGTTTGGCAACTGCCATAGGTATACAATAGTAGGTCAACTTCATTGGAAATCAATAATGCCTCTTTCCACTGTGAGTATAGTGTTGACACAGATTAAATCATCCTTGTCCCTTCCACATAGCATGGATATCAAATGGATATCACACAATGACACATGATATCACACAACACATGGATATCACATAACACATGGATAACACACGATAACACATGGATATCACACGATAACACATGGATATCACACGATAACACATGGATATCACACAACTGCAGATATGTGACACATAGATGTCACACTATGATATGAATATCAAAACAGACATCAGGATACAAAGGATATCCCACAACACGGGCATCTTGACGCAAGGATATCACAGTAGGATACAGAGCAGAATCCTTCATCAACCTACCTCAACTTGCTATGCCATTGTCACATCCCCAGTCTGTTTAGACAAGCAGTCTGTATCCAGCTAGGAGTCTAAATATGCTATGTAATCATAGACAAGTTTTGGAATCAACTGATTGATCGACAGATACTGATAATCAATGGGATCAATCCATGCAGATCTGAAACAAAACATAGCTGCTATGTGTATGTGCGTGACAATGGCTGCAGATCAAACATGGATGCCCCAATGTTGAAGGGATGCAGTGATTAATGTGACATTCCTCTGGGCTCAATAATTAGTGATAAAGCTGGGGCAGATTACATTGTCTCACAATCCCACCTGGTATCAACACACTAGTCATGCTATCATGTGAATTCACAATACCTTTTAGATTAACAGTGGTCAAATGAAACAGATGTTACATTTGGGATGACAATTTCTAAGTATACTTCATATTCCAGTACTTTAGGGGTTGGGTTCAATCCAGGATTCAAACCAGTGAGGCAACACATCACCAGCACACAAAAGCAGCAATCTAACCCACTGAGCCACTAAGGTTAAGAGGATCTTCCACTATCACTGTCTTACACATCAACATCTAAACTAAATACAAGGGCTTTTTTAAAAACATAAACCTGACTCAATCCTGAACTTAAAAAACTAGAATTCTCAAAACTGAATTTCAGTCTGCCTACTTTTAAAATTCAGACAATGGGTCTCAGATGGCATTGATATGATGGACTGTTGACCCAGAGGGCAGCAGACGTCAAAGATCATGTTTTTTCTGTGACAGACAGACAGGGGCACAGGTTCAGTTGTTTTTATCCAGCTGTCAAAACACACTCACTGGCTGGACAGGTCAGACGGTCAGGTGTTCTTCAGGGACAGACAAGCTTTTGAAGTTGGAGAACAGCCAGCTGTTGACATGAGTTGGTGGTCAAGTGACTTGAGGTAGACTGGGTGTCTCTGAATCCAATCATGCTTTTATAATTATCAGCAGAGACCATATAATGTCATGAAGATTGTTCCAACAGTCAACATGTTTCAACTTCATGGAGGTAAGAATTCTTTGACTGAGCCTCCCAAACAGATCAAATCTGGGCAAGCATTCCTCAGGGGCTAACCATCATGCCATTAACTACTCATCAAATTCCAGCATCCAGGTATTCCCATGATATTCCCATCCAAATAATCATTCTTTATTCAATGCCTTATTGACAGAAACCCAATGTCCATTAATAAACTCTCCAGTCGGGACATCACAGCATGAAGATCATAGGAGGCATGAACGACCTTGGTTCTCATCCAGCATGTTTCAACCAATTCCAAACCAGGAATCAACCTGTTGGTCTTGAAGAGAAGGAACATATCAAACACTGGGTCTATTGGTGGGCAGCTGAAGCTACATTTGACCTGACTGTGGGAGTCCCATTGCATGAGTGTGATGCCATCAGAAGGTGAAAGTGTGGGGAGACACCTGCATCAACACACTGCTCTCTCTCCTGGGGCAAATCTGTGTTCTACACCTCTCCCACTGCCTCATTAGGGCAGCTGTAATTCTATGTGAGACCTGGTTATCAAAACACCCTCCCAACACAAACCTGTACAACACTCGTCCCTACCTACACACCTGCAACTGCACTGAATACCAGATCCTCCATGCATCCATCAATGATCTTTAAATACTATACGCATAACCCCTATGGACATCTGAGTTTGAATGAGGGGAGTGTTGGTGGGTATGGTTTTATGCTGCTTTTAGCAATATTCCAGCAATATCACAGCAGTGGAAACCGGAAATGGCCTTCACACATTGTATCCATGTGGGTAATCAAACCTGGGTTTTCATCATGATGAGCGAACACTTGAAGCACTAGGCTATACCACTGCCCATTTAAATGAGACCCGTGAACATCCGGGTTAGAATTGGTCTTCAGTAACCCATGCTTGTCGTAAGAGGCAACGAACGGGATAGGGAGGTCAGGCTCGCTGACTTGGTTGACACATGTCTTCGTATCCCAGTTGCCTAGATAGATTGGATTGTCTGGTCCAGACTCGATTATTTACAGACCACCGCCATATAGCTGGAATTCTGCTGAGTACAATAAACAATAAACCAAACCCATTTAAATGAGGCCAACACACTAAAGCCTTGTTAATTCAAACAGCCAGTCTGGCTATGGTGCTCAATATCAACTTGACATTTCTGGAGGGGACTTGGAAGTAAAGTAAAAAGAGATCACTAAACGAGTATCTGTCAGATACCATTTATCTTACAAGTTGTTTCAAAACGTATTTAACGAGCGAAAATTTATCTTACAACGAGTTGTTTCAAAACATATGTAACGAGCAAAAGTGAGTTAAATACGTTTTGAGTTGTAAGATAAATGGTATCTGACAGACACGAGTACAGTAATCTGTTTCGTACACAACATAAAATCGCACCATTTTATGGTCGAATAGATTCAAATTTCATATTTTCTCATCGTAGCTGCGCAATAATACACAACACAGCATTTATGAATGAGTGGCGTCACTTGGCTTCCTAATCACTACCCATCCCCATGGTGACCCTCCACAAAACAGTTTCTGCCACCTCTTCGCACCATCAAGGCAATAGTTATAATGAAGACTAGACAAGATCACAGAAAATTAATTAAACACTCTAATACGATGATGTTACCGTGCAAATGTGGATGATTTTAATTCTTGCAAGCAAAATATATTTGAGTGTGTGACGTCATCATTATCGCTTTGTGGTTGTCAGCATCAGAAGTTTGTTTTGGATATCTCTGCACATTGGGGATCTGTACTTGTGTACCAGTTTACGTTCAATGTTCTCCCATCAACCGGAGCCAAAACTATTGAGTGTGTGTCATTAGGGGCACCCAGTGTGCTTCAATGTGACATTGCTGAGGTTACGTTCTATGTCAATGGGGGACTACTCTTCTTCGCCACATCCTTCTCGTTTTCCCGGGCCAGACACTGCCACTTCGATTGTAACGGAATTTACGGAGTTGACAGTATGAAATGTGAGTTGATTACATCCTGTATGTTATCAAGACATAAACTTTGCATTATCATGCGTCGGAGGAATATCTTGAGCAATCACTTATGTGTAGATCAACCTTTCCTGTATACATGTTTGATGGAATAGAAAGGACGTGTGCCGTCATTTGCACTCATGAAGCCTTGCAAAACGTTCCATGTTAATACATTGTTTCAACGATTGTGTGATTGTTCTGTGTGAATTTGATAACATTGGAATCACATAGTAGCTCGGAGCTGGAAGTGGGTCTTCATCATACTGTATCAGTGAAAAATGTCATCTTCATCAATGCATCAAAGAAACGAGGCAAATCGATCTCACAATGGACAGGCACTGACGTTATCGTGTCAGGTATTTTTGCAAGACGATACATGACACTTGTCACATCTCTCCAGTAAAAGTACCAATGTTGTACATTTTGAATATTAGAAGGGAATCCCCCGGTCTTTATTTCTAACGGCAATTTCACATCATTGTTTACACAGGTATCAATGATTGTTTGAGCCATTTTGAATTCATGACTGGAAATCTAAAGTGTTAATAAAAGGAATTAGAAAATAAATAGATTCACGTTATATTTATTCTAATTGTGTTTCACTGTATAAATACCTGTTTATGTTGCAATCGTGAAAATAACAGGTAGGTTAAAATGTGTTTTTTTGAACGAGTAACAAGTTTCTGTTCGATTGAAGCACGAGTAACCTATCAATGAATTTTAATCTGGAAAGTAGTCCGTCATAACCTGACCCTAGGTCATCACCATGGAGTAGCCAATCACGGGATTAGAAATACCGGTAGATCTCACACATACGTGTGATACCAGTTTTCTCACATGGGTTTCTCACCCACGGGTGTGTAAGAATATTGAAACCCTTCCCTTCCGTTCAGAAATCATCACATACATTCACTGATCCAGTCCTATTATTTTCAACGTTGTTTGGATTTTTATTCCCCGTAGAATCTGATTCGGGAGATAATCCAAACTGATTTTTCCCTGGTGCTGATGTTTCATATTTCCATACTGCAGCTCCCCTGGTGTATCAAGGTATTTCACACTTTTCCAGTTTCCATGACAATATGATAAAAGACACAGACAAGGATGACAGTTAACACATGCCAACTGACAATAACCGAGACAAATGCATTCGGTGAAGCTTATTTATTAAATCAGGGGCTACTTCTATGAAATAATACCAGTACAGAAGGCTCACAGAGATTAACAGTAATTGCATCATCATGCTACCAGAACTGGAGCATCTCATCACCAGGTTCTCCAACCTGATACAGCAACTGCTGAATCAGCAGAAACGTTCCCATCGATCTGCCGTTCTGACATAAGTGTACAGTATGTGGGAGATTTAAGGTCTAACAAGCTATGTTACAGCTCAAGTAGCTTCATCAGGCCATACCACAGCTGTTATCAAATACCCCATCCAGTTCCGTCCCAATTAATTGCTCCTAACCCTGTCAAGAGCTTGACAAGAGCCATTGGGTCACCTACCATTTTAACCACATGCAAGCCAATCATTATGTGATCAATGGCCATCTACAGCAAGTGCTTAAGCCAAATACAACCTGATTGATGGCAAAAGAGAAATAATCTGCCGGAAAACCATCATCCTATTTCAGACAGTTTCTTGCGCATGAGAGACTGCTTTTTTACATCTGCTCAGTCAACAAGTCCATCAGTCAACAAGTCCATATTCAGGAATTGCATCACCTTCATTCATCACACATTATATTCAACATCAACAGTTCTACCCGACTCCATCTCATATTCTCTGCATCAAGCGCTGCATCAAACACTGCATCAAGCACTGCATCAAACTGCATCAAACACTGCATCAAACACTGCATCAAAGCTGCATCAAACACTGTATCAAACACTGCATCAAACACTGCATCAAACACTGCATCAAACACTGCATCAAACTGCATCAAGCGGTGTATCAAACACTGTATCAAGTGCTGCATCAAACACTGTATCAAGCGCTGCATCAAACACTGTATCAAGCGCTGCATCAAACACTGAATCAAGCGCTGCATCAAGTGCTGCATCAAACACTGTATCAAGCGCTGCATGAAACACTGCATGAAGCGCTTGAAGCTCATAGTATGGCTTCTGACATTCTGTAAACAAAGCTGATTACCTCCTTCTCAACTAACAATACTTCTGAATCTCATACTATCATCGTGCATGTTGTGAGATATTACTTTTCCCTCCCTAACTCCATGTATGTCCGGCTTTGGAGATTGGTTTCAAAGGTCATGTTGACATGTCAGACGAGTATCTTTCATCGAAAGCAAAAATAAATGCAATGTGAAATTCAAATTCATGGTAATACTGAAATAACTGCTTAATTCAAAACTGATCCTGCAAGTAAAAACACATTAACTGTCACAAGAAAGTTAGTTTCTGGCCATATTATGATCCCTTAATGAATCCTTTCTCATCACCTTTCCCCTGATCAGATCCATGAATTGATTTTCCTGAACATAAATTTCATGAAAATGTTCCCATTCTCCGCCCCAAAACTGCTGTGAATAAAGTATCAACAACAAATTGCCTGTGTCTATATATTAACAGGGGGTATAATGACATCACTACACAAAATGACATCCTAAGTATCATGACATCCCTAGTATCATGACATCTCCAGCAACATGGCATCCCTAGTAATATGATATCTTAAACAACATGACATCCCCAGTATCATGACATCCCCAGTATCAACTATCATGTCATCCCTAGCAACATGGCATCCCCAGTATCAACTATCATGACATCCCTAGTATGATGACATCTCTAACATGACATCCCCAGTATCATGACATCCCCAGTAACATGACATCCCTAGTAACATGACATCCCGAGTATCAACTATCATGATATCCCTAGCATCATGACATCTCAAACAACGACATCCCCAGTGTCAACTATCATGACATCCCTAGTATGACATCCCTAGCAACATGACATCCCTAGTATAATGACATCCCTAGTATCATGACATCCTTAGCAACATGACATCCCCAGTGTCAACTATCATGACATCCCTAGCAACATGACATCCCCAGTGTCAACTATCATGACATCCCTAGTATCATGACATCCCAAGTGTCAACTATCATGACATCCCTAGTATCATGACATCCCTAGCAACATGACATCCCCAGTGTCAACTATCATGACATCCCTAGCAACATGACATCCCTAGCAACATGACATCCCCAGTATCATGACATCCCTAGCAACATGACATCCCCAGTATCATGACATCCCTAGCAACATGACATCCCCAGTGTCAACTATCATGACATCCCTAGCAACATGACATCCCCAGTGTCAACTATCATGACATCCTTAGCAACATGACATCCCTAGCAACATGACATCCCTAGTATCATGACATCCCTAGCAACATGACATCCCCAGTGTCAACTATCATGACATCCCTAGCAACATGACATCCCTAGTATGACATCCTTAGTAACATGACATCTCTAGTATCATGACCACCCTAGCAACATGACGACCCTAGTAACATGGCAACAGTACCCATCCATTAGGAAGGGGTATCATGGCAACCCTAGAAGTGAGTCTCCAGATGAGAACCAGACGTGACATCTGCAAATCAAACTGAATACATAATAACAGCAATGCAGCACACATTACATTTGACCTTATTATTGAGTCTAGCATCTTTGACCTACAATGATTTATCATCCTCCATCATCTGCTGCACTGTCAGAGTGTACACCATTACGCTGAGCTCAAGGTCATTCTGCTGGAGCTAATACACATACAAGGGAGTGTTCACAACCAACCATGAACATCAAGTTGTGCTTGACACAATAAGAGGGGTGGAAATAACCCATTGCCCGACGCCTGAGTTCAGTGTTTTTTTCTGTCGGGCAAGCAAATTTGTATATCACACTGTACTGGTGTCCAGTTGACTTTTCAATATTAATTATGTTGTTTATTTAAAAAATCAACAATAAAACGGACGGTATAGTGGACAAATTATCAGGGCAAGTGATTTTACATGTGCCACTGTACCGGAGTACACTAGCAATTTTAAAGCAACGTCAAAGCAATATCGAAGTGGGAGACACATTGTACCCATGTGAGGAATGAAACCCAGGTCTTCAGCGTGATAAGCGAACGCTTTAACCACAAGGCTAACACACCCCACCCCTAAAATATTTAAAGGTAGACATTTAGGCAGAATAACAGCCTCTAAAACATATTCAAGGATTTTTTATTGTTCAGTAATCTTTCAATATTTAATAAAAGAGCCATTTTCAGATATATCTGTTTCAAAAACTGTATGAGACTTAAGAAGATTTGATTGATCCCAATAATAACTTCACCAAAGAAATCCAAAAGGACCACAGGACTCTCAAACTCCATCCATCCTTTGGACACCAAGTGTTCAGTGACCGCCTCCGTGGTGTAGTGGTTCGAGCATCTGCCCGGGAGTGTGGAAGGTCGCGGGTTCGATCCCCGACCGCATCATACCAAAAGACGTTAAAATATGGTAATTGTTGGTTCCTGCCTGGCGCTCGGCATTAATGGGTACAACAAGGACTGGTCGGCTCGGAGTCAGTATAATGTGTCTGAGTGGGGTATTCATGCTTCACTGCGGCATGGTATCTCAGTGGGCTAGCACTATAAAACCAGCTTCAGTCTGGGCTAGTACAAGCAGCCGCACATACACATACACATACACACGCATGCACGTCGTCATATGAGCGAAATATTCTCAAGCACGATGTTAAACCCAATTCCACCACCACCACCAAGTGTTCAGTGGACACCTAAGGGTGTAACATGTTTGGGCTTCTCAAACGTTTGACATGCTAGGGTCCAAAATAATATATGACTGGTCATTCTAAGACAGACAGTCTGTGTCAGAAGCAGCTGTTTCAGTGTGTGTCTCAACTAGTTATTTCTGGGTATAGAGGTTATCCGACAGATAACACAATCTCCAGCCTCTCTTCAGTCAGTTGCCATCTGTGGCAGGTCTACTGACTCACAACTAACCCACAGACAACATCAACACAAACTAAATCTGAATACTTATCTCCATCACGTAAGGGAAACAGATACAACTCAAATGTAGCACCTTTATTCAAAGAATGCCAACACCCAATCAGCACCTCCAAAAACCTGAGCCATAATAATCGTGGGTGCGTGGATGAAAACATATTTATCCAACCCCTACAATTTTGCCTCAAGCATTACACAAATGAATGCAATGAAAGATTCCCCTATCTCATTCTAATTTTAAGATCAGATAGCTTATTCAGTCAAGTGGATTAGTGCAAATGTTTGTCCCTGAGTTCTGCTACTCAAGGTGATCTTAATGGTAGAGAACCTGTGAAGATCTGGATCAGAACTGATGTTCAACTAGCCATGCTTGTCACAAGAGGCAACTAACTGACTGACTGACTGACTGACTGACTGAGTTTACACCACTTTTAGCAATATTCCAGCAACATCACGGCGGGAAATGGGGACACCGGAAATGGGCTTCACACATTGTACCCATGTGGGGATTCGAACCCGGGTCTTCGGTGTGACGAGCGAACGCTTTAACCACTAGGCTACCCCACCGCCCCAGAGGCAACTAACAAGATTGAGTGGTCAGGCTCGCTGACTTGGTTGACACATGTCATTCTATCCCAATTTAGTAGATTGATGCTCATGATGTTGATCACTGGATTGTCTGGTCCAGACTTGATTATGTACAGACAGCCACCATATAGTTGGAATGTTGCCGAGTGCGGCATTAAACAACAAACAAAACAATTGAAAGTAAAGACAAGTAGAACGCTAATAATTTAATGTAGATACAAAACAATCCCATACCAACATGGCTTTATGGAAAGGGTCCCTGAACAAATTATATTTCACATAATCAGCACCAAATGACACACCGTCAATATCAACATCTGATTATCACCACTGAACATCACCTATACTGGATGGCTTCCACACCATGACACCAACACAACTCAAGTACAGAGACGTCATAACCAGTTTCCACTAAGAGCTTTGTACCTTCCTCTTTAACAGACTGTAAAGTGTGAAGCCCATTTCTGGTGTCCCCCGCCGTGATATTGCTGTAATATTGCTAAAAGTGGTGTAAAACTAAACTCATTCACTCACACTTTAACAGAACAAAAGATAACATTGAATTATTGGTCAATGGTGACAGGTTTCATGTTATGAAACTGAACAAGGAAGCCCAGACCGTGACGCACAATCTCACATTAGTCAATGCCTTAAATATTACAGCAAACATTCACATATTTTACTGAGACACATCCAGGTTCCTAATTGTTCTCTGCCTTCATTTCCGTGAGGAAAATGGCATCATAAAGGTCGTCATAGTCATGTGTCAAGTGAATTATTATATTTCATTTCAAATATGAAAGTTGTTCTGGCAGTAATGTAATGTCATCTTCTGTCTCACTATCAAAGCAGACTTTGTGTTGGTGAAGAACTTGAATAAAACAACCAATAAAATCACTCTTCTTAACAAGAGTGTGGCATACGTCTTCATTCAAAATAGCATCAGAATAGACTAGACAAAATAAATATTGTTGAAAGGGACAACCAACAATATTTCTTTTCAAAATTCTTGACAAGATAAGAAGATCCTGTACTTTCAATTGTGATCAAAATTCAAGTACACTGTACAATTTCATTATTTTAATTATCAGGCTCCCCTGAACTACTCGTCAAAAAAGATAAAACCATGAATTATTATTGGCAAAAAATGTCATTTCTCTTTTAGGTTAGGAATTCTCATAAACAATCCTTTCCAATTGCATTCACTGTTGCTCCCTTTGATCTAATACTTAAAAAACAACAACCGTGGAGTCTATAGATCATGAATCTTAAACAGTCTCATCCATTGTCATAGATCACTGACACAAAATTCCTTTAACA
The DNA here is from genome assembly GCF_003918875.1 of Haliotis rubra. Classification (NCBI taxonomy): domain Eukaryota; kingdom Metazoa; phylum Mollusca; class Gastropoda; order Lepetellida; family Haliotidae; genus Haliotis; species Haliotis rubra. The sequence continues at coordinate 989,745 of NW_025767023.1, forward strand.
ATTAGCAAGTCAATTTTCTATAGTTTCCTAACCTCATATACCAACCACGCAACATTCGACAACATACATCTTTAGTCTTGTGTACAGAACATTTATTTTCAGCCTTGCAATGCATCTCAATGACATTTCCTCGGTTGAGGCCATCATTCAACACCTCCTCTCCATATAGACCAAATTACAACATAGACCTCTCCGTTAAGCCCTGTGGCAGATTGCCTGCACTGGCTGGTCTGCAAATACCTGTTACTGCTCCTAAATAGATGACTGGGCGACCCTTGCTCGTACCCAAGTAACAGGCATGTTTAACAGCTGTATGCAGGTTTCTGATACAGGCTGACAGCAGTGGACACTGTTGGCTATGTCCAGCTTGTCCATCGATCACTTCAAACTGGTGTATATGTAAGATAACTCTAATCTGGCATAAAAGAATATTTCCCTCTGAATTTTGATGTGTTGAACTAATTGACAAGTGGTTGTTTCTAATCCTTGTTTATAAGACTGCGCTTTCAAGTTTTTACTCGAATCAAAAAAACATTATGGAGCCCTTCTTGAGAATTTCATACACGTTAACTGAATTCATAAACTGATGAGTAATGAAACCTAAACATCTGCTACAAATACTGAAACTACTTCTAAGACAAATATCTTCATCAAACTGTCATTTCAGCATTGTTTAAAAATCATATCACAATTTATTTAAATTTTAAATTTGAATCTCACCCGACCGCAAAGGGATCAAATGACAAATAAACAAATGAATTCCTTTTCAAATCTTACCAACAAAAGGCGACTAGCGCGTCTTCTAAGCGTCATTGTTGTAGGTGGGTATCCAACAAAGTAGTGTTCAGCTTGAACAGCGGACGTTCATCTCCATCCCATCTGCATCCTGCCATCATCTCAAGCAGGAACCGAGCTCAACATCAGGATATTTGTCACAAACTACATCTTCCTCCGACACAATGCTTCACAGTATCCTCAACCCTTCTTTCTTGCACCGTAATCTTCCTATTCACGAACTCGTCCACGTCACACACCGATATGCACCAGTAATTATACTGTGTAACGGTACTAAGTGACCACTCACCAGCTTCCTTGCTTGTCCACTTAATTGACTGGACTCGATCGGTCAATCCATGTAGTCACGATCCAGTTATACAAGTTGTACAAGCAAATTTCATCACAATTCATCACCCGTCTCAATGGCTGTTATATGAGAAATATTTCCAAGCAGTGGCTATACGAACTGGTGACAGACAGAATCCTTACACGACAAAACCTGCAACATGTTGCTGACAACATATTGATAATATCATAAGCTATTTTTGCCTCGGAGGAAAACAGAGGACACGCGGTGACCAGTAACACTATTGAACAGCGAAGACCTTGAGCACATGTTTGTCATAAACCGTAGCAGATCCTACTTCAGCTATCTTCATCCACACTGATTCGGAGACAGACCTACATGCCAATCCCGCTCCTCCGATGAATCCCTCCCTGTAATTAATTACCTACAGCGGAGATCTCTCTAGCGAGGTTGATACGTCTCTCCAGGTGTCGTATCACCATAAGACTACCTATCACAGCAGCAAACACACCTTCCAGCCTCCTTCTCTTTCATCAGTCCTTGTAGGATGAAGCACAGAATGAAAAACAAATCTGTAAACAAGTCCCTTGCACTGGTTCTCACGGATGTGTTTGACGGTTGTTACCTTACCGCTCATGTATCAATGCAAGAGTACTCCACCTCTGATTCAGATCCTTGTGCAGACAGGTATGCTGGCCTCAATAAATATGCTGTAAAACTCACTAAACCGTAACTGTACCTATGCAGGTATTGTAAATCGGATTGCACTGCTGGGCTGACAAGGCATTCATTCTGTAATCGCTGTCATAATGGCAAGCCTTCAACCTCTGTTATTTCACACACTATCATTCCCAGGGTGAAAAAATGTCAAAGTTGATTCCTCAGTTGTTTTTTTCCACCAAATATCAAATGTGTTACGAAGTCAAAAGTAATCAGCTACTGCCTGTCAAACACACCATTAGCTTCCATCGCATGATACAGTAGTCTGTACAACTTGATCCATCACATATCCTCTGTGACGGGAAGATTCACATCGTCTTTAACCTAATAGCAAGTGGGAGACACTCGCCTACCACCTGTCCACTGCAACAGGCAGCCTCCGTACCACAGCGTGCCGCTCTACTTCTCTCAACCACTTGTTGAATTCAAAAAGGAAAACACAGGAAAAACGTTGCCAATAATGACTTCCACAGTTGGCAAGACTGAGAGGGGAGCACTGGGTCGTCGGCACAGCACTCTTCCTCAAGGCGTTGCCAAAACTCACAGCCCAATTTAGCCAAACCAGGATAAATTAACAGGCAAAGTGATCCTGTATTCTCAATGCTACAGGTTCAAGACCCGTCTAGCAGACAATCTGCTCCTGTGAGGCAGAAGAACTGGATGATGTACAAGCAGTTTATGTATGTAAAACGGCTTCGGGTTATAAATTTCCCATTGTCATTACCAGCACGGAGTCTGACCTGGACAGTGAGGTCAGGCTTTGTGTGGCCTCACACCTTCCACCTTGGCTAAACTCCTTACTAGTTTTCTCCATTCGATACTTGTATAGCTGACTAAACTACTCATGCCTCATGTCAGATATTTCATTAACCCGGAGCATGCCGGCTTGACCTAACGTGTATCCATCATGAACGATGAACACTTCTCAACCCACAGCTGAGACAAAAAGATGCATGGAGCTAATATTGAAAACTGTATCAAAACAATGACAGTACATTGATCTTCAAGTACTTCAATCTATTGATCCGTGAATGCATATGTTTGGGGCTATTGCAAGGACCCTTTGATTCTCATCCTTATTTGAATGAGGTTGTTCCATAAGTTCTTGAAAGTTCAACATCTTAAGTATAATTTCAGCCACATCCCAGCCGAACAATTTATAGTATAAAAAGTGAGTGAGTTAAGTTTTACGCCGCTTTTTGAAATATTCCAGCAATATCATGGCAGGGGACACCACAAATGGGCTTCACACATTGTACCCATGGGAAATCGAATCCGGGTCTTCCTCATGACGAGCGAACGCTTTAACCACTAGGCTACCCCACCAACCCAATATGGTCTAAAGATGAAAAGGTTAAATTAATTGTATGCCAAAAAAGGTTGTAAAACTGTTAAAACTGTATCAAGAAGAACTATTCAGTTCCTTCACAATGAGTCCAAAATCCTGGACAGAAACATCCATCTTATTGATGCTTTGATCTTAATTATGGGGCCTTATATGAATGGATTGACCCAAATAATCTGTTTGCATCATTCCCTATACTTTCGCACACTGCACTTACTCTGTCCTACTGTTATTGAATATTGCCTACATCTACAGAACCTTCCCTCATTTATCAAATCAAACCTTGAAGGTTAAACTGTTAAAAATCAACAGAATCACGTTTCATCGCCAACCAACATGCGAGCAAGATCACAATGTCATATACGACGCGACACAAAACTAATCAGCTCCTGAAGGCATCGTGCCACATTTATCTTCGTCAACAGGTTGTCTTGATGCTTGATTCATCCTTAACAACACTCTCTCTGTTTGCATCACAAATAATCACACCCAGCCCCAATCCAAACCAACATTTTGCTTTTTCTAATGTCTTTTGCTTTCATGATAATGTGGAAATGTGAGCCCAAAGGTAATTTATACATTTCAAATATCAGTTAGTGTCGATCTTGTTTATAGTGAAACCTTGCTAGTCCAGACACCATCAATTCTAAACCATTGGTATTCCAGATTACTCTGGACACCAGTTAACTATGGACACCAATTATATGGTTACCTAATGAGAGACGATTACAATGGTAAGTACTACACTGACTGACTGAGTTTGGTTTTACGCCGCTTTTAGCAATATTCCAGCAACATCACGGCGGGGGACACCAGAAATGGGCTTCACACATTGTGCCCATGTGGGGATTCGAACCCGGGTCTTCGGCGTGACGGTAAGTACTACATGTATACACAGTTACAATACTTTAACTATAATGTGTCAATCCTGAATTTATTGTCCTTGTCAGGAATATTACTGTCCAGATTAATGGGGTTTAGCTGTTAACAAGCTGACAATCTTGACTCCGAACAGCCTCTTCCAATCAGGACTCAAAATCAATATACACAACTCCAAAAAACATCACTCAAACATCCTGACATAAATCACACATGAATTATTTCAAACGACAAAACAATTTATCATCGAACCAAGCATTGAGAATTAAAAAAACATAATATCAATCAAATAAAGATTATCATTAAAGGATTACTACACAGATTTCCTTAACAGTGACATAATACGCTTCCTCCAAACAATGAGACCAGCCAACCAGCTAGTGGGATAGGCAGAGATCATGTAACAAGTCTGGAACATGGGCTAACTGAGCATCTTGTCTCCTATAGTGTGTTGTCCAGATGGACATTGATGTCTAGCCTAGGGCCGTGCAGGTAGAGATCAAACACGCCACAGATGGCCCACGTAGATAACACAGGTTACAACAAGAACAAAGAGATTCCTGCATCTTTACGATCATTACTTCAGACCCTCAGGATGAACATGTTTTATTATCCAAACCTGATTTGAAGGACACATAAAGCCTTGGGGCAACAGAAACTATGTCACAGCAGCTGTGAGGCGACTGTTTTCATTGTAGAACTTTAATATAGAGGATTCAGGTATGAAAAGAGGATTTAATTAAATTTTACCACTTTTGAATATTTTTTTATATTTTTAGCAAGAAAATAATTAAACAACAGATGTAACTGAATTTACCCCACGATGTCATCTTATTTCAGGATATTGGTGCAAGTGCAAATTTTTAGTATCAATTGTATTTTGATATAATTTTCTGAATATTGGTAAAATATATAATTCACTGTCAAAGAAGAATGGGCATTTATTATCATTTATATTAATTAAGATAACAACGAAGGCCAAAATTAGATTTTGGAATATTTAATGAATTTGCCATATTTCATAGTTTTGTTGATAAATTGCAGGACTATTTCAACTGCAAGCATTTTGTATATAATACACAAACAAAATTAACTTTAGCATTTATCTATATATTGATATTAAAATTTCCAATCCAACCAATCACACTGTAAAGATGCAGATAATCCATCCACGACTTTATTCATATATTGTCATTATAGCAACTCAATTTGAATTTTTTTGGCAACTCTATTTGCCTACAACATGGATAAAGTGATATGTCACCTCAATTCTTATAAGTGAAGGCTATGCTAATGCAGGCTGAACAAGGCTACATAACATAAATAATCAAGTCTGGGATATACACCCAGTGGTCAATAACATGAGCACCTTTTCATTGCATGATGACACATAATGAATCACAACAACTCATCACTTGTTGATCGTCACTCCAGTCAGCTCTTACAACAAACACAAGGTCCTGAGGACCTCCGACCCCATTTCCCAAGGGGTCACTCACTTACAAGCCTTCCAGAAATTACTGACCATTCAAACGACATTGTTACCGAGGCCAGCACGTACAAAAACAAAATGCCAATATCTCAACAAAGTACAAAGTAATGTTAATGAACCCCAGATACCTGTCAATTGTTTCCTTGCCACGATCTCTATCACGACTGTGGCCCGAGGTCACCTATTGTGTACAGTTCCCCACGACATTCCCCTAGCTAACCTATAACACTGCCCCTACAACTCTTGTCCTTGCGTGACCAGCACAACTACAATGTCAATACACCATGTCTAACAATGGCAGATTTAGCCCTGACTCATTCCCCACACCCCACCCTTCAGTCACACAAACCATAACACTGGCCGATGCATGACTACATCTACACACAACATAGCAGTCTATGAAAAAAACAATTTCTGAACTGCAATTCAGAAATTGTCGCTTGGCCTCAATTGGCCTCTTTTGCAAGGATGAGTATGTATTTATGCTGCTGTTAGCAAGATTCGAGCAATATCACAGTGGGGAACACCAGAAATGGGCATCACTCATGTGCTTTTCCTCATGTGGAAAACTGAACCCGTGTCTTTGGCACAACAAGCAAACGCTTGAACCACTAGGCTACCCCACCAACCCCTCTTTTGCAAGAGCTTTTAGTTCTACTATATGGATTTTCCATACTGATCTTCTCCACAAACACCATTGGGATTTCAGTTAATACTGATGTCTATAAACACAGAAGGTGACTAAGAGGATTGGATGGTCAAGTTTTGTGAATGATACATATCATCACATCCAAATACTGTTTGATCTGGATTCGATTACTTAACAATCATGATATAGCTACTGTATTGCTGAGGGTGAGGCTAAACAAAATACTTCACAAAACAATATTTTACAATTTATTTTGGGTTTTGGATTTGATTTTCAGGTTACAAAATGAAGAGGTTTATAGACAAATACATCACAATATGTACCATACTCTCGCTGACGTTGATGAATGATGATAAACATGTTCTGGTAGAGAACTGCAATATTTACATTGGAGAAGCGATATCTGTCAAATATTTACAAAGCCAGTACACTCTGCTATGCACACTCCCTGACCTCAGTACAACTTATCTCAATGAACTCTACATTCCTGTCTGGATATTCATCAGTATATCATGGAGTGTAGTGAGTGAATTGTTTTTAACAGGATTACAGCTTTACAACAATGTCGCAACAGCTTCCAGGTTCTATGGGACCAGAAGACCCAACATGAGTCGTGATCATGTACTTAATCTGGATGAGTGTGTGAGTGAGTGAGTGAGAGTATGGTTTTATGCTGCTTATCACAATGGGGGACACCAGAAATGGGCTTCAAACATTGTGCCCATGTGGGGAATCGAAACCGGGGCTTTGGCGTGACGAGCAAACGCTTTAACCACTAGGCTAATCTGGATGACCAGTGGCCAGTACACAGTTGAGGCTGTGATGGTCATACATAGTGGCTAGATTGTGGCTGAAACTGTCGCTCACTGATGTCACAGGTCAAGGTCATACATGGACTCTAGGTCACAGCCAAGTCTTTCATGACAGCTCCTACTCGAATTATAAATCCAAAGTTTTACATGACACGTGATTCCTGCGTATTTGACGCAACACTTGTGTAAAAGACTCTCAAAATATTATCATACGAGTCAAGCTAGACGCAAGTTTTATGAGTGACCCTCAGAATTCATGATCAGTTCAATAAAATCGATTTGATAAGCAAACAATGATAGTTTTCGTGAGATCTTCATTGATTTAGATATTTCTTTCAATTCATGTTAATAACGGTATGTTACAGTGAATAAATCACAAGCCTGATTATTTGTTCAGTATACTGGAGTTTGTTATGACTGAACTGAACTGTGAAAAATATTCTATTTATTAACAAACATATAAATGGCAATACAACAGAAAACAATAAAAAAATTATATACACACATAAATATCACACTGAAATTTTCATGTCTCCCAAATATTGAAAATTACTCCCAAAGATAAATACTGTGAGTCACATGACTCTTTTTCCAAAGTCTGTGTAAAACCCTGAAGTCTCAGTTTAATGCCTGTACAAAATTTGCAAACTCCACTTGCTGTTATACATAGAGAATGAAAAAATTGCAGTCACATATTCGAAATGGATTCGAGCATTTTAATGTGCAGATCTGAAGGTCCAAACATGGCTCTTCAAATTTAGTTATTCATATACCTATCAAGACAAAAGCTAAATAACACCTCACCGTCCTCCTTGCATTGAATGTCATCTATTGAAGCAATTGAACTCCAGTTAAAAAAATAAATAACCAAGCAAAAAGTTCTCTTTCCATGATACAAGACAAACAATTTTTACATATATTCTTCATAAAACGATAAGGTTTTGTGAAAACTCATTGGAACCTTAAATTACTTGACATGCAAAAGAATTGGTCAATTTCTGCAAAGCAGCATATAGATTCACTAAATCCATACCGAACAAAAATACTGATAAGAAATAGCTTTCCGTCGACAGGAATCAAAATACAAATACTCAAACCAATTGATTTCTCGCATCTGTCAATTTACTATACCAATGATGAATTGAGAGATTGTAGCCCATTCCGACCCCCTCACCATAGACATCAAAACAGTGACTTGATGCTGATTTAGTACCTCTCCTAACAACCACTCTGTAGATTTATTCAAACCAAACAAATCACATATTCCCTATCCCCATCTCTAAACATCGCAAATTCTCCAGCAATCAGGTTACAGGAGAATTCAAATACAGCTCTAAAGAAATCAAATTACACCAGCATCCACCAGTTGATTGAAAACAGGTGCCCAGCAACATGTAAAGGGAAATAACTCTTTTCTGACTAACTCAAATATTTCCCAGCTGAAAATGTCACCTGGTTTCAAACAAACAAAACTGTGCTTGGCCCGATTGGCTGATTTGAAAAGTACATGGTAACAGATTACACACGAAGGGCTTGAATAAACAAAATATAAAAATTCCAACTCTATCAGCAAGCTCTTGATCTAAGCAAGGAATTTGTGCATTACAATCCTATTATCTACAGCTTATTATCCATGTCAGGGATTTTACAGCTCAGGGTGACAACATGATTAGGGAAGCCCTATCACAGTGTTACTATATGGTTAATCCACCAGAATGAAGGTCCAGTGTTGATGTTAGACTTGTCAAAATGTTGTCACTCAGTACCAGGTTCACCACAGCATGAATGACATCCACAAAGACAAAGACCAACACTGCAGTGAGTGCTGCCTTATATAGAACTTGTTGTTGTTTACGCTGCACTCAGTAATATTCCACCTATATGGCAGCAGTCTGTAAACAATTGAGTCTGGACCAGACAGTCCAGTGATCAACAGCATGAAGATCAATCTACACAACTGGGATTCGATGACATGCGGGGATGGCAACAGAGTATGTATTTTCAGCTGAAAATTTAATATTGTGTCATGGAATGGGGGTTGGAATTGATCAATTTGAAATAAAATCGGCAGAAATCCACGGATCAGTGGAAAATTACCATTCCTGCATGTGTCAACCAAGTCAGTAAGCCTGACCACCCGACCCTGTTAGTTGCCTCTTACAACAAGCATGGGTTACTGAAGACCAAACAACCCGGATCTACACAGGGGGCCCAGCTCACTATAGAAGCTGGTGGTGGCCTGTGACAGAGTCGTTGTATCACTGCTATATTCCGGTTATTCTGGGACCTACACTGGGGAACCACTGCACTTGATGCACCCACCGCATTCCACAGCAGTGGTATGGTGAATGGCAAAATGCTGCTATTGCATTTTCAATACGTACAGCTTGCACTGCACAGGATACATTTGTGGAAATCAGTTTATTTATTTACAAAAACATTCATGGAAATGTAATGCTTCAGTGACACATTCTGTGATGGAGTATGGACACACTGATTTTTACCATGTTAGAATTGATCTTCAACAACCCATGCTTGTCATCAGAGGTGACTAACGGGATCGGGTGGTCAGGCTTGCTGACTTAGTTGACACATGTCATTGTATCCCAAATGAGTAGATTGATCCTCAAGCTGTTGATCACTGGATTGTCTGGTCCAGACTCAATTTTTTACAGACCGCCGCCATATAGCTGGAATATTGCTGAGTGCTGTGTTAAACAACCAACCAACCAATCAACCAACCAACCAATCAACCAATTAACCAACCACACATTTGTAAATTGACCATCATCCTTTGCTTGCATCATAACTGATTTCAATTAGAATTTGCTTTTCTAATATCTCGGGATATTTCGGGACACATTCATCTGCTTGAAACAGGATTTCAGTTTTTTCAAACATATCAGCTCTTGTGGGAAGGAAATTGTGATTGAGGTAATGGAAGTTCACCACTCTGATGAAACCCACAAGCACAGGTGTGCTGCTGGCAGACCGAGGAGTATAATCAGGGACTTGAAATCACTGGATCCTGGCCCAGGTAAGGGATGTAACCTTGCCAGCTAATTGAATGCCTCAGACAGCAGGACCACCCATGGTCTCTGGCAAATTTGAATTAGGCAGGTCAAACAATGTCAAGTTTTTATCCAACACATCAAACAAGCAATAACTGGCTTCCCGGGAACATTGAGATAATATGCACAGAGCACAACGTCTAGACGAAGAAGCCAACCACTAGACATACAATGGCCATCATCTCAGCACCAACACTGCACGTCTTGTTTAAAGTGTGGAGTAGAACTGTTCTGAGAATGTGACTCTTGTGTTGTTTTATTGCTCACTTAGCAATATTCTGTTATGACTGACTGTGTATAACCAACTCCAGCCCAGGAGGAACAATGGTCGACAGCATGAGCATCAATTCTCACTGTTTACCATGAAAATATAACCAGTTCAGACATGTACCTGGTAACCACCAACACATCACAACAGTGAAGTTGATCCAAATACTGGGAGGTAGTTTGAACATAATAATCAATCAGTGATACCAGATCTATATTGAGACAGTTAGGAATAATTGATGTAAATGGGTTCTAAAATTAGTATTTCCAGGGTATGAAACTCCCAAAACCAAAACTTTCTGCCAGACCACAGGTTGGTTAGTTGTAAAACTGGCCAGCCCTGACCAAAACTTACCTGCCCACAAAATATTTAGGTTTGACAAGCGACGTAGTTTATCATCCAATTGGAATTCATGTTATATTTTTACGAGAGAATTAATAATGATTTATTATCCTGAAATATGATGAACATCTTCATATACATGTCTAAATTTTAACCCGACCATCAGGCAGGTGAATTTGATAATCTGGCAGTCCGACTGTTGAAAATAACCCGGCCCAGACGGTCGAGCAGGCAGGTATTTCGAACGCTGGTATTTCATAAATAAAACAGTAATAATAAACATGCCGGACTAAGGTGTTGATAAAACCATATATCTTGCATAGCATTTTATCACTTACACTCAATGTGTACTGTTTAAAGCCACAATCAGCAGTATTTCCAATGTCTGTGGCATCAAGATAATCTCGTGTGGAACAGATCACCTGGTGATTGACATTGTGAGCCATGATCAATACCATCATGGTACCAACGCTCTCAATCAACCAAGGCATCAATCCAAACCGACCAATCTGATTGTTTGCCTCTTTCAACCACCAGCACAGGTTGCTAGGGATCTTATAATTCTAACCAAGGGCCCTGTTGTACTTTCCAATCATAGCGTTAAGGTGATCGTAAGTCATACTTCAACACTGACTTATGACTAGCGCTACAATCACTTCATTGAATGGGGTCCTGAATCCCTACAGGGCTTGTTGTCTAAAGTACTAATGATGCTTTTTCAAAACAAATAACATCCTCACATTTACACTATCAGGTCCAACACATCGTAATAATTCTGTAAAAATATTAATTGTTTGGCATCGTAGAATATATTTGACTTTTTTTCCATATTCCCAAATCTGGGGTCCCAAAGGTCTTCTCCTGTGGTATATGAAACTAGGGACCTCCTAAATCTTTAACTTTTTACACAGGAGTTATAACAATAGTCCTTGACTATCATGCTTGATTTCAAACACAGATTAACATGATGAAAGCTGGGAGATCTGAGCCAAACCCTTCACAGCTTCCAGCACATATTGTGCTAAATACTATGTAAATAGATAAGATAACAAATACTAACAAATTAAGTTCCAGGACATCAAACATGAAGTGCTTATTACTCTAAACAATCAATGGCGTCAACATAATTCTCACAACAGTTATAGCCAATGATAATCCACATTTCTGACGACAGGTCCCCGAACTGCTACATTAATGAACCAGGTTTCCCATGAGCATTAAAACATTCAGACTAATGGCTTTTTCCCAGTTTTTACACTGTTTAGATCTGAACCAATAATTAGTCGTCTGGAAATCCTGACCCAATTGAGCCCAAACACCACTTCTGATATATTTCAGCTCTATTGTCTACTAAATCATTTCTCCACGAGCTGGCAACTTGCTTGTTCTAGTAATTGAAAATGGAAATCAATTAATCAATTTTGTTGTACTCCGTGTGTGAAACGGTTAGCTGAACAAGGTCACATCTTAACAATTACACTACCAACCCACATTGCAGAATCAGTAGTCAGGGTGTTAATAAGAAATCTATCAAAACACAAAACACATTTTCTAAATTGTGTATATTTAATTGTCGCGCAAGAACCATGAAACTGACAAAGGACTGAATCGGATTTGCATTTTAAACAATACTGCATTTAATGGTGTGAATATGGGAGCTTCGATTCAGCTGTCCTGGCAGTTCAATGACTGATTTTTTCTTGCCACAGTGGACCCCTTGAGATCTGTGTTCTAAGGGTTCTATTGTATCTGCTCTCATAGACATGAACCTGGGGACAACTCAAGCGGTCCTTCTGAATATTCAGCTCTGTGTCTAATTGATTATTACCTCATTTAGTCTTAGAGTAACTAATAGCTTGACAGTGAGTGAATGAGTTGGGTTTAACGGTGATGTGAAGAGTGTCTTAGCAATATCAGCTTCACGGTACAGGATGCCCTGAAGTGGTGCAGGTCTCATACATCTACCACTTTGTGAAACCCAGGAGCTGGGTGCTGACATACTTCAAAATATCAGAGTGAGTGAGTATGGTTTTATGCCGCTTCTAGCAATATTCCAGCAATATCGGCGGGGGACACCAGAAATGGGCTTCACACATTGTACCCATGTGGGGAATCGAACCCGGGTCTTCAAAGTGACGAGTGGACGCTTTTACCCAGCCCAGGCACCCAAACCCACCCCCACCTCAATTATAACACAAGTTGAGTTTAAATATGATTTCAAGAGTATTTTAGTGATATCAGCTTCATGGTAGAGGAAAGCCTAGTGTGATGCTTGTCTCAGACTTTACCTTTACCAGCAACTGGGCAAGGTGCTGACATACTTCAAAACTCTGAGGACACCAGTTGGGTTTAAATGTGATTTCAAGAGTATTTTAGTAATATCAGCTTCATGGCGGAGGAAACCATAGTGTGATGCAGGTCTTAAACCTTTACCACTCTGTGAAGCCCAGCAGCTGGGCAAGGTGCTGACATACCTCCAAACATCAGAACCCAAGGCTTCTGGCACACCTGAAGCATACCTAATGGGTGCATACCTTTCCCACCTGGGACTCCATTAATAGCTTTATAAGCATCTCTGTAATAGTCCTTCTCATCTACCAAAACAATGAATGCATCAATACTAATCATTGTCAGAATAGGTATCCATAATCACTGGGAATCACTAAAGACATGAAATTGAATAAATTCCCCAGAGATGTATGGTAGATGAAAGATGTCATTCATCAGACAGGGAGACAACACATGGTTTCCAAGGGAGACAATGGTGCAAATGAACCTTGCAATTAAACCTCTGACCAACCAAGCTCGGTGCATCACAACCAGAACAGAGGTCATCTGGGTTTGCTGGAATAGTACTGGAATAGTGCTGGAATACAGGAACCCTGAACTGTGACCTCTTCACATTCGGGTTTTGACAAGATTCAATGACTGTGGAAATTATTATCATAAATGACTTAGCGTGTAACTTTGTCACCTGTTCAGTAAAAGCTTTGCTTGGTGGTATAAACATCTGGAGAAATGTTTTTCAGAAACTCCTACCCATGTTTCACACTGGGTTTTGACAATCTTCAACGACTAAAAACAGTTATCAAAATTTGCGACCACTTCAGCAACACTTTTGCTTGGTGCTATAGACATTTCGCGAAATTCTGTCAAATACATCCCATGTTTTAAACTGACCAAGGACCCCTTTGACATGGAACTAAAACCGATACTGAGACCACTCACATTCTAAGCATCAAAATATACTGCTATGGTTTCATAAATGTATGCTGATGTATCATTGCATTGGTGAACCCAATGTTGCAGTTGCCCATGATCAATGGTCTTGATCAACTGTCAACATATAAATGTTAAGATGAGTCATACAGATGTGATGCAATGCCATAAAATACATTGCTACATCAGAACAGATGGTCAGGTTTGATTGTTTAATGCTGCACTCAGCAAAATTCCAACTGTATGACTGCAGTCTGTAAATAATTGAATCTGAACCAAACCAGTGGCTGACATCATGAGCATCTGTCTACTCAAGTAGGATTTTCTGACATCCATTGACCAAGCCAACAATCCACAATAGCCTCCTCTTACAACCAGCATGGTTTGCTAAAGCTCAATTTTAACCCAGACATAGAAATATTACATATTCATAATCAATGTTGAACTAAATCATGAAACTAAATATGGTTATGCCTATAGAATAAACATGGCAGCCAATGGTGAAACCAGCATCAAAGTTTCCACAACAGAGCCAGGTCCAGGTACAGAACAGGCCATTTAAGTCAACCCTAACTTGATGAAAGGACGTAGATCAATCCTGTTTGGTAACATTACAATAACATTGACAATAGCCTTGATGAATTAAGTCTGTTCCAGGGAGACACAGAGACATTCCAATTATAATGGAGAACATGATCCAGGCCAGGGAGAAGCTGACCCAATCAGTATGGTCCGAATTAGCACGTCCCGAACTATAGTTTGCAGAATATATATGAGGAAAGGCGTTCATCAACAACACTCGCTAAATGCAAATTGCTACCCACCATTTGACTCAGGTTACTTCACATTTCATAAAATTCATCATATCCGATATTCAGGTCAATATCAAAACTACCGTTTTCCATGCAACAAATGTAAACAAGATCCTCTTACAATCGTGATACTTTTGGGTACAAATATGTTCAGTTAAATCCAACATAAAAAGGAATAATTGGCATTTTGACAGAGAGAGGTCATGTTTCAAGGTAAATTACATGGCATTACAGCGACGCACACCTCCTATACAACCTCACTTTGATCTGGAACGCAAGAATGTACAGCCATAATGAAATAGATGCTTTATCAACATTTCAAACCTAACAAGCCATGTGCATGTTTGTGTGAACTCAGCAGCGAGGTAATATCATCGATAAAACCGTTTAAACCTGAATTCTGTGAAACCTGAATCTGTTTCCAAGCTAATTCTTAACGAAGCAGAACCACAGTTTCAACACGTAAGCCACCAGAGGCGAATGTTCCAGTAAGGGAAGACGTTACTGGGATCTCTTATCACATCTACTGAAACTGATTGCCTACAAAGGAGAACTACGAAATACTTCACACTTGGGCATGATCGATAACAATGTTTAAGAAAGGGAAGAGCGAGTAGGGATTGACTTATCACAGCTATCTATACCTATAGCCCATAAATGACAAATACAAATATTTCACACTTCAAAATGTTTGCTAAGAACAATGAAAACGTCATTCCTCAAGCCTTCATCAATAAAACAAACACACAAGGATGACATGTTAGTGAGATCTGGACTCCAGCTTTTATTCCTCTCCTTTGAAAAGTTCAAACAACGAACGTACGTCAACTGTCCTGTCATATTCTCATAGGCCTGCTTCAGCCATATTTAATCGCAACTGTATGACTAAGGTCCATTCACTGCTCGAGGACAGGAATTCCTTGCTTGACCACAGAACAAGCTAACGATTTACACTGTAAGCAATAGAAGCTTGTACACATATTGAGCTAAAACAAGATGAAGAAAGGACTCCCTTGAGTCTTTTATCCTTTATAAGCCATGCTTCAGCAAATAAATGTGTCTTTCATTCTAAGTGGCGAGATAAGCCAAGGGTTTTTGGAATTCTCCTGCCTGTAAGGAAAGAAAATCCTGTCTCGTGCTAGTTCTTGCCCTCCAGGTATATTGAATGGAGAGATGGCAATGTTTGAACAGATAAAACTTCAATAGAACCCATCTTGAACCCCACTTTAGAGTGTTTGACCTACGGTCTCTCATGGCGGTGATGGCGATGGTGGTGGCACTTCACTGACAAAAGATACTCATGAAAAGGCTGTTCGGACAACATGATGAATTTGTTTTATCAGTTTGACAGGCCCTTTTACCAGATATGTGAGCAATAACATTATAAATGCATTCCATGATAAAGCTTGACCGAATGCCATCCAGTCATCGCCATCTGGTGGACTGGGCAGTTTTCCTACCATATATCAAGACTAGGCTGATAATAACCATCATCTCCATCACAAATTCACTGAGATATGTAAAGTCTGCAATATGTACATTAGCAATTGTTATGCACAAATATATCTATATGCTCTGTTGACTTGACATTGATGTCAATGGTTCCAGGCAACAAACAATGCATAATCCATGTCTGGCCCTTGGTTAAATAATTAATGGCTGCTCACATCCACCAAAATCATTTCTTCCAATAGATAGAGTGAGTGATAGAGTGAGTGAGAGTGTGAGTGAGTGAGTGAGTGAGTGAGTGAGTGAGTGAGTGAGTGAGTGAGTGAGTGAGTGAGTGAGTGAGTGAGTGAGTGAGTGAGTGAGTGAGTGAGTGAGTGAGTGAGTGAGTGAGTGAGTGTGATTAAGAGTGTGACTGAGTGAGAGTGTGAGTGAGTGAGTGAGTGAGCGAGCAGGCAATAACACTTATGACCGAATCAAGTCATCACCATCAGGACTGGGCAGTATTCATACAGAATATCAAGACCAGGGATGATAATAACAATCAACTCCATCACAAATACACGGAGATGTGTAAAGCCTGCAATATGCACATCTGCCATTGTTAAGCATGAATACATCTACATGCTCTGTTGAATCAAAATTGAAGTCACAAAGGCAGAAGGCAGGGAACAATTCGTAATCAATGAGTAATACTAATAGAGTTAGCGATGTTTAACACAACAGCAACATAAATGGAAACCAAGTATGCATTTCATAATCTGAATCCTTTGGGAGCACTGAAAGCAGATCATATTCAGGACAGCCAAACTGATCAAACAGGATCAAAGCTAGTTGTTCACAATCATATGGGAGTCAAACAGTGCCACAGTGGAGCTAAACTCTGCTGTTTTGACGCTTATTGGTTGCAGTTGCTTGTAACCTTAGACATGGTCCAATCTTCTGTTACATGTTGACATGGAGTAACTAGTCTCTGAAAATATGAAATGTGGAACCTAATAACTATATTTTATTTACTGATTGATTGATTGTTGTTTATCTCTGTACTCAGCAATAGTCCATCTATTTTATATTGTGTCGGTCTGTAAATAATCGAGTCTTGACCAGACAGTCCAGTGATTAATAGCATGAACATCAATCTATGCAATTGGGATACGATGAAATGTGTCAACCAAGTCAGCAAACCTGACGATCCCATCCCATTAGTTGCCTTTTACGACAAGCATGGGTTACTGAAGACCATTTCTAATTCTGAAGGCCAATTTAGCAGAAAAGGAGGCCCACTGAGCTGAAGATTCTGACCTGAGTAAAATCCAGACTTGCATCATTCAGGGCTTTTGCATTTAAGAAAAGTGACAGCGGAAGTGTAAATATTGTGGTTCAGGGACTGTAACAGAAACTAACAGTAGACTGTATAGTTTGCTGTACAAGCCATGAGACAACACACTGGGGACAGAAGTGGTCACACAATCACACTCATATCCATTGTGCCCAATCCGGCGGTCTTGTGGACAATCACTGTACAGTCACTGCCACAAAACCCATCCAGTTTCCCATCCATCATGTAAAGAAAAGCAACGTGGGACATGTCATCTTCCCTGCATGTTCAATTATCCCATCTATCAAAGGTATCTGTATACCTCAAGTAGTGCCGACTCCAGCTCAACACATAAAGAGTCAGACAAGGACAGAATAGGACACTCTGCACCTTGTTCCAACTCTTATATCTCAGGGGCGGTGGGGTAGCCTAGTGGTTGAAGCATCCGCTCTTCACGACGAAGACCTGGGTTCCGATTCCCCACATGGGTTAAACGTGTGAAGCCCATTTCTGGTGTCACCAGCCATGATATTGCTGGAATATTGCTAAAAAGTGGCGGAAAACTTAACTCACTTACTCTTATATCTTAGTAAGAATATATCATATTCCCTATACTCAATACATGCTAATTCAATGAGTGATAGGAAGTTTTGTGAGATTCTGGTTTCAGGCTATTGGTTCAAGTTGCAGATCACATAAGGAGACACCGTGCATAATGTAGTAAAAAATAACTGACAATGCTTGTCAACATGCACCTGTAATCTGATTTCAACAGATACTGCCGAGGGGGGTAACAAATTCTGGTGATATATGCATTCAGTTATATCATGTAATCTCATGATTATCTGATCATGTACCATGACAACAGCATAAGCTTTACATTAAAATTCAGGTCCTGGGCATCTTTAGGGTAGAGCCTTTGGAAATCTGTCAAACAAGCCTTGACTTTTCTCCACAAGGAACACCTTATCTAGAGATTGAAAACTGGTCTTCTACATGAGAAAAAGTGCCCCTGCTTGGTGTAAACTCTCATGAACAATGGCCACGTAGGACAAACCACCCTCACACGTTTTTCCAGTACATGATTGAATATTCTTGGAATGGGACAAGCTGTCCTCTACATTGGATACCATGTCCTTGGAATAGGACAAACTGTCCTCTACATTGGACACCATGTCCTTGGCAAAGGACAAACTGACTTCTACATGAGACACCTTGTCAGTTGTTCAGGACAAACTGTGACCAAAATAAGACACCTTGTAATTGTCAGATGACAAAACAAGCGTAGAAACTATTTTTTAATTTCACTAGAATGTAAAGATCATCTGTTACTTTATTATCTACCAAATAGCAAAAGGGGTAGTCCACAAGAAATATCATGAAGTTTTTCCTGAATTTTACAAGTCCAGCAAACATATTCTGAAGTATGTGGACGAAAATGGGAGCTGACTATGGATCACATTATCTGGTCCATTTTCCCAGATATCCAGATTAACAATGCATGGTGCTGTGGTAAATAATTCACTTATTTCTAAGGTGCTAAGTCCAAGGTTTCGCAGTGATGACATCCTGCCTAATGAGTGTCTAGTCAAGACAACACAATATCTGACATCTGTCAGAGAGGGTTTGTTTCGATGCCACAAATATCAATATTTTGAGCGTAAAGAAGGAAATTATTCATTAAAAATTCACACAGATTTCTACTTGTATCATTGTTAATATGAATCATAATTGAAAAGGGTGTATTTGATTTGACAATATTATGTCTGCACACATTTTTGAGATGTAGAATCAAAGGATTAGGAAGTGGGTGGGCATGGAATGAGTAATATGTTCGGGTCCTACTGACGATGTCTCACTGTCTAAAGCAGTCATCCTGACACTGGTGAGGTTTGACAGCTATACTGAGTATATCTATATGGACAGCAAAGATTGGATCTGCATCATCTGCCACTGTGTATCTACCACTGATGACCCATCAGTTGAACCAGTACTTTGAAGTGGGTCATTATTGTCAGCTGTTGACTGTCACAAATGTTTGAGATCACTCAAACCATCACATCCATCAAGAGTAAGGACATTAAATACATTAACTCCATAATTGTCAACATGTGTCATTAATCAGAATAACACACATCAACAAGAAGACACCACACATTGGCTGGTGTGACAGCACACATTGGACGGCGTGACAGCACGTGCGACACCTTGCTCACACCTTCGGAACTCCTGTCACCATACCAACCAAGCCCTTATTACGCAGATGGCACATCTGTTTAATTAACTGTACTCAAACATCATCAACAATGCAGGTAGGTCTAAATAATGAATAGCTAACACACATAACCAGAAGCTGGGTCAGTATTGAATATTTCATCATTATGACTAATTAAGAACATAGGTACACACAACCCATCTATATATGATACATATTACAATAAACATTTTAATACGTCGGTTTATATCTTACCAATTTGTTCTCAAACAGCCGAACAAGATTTCGCACAGAGCTACGAGATCCTGTCCGAACCAAACTGACAAGACTTCTCTGCCGTTTTCTTGGTTTATCCTGAGACAAACTCCGATCTCTCTGACTACGAACTTCCTGGGATTTCGAACGTCGGGCATGGCTCTGGTTTCTTGTTCGACTTCTCGCCTCACGAGCACTTTTTATTTCTGGATCCTCACAGAAAGCCACTCTTCTCTCTTTCAATGACATTATTGCAATAATGAACTGATCACATCCAAATGGTCACACACTATGTAACATCAACACGATGCCAAACTGGTTCAAACATCATCATCTTCCAATACTCCACTTGACTATTCCATCATGAAAATATGAAAACTGCAATCCAATATGGCAACAACTATCCACATCCGTTATCATATAAATCCAGTGATGACAGGTAACTAGATGTCCCAGTTAATGAAATCAATAGACGTTTTTTCTACATCAAAATACACTGCGGGGAATCCCTGAGCACTTGGAACTCCATCTGACTGACTGTAGGCTTTGTATACCATCCACTGTTGTCCATGAGGAGTCCACATGCAGTCTGCCACACAGCAGGTATCTGGCCACCTGAATCAAGCTTGTCTATCCCTGCTCCCAGGGGGGAAGGGGAAGGGGGCACTGTCCATCTGTCTCATCCTTGGTCCAGCTCAGCAGGGGTCAGATTGTTCAACTTTTGTCTGTCCTTGTACCTCGCAAAAATTCCTGTCTGTTTACACATCAACACCTGGGATGAATCTTGCAACAAAACCTAACTGATGGAGAAATTCAACAGAATAGTTTCTGTAGGTGGAAACTCTAACCACCTGCTACAAGATGCTAAAGGAGCAGCACTCATTATACCCAGTAATTAAAATCATCAGAGGAATTCACCGTAGCAGACGGCAACTTGCACAGAACTGAGGCTGCCTAAGTGATTCCACCAGTTAGGCAAGGAGGTAGGGAAAAAAAGGAACACCAACCAAATATTCTAAACAGCTATCACATACACATATATTCCAGCACATTTCTCATAAATCCTCAAGTTTCTGACAGAGGGGTACCATTCCAAGTATGCAGACTAGTTCTGAAAAGTTCACAATGTCACACAATGATTCAAGAAGTACATGAATGGTAGAAGCAGTGAAACAAGCCTATTCTCTCACTTCAAAGTAGCGAGTAGTCTGACATACCCCATCCACGTGGAGGCCGGCCTGATCTTACCTCCAGACTAGCATCCAACACGCCTCAGGTAAAACTGACGGTGAGAAAATCTTAGATGTGTGTACACTCTGTCATAACTGCTGTAGTAATTTAGCCTCTGATCAATACTGCCACACAATTGCTGTTGGTTACCTAGTAGCACGTAAGTAATCCCACTATATGCTCTCCACGTAAATCCTGTTTCCGTCCGTGTAGCTAGCAGCATATCTGATCAATGAATAATATAAAGTTGAACTCAACTCATAAATCTCACAATATAACCAGCCGGCAAACACTGCATACATCAGTTCACGGAACAGTCAAGTATTGTTGTCAAGCTTCCGAGCCCACTACAAATCCTGAAGCCACTTCTGATTTTCATCAGGTGGTTTGTAAGCTGAGATCCAAGTTATGGATGTGCTGCTTGTTAAAAACGTTTCAAGGAGGTGTTCAAGCTGAGCAATAATACACTTTTCTCAACCAACAACTACCTGCTGTTTACAACCACAAGCCTAATTATACTGTGTCACACAACCGGGTGTCCGTCCACCTCTTAATGTTCTCAGCACCGTACTACAACACTGTCACATTGCAGATAACAAGCAAAAGATGTTCAGAATTTCCTGTACCATAACTCCCAACCACACAGGAAAGAAATGACACTGGGCACATTATGATCAAATATTCCGAAGGAAATGCAAGTGAAGATCATCATAAAAGGTAGTTCATCCCTGCCAGTGTAGTCAGTGTCTGTGAGGGTCATGCAGCTGGGCTTGTCAATGCAAGCTGGGGTTGTGTTAAGATGGGCTGACCTACCCACCTCAGGTGAATCAGCTACCTAGGAGAACGACTCACACGGTCAAATGGCTTATTTGACAAGCAGTGTTTGCAGTAGGTGACCTTTCCTCCTCCTTCCCCACTCTCCAAAAGGTAAGTGTCCAACTCAAACAAATTCACAACCGTTCCTCAAACCACCTTCCGATCACTTGCGACTTTGAAAAGATTGCTGATATGTTCACTTCACCAGCCCGCGCCTAACTTCCGTACATGCAGGGTCTAAGGGTAGTATATCAACAGATGGAATATCCACTTACTGAACAGGAAGGATCCCGATTCCAAATCCATATACTATGTCAACATCCTAGCTGATATTCAACATACAAGTCTTGTAGGAACTTAATTGGTAAGTACACAACCACTCAGTATATTGGCTCTATACAAACGTGCACGTATCATGTATCAAGACTCCTCCCATGCCGGGCTCCCATTTCTCCCGACGACACCGTCATTAGGGTCCTGTATCACACAATCACACTGTCACCAATAGCTCACTAAATCCATATCCCCTGACAACTTTTAACAAGCTCTGGGGAGCTTACAGCAATTCTCATGAAAATCCCAACCTATAGCATTGAGAATTGGTTACTGGAATTTCGGCCATGTGGATCACCTGTTTGACACGGGTGTGTTCAACATGCCAGTGTGGCTTGTTACTGGTCTCTCTGTGTGGTCAGCCCAGCAATACAAGCCATATACTCCTGCGACCAGGGACTATAATCTCAGTGTTTGTAAGTCCAATCCTGAATTCCTCTGTGTCGGGAGAGAAGACATGCCCATCGACATTTCCAAACTCTCTCCCAAGGCTGTCATAATCCACATACGATAAAGCAGAATTTGTCAAAACACCACTCGTAAACTAATAAGTATAGGGCTGTTTCCCTCTAAGCACTCCTGCAGTATAAACTTCTCGATTCAAGTATCCTTACACAGGATATGAGTACACTTCAGTGTATAACGCCTTATAAAATATTAGGTAATTCAACTGGCTGAACTTCTCCACTGCAACATGCTCGGTCCAAGTGTTCTGGTTCTGGTATCCGGTCAGACCATCCAGGTGTACCCTCTACAGCAAGGTGCTGTATATTTCTCCCAGGATAATAGCCAACAACAGTCTGCCTATGCTCATTAACAAATTACTGTGATGTTGGCGAGGTAATGCTATCTGTGAGAAATCCGCATGGTTGGTTACCCCCTGATAAGTCCTCTCTCCGGAGGCATGGTGTTCAAGAGTTGCAATTATGGCTACTTTCGAGGCAGATTCTTCATTCACATCACGACAAATGTCCAGAGTTCAAGCAATGCAAGTTGGAGGAGATGATCACAGAATTCCCTGCTGTGTCTTTCTTCACGTATATCGGCTGTCCGTCAATCAGGGTTGCCTGTTAACAACTCTCACAGCTCCTTGGCTACTGGGAACCCACCCCTGCCACATCTACCACTGTTGGTGAACCTTCTTCTGTTATCTCACCTCCTCAACTTCTGACCCATCTCATTACCCCACTCCTGCTATTCAGCCTATCATATTTATCTAACTTTTACCACTTCTCTAAACTTCTGCTTAGGCTTCTACCACTTCTGACAACTCTAATATCTCACCTCTACATTTTATAACCCCACTTCTGCTAAACCACTTCTTACCCCACTTCTGCTATACCACTTTGATTCCACTTTCCATCCCACTTCTGCTATACCACTTTTTATCCTCTTCAATTACCACTTTTTATCCCTCTTCTGCTGTATACCACTTTTTATCCCACTATGCTATTCCACTTCTTATCCCACTTCTACTCTCCAACTTTTTATCCCACCTCTGCTCTTCAACATCTTATCCCATTTCTGCTCTTCAACATCTTATCCCACCTCTGCTCTTCAACATCTTATCCCATTTCTGCTCTTCCACTTTTTATGCCACTTCTACTCTTCGACTTCTTATCCCACTTCTGCTATTCCACATGTACCACTTCTTATCCCATCTTAAAAAGTTCCACCTCTACCTCTTCTGACTCCAACTGTAAAACTGTCAGAAACAATTCGGCCTCTGCTACATCTGGTCAGTTTCCAGCTGGTGTGGGCAGTATGGAAGGGCAGATGTGGCCATTACACCTCTGCTCAGGGGGTGTAACGGGGAATATGTATAAGGGCCAGGGTTTTATTGACTTTAGTCACTGGAAGGAAGCAGGCCTGCCATAGCTGTTCTGTGCTGAACTGTAAACATTGTCTACAAGATCAATCACATTCACCATCACTTGTCCACATGATTAGATTATCACAGACTCCAACTAAATCAGAACCCAAGACCAATCACCATTACTGCATATTCCATGAATTTACAGGTTAATATCCCATACAGAATGTCAAATCTAATCCAGCCGTATTCATACAAAGTCATAATGAACCCCAGATAAACAGGTGCAATGAGCCAGGGGCTTATCAATAGTAGAGAATCAGTCTATCATCAAAATACAACCCGTCAACCTTATCAAACATCTTGACAATGTCGCTTTCATTCAATAAGATGCAATTAAAATCAGTTTTGCTCACTGAAGTGTACCAGCTATAGAATACGTTCAGCTCAATCATGGGAAAGTGAGATCGAAAGTCTTGCCTCTCATCTGAGTACATGAACATATGTATTTTTTGGACAATGATGAAAAGACTCCATGACAAACAGGGTCAAGATAGGTCTCAAATTGCACATCTATGAACGCATACAATACTTCCCCAGCTTGAGTGCACTGTAAAACTAGTATGGGAGGTAGATGAAACTGCTAATTGGCAGAGTGGGAAGCAACAGGCTTGGCTGTGTTTAAATTGTTCAGGGGCCATGTTTTATCTGCTGTAGGCATGCAGAATGAACCAGGTTGTATAGAGAAGTGGGTACATGGCAGTATTATGTCCTAGTACATGTTTACTACAAGGGTCTGGCATCTGTGATCACTCGTTGCTACACAATGTAGTCAAAAGAACCAAGGTGCATGCATCTTTGTTTAGTTTCCAAGGAAACTGCAATTCCAACCCTTAAACTTGCTTTTAAGAGGTATTGCAAGAAATGGGATGTAACACTTTTGTATATTATTCACTGCAGGAGTGAGTGAGTGAGTAGAGTGAGAGAGAGTGAGTGAGTGAAGTGTGTGAAGTGAGTGAGTGAGTGAGTGAGTGAGTGAGAGTGAGTAAGTGAAGTGTGTGAAGTGTGTGAAGTGAGTGAGAGAGTGAGTTAGTGATTGAATAAGTGAAATGAACATTGTCAGCCTACATGTCACAATCAAACTGCAAATCACTACACCAAATGCCACCACTACAAAAACAACTAGGGCTGGCTATAAAGCTTGATAATCAGAAATATCATCATGGGAAGAATTATTGATGACTATCGATATGAAAACTTGTGTCATCTATAATATCATACAACTATTGTGATGAAATAAAGTATTAATTTACATTGTGAATCATCATGTCTTGTGATGCATTATCTCAAATTTTGTTTTCTAAAGGGATAAATTGTGTAGTTTTATAAAGCAGGGAAGGAAATCTTTCAAAATTTCCCACTAGACCACAGGGCCAGGGAGTGGACAATAATTAGTGGTCCTGTCTGTACTTCACTGGTCCAAAATAACATTCGTAGATTTATGTAATTATCAATACAAAATTCACTGGCCATCAGAACCACTGCAAACTTATCAATTTGTGGTCCTGATGACTTTCTACTAGCCAGGGACCACAGGACCACCGTAAATTTTGCACACTGTAAATTTTTCAAACAATCCCTTTTTCCAAAGTACTGTTGCCTGTTAAGAACTCTTGACAGTATTAACTTGGGTTTACTTACTTTACTTGAGAAAATACAGTATTCAAAATACATTGGGTAGGGGCAAATTATTTCACATATTTTCCCTTAAAAAATTGTTTAAGCTCCAAGTAACAGATAAAGGTCTTGTCCCAGGATTTCAACAAGACTGTTTATGTCAGTAATTTCAGTGGCTCTCAACATATCAACAAGTGACAGTTAAAAGTGTG
This sequence comes from Haliotis rubra, assembly GCF_003918875.1. Taxonomy (NCBI): domain Eukaryota; kingdom Metazoa; phylum Mollusca; class Gastropoda; order Lepetellida; family Haliotidae; genus Haliotis; species Haliotis rubra. Next base: position 1,015,753 of record NW_025767023.1, read on the forward strand.
GATTCACAAGAATCTGTCTGAAAGTTTGTCTGACACCATGTCTGACTGCTACAATCAAGGCTAATTCTCAGAAGGATGGTTATCCTGTAATACTTCTAATCACAAATCACAAGACAAGCTGACAGGCAAATGGCCAAACTATCTAGACCCAATGATGCCATAGACGCCCAAAGAGCTGCCACAATAGCCTATCTTCTTGCACAGAGGGACACAATTCAACAAATATAAGGCAAAAAAATCACAAATATGTGTTTCCTGTTACCTCGCCTTAATCTCAAACTCCAGAGCTTTCAGGACCATGTCTGCTAGGGCTGCAACGATTCAGTTCAATTCATTGAAAATCGTGAATCGAATCTGACACTTTAGTTTTGATTTTCGATAACCATTGTCACTTTTTCGATTCGATATTTGAATACCTATTTAAATTATTTCCACACAGCCAGAACGTAACTTTGACTTCAACTCAAGCAGTTTCAAGCACTGAAATAAGGTGAAACGTTAATGGTTGATGCTGGGCTAATTATCCAATGACAATTGTTGTTAGATGACGGTGGATTTCATGTTATAAAAGCCACTTCAGAGAGTTAAATGAAATCTGATGTTTTTACTTGTATGAAGAATCGAATCGAAAATGATCGAATTGAGGGTCCAATAGCGAAAATCAAATTGAATCGAGCGAATTGTTGTAGCCCTAATGTTTGCACTGAACCCAAACGCTTTAACCACCAAGCTACCCCACACAGCTAAAGAAACTCCTTGTTTCTTTATCAATCACCAAAAACCCCAAATCACCCTCTTAATCTGATAAGAATTCAACTCGATCAGTTTCTCCAGACTTGTTATCTGAATTTCATGAGAGGGTTTCTTGGTTTTATAACCAAGTCAGTATTGTAATGTGTTGGACTGTCTTCCCCTATCATTTTACCTCAGCAATCCAGGCAATATTTCAGCTGTACAAGGCCATACAGCAGCACCACACTGCTACAGCACACGATATATTCAATACTTAAACAGGATCAGTTTACACATGTGTAACATCTGCTGCTTGAAACAAAAGCAAAAACATCTTCAGCATGTAGGGCTTGATTCCAACAGTATACTTCATGTAACATTGTCCTACTTAATATCAGTCTCTCTGTATTAGCAAAAACTCTTACGAGTAACGAAGAAGATAACCTGATAGTGCAACAGAGATTAGATTAAATTTATCCTGGGCAATTGATAACATAACTGGAGGTATTTGCATGTATGGTAGCATTTTTATGAAACACTATGCACTTAAAGTCCAAAAACATGACTTACAAATCTATACTTTAAAACCTAGACATCTTATGGCCCAACAATTACATAAGTTTCAGGAGTGTATAAGTAAAATTGCAACAGAAACTTGCAATGAATGATAACTTCATGTTTCATAATAACTTAAAAGATGACTGGAATTATCAGATGTAGCAACAAACATTTCAAGGAAACTGATGATTTCTAAGCATCTCTGGACAATGACCTGGACAGTGGACTATTATAACATATAGCCTTTTACCACATCGACAACTTATTCCTATACACATCCTTACTTTTTGAGGAGGTAAAAGCCCTAGCTTTTCATCGAAAATTTTCCATCCTGTCACCTTTTCCTTCACATGTGGCACATACAGAAGAAATTCCACAGCTCAAATTCAATGGATGTTTCTCTAAAAGCTCAACAACGAACTTGACCTTCGACCTATCTAGACCAAATCCTGATCAAAGCAGAACCCATCCTAGAGATGGAATATGAAAGGTTTAATGAATATTGCATTAATATATTTTTGGCCAGTAGCATTTTCTTCTATTTTGTGACCTTCACCTTTGACATTTTCATGATGAACCAAATGAATTCTTCACTGCCAGATGGAAGAAGTCCATCAAAGGATAAACTCAAATCAATCAATAACTTTCTGTAACATCAAGAGAGAATAAATCACAAGCAGTGGTCAAATTTCAACAAAAACTAAAAGCAGTCCATTTCAAGGGGCTTCAAACAATAACCCCAAACAATGACGATTATGAAACAAAAATGAAGTCATAACTCATGAATCATAAAAACAGTTTCCACATGTTTAAAGGTTAAGTAAAAAATGGTCGGATTTACTTTGTGTCCTGTGTGTGGAATTGTTTCCAAACACACAAAGTTGGCACTGCCACAAAGCTATGCATATCACTGGATGGTGGTATCTACTAGATTTCATGCCATGCGCACCACTGACACCATCTTCATAGTTCATACATCTCATTGTCTCACAAAACAGTTGTTACATTACAAAAAAAAGTTTTGAAGTTAGTTCAAGAGTCAAAAGTCAATAACCAAAAAGCCTATCCACAGTAATAACATATGACTTATCTTGGCAAACAATCAAACTCAAGAATTTTCTACAAGCTCAAAAAGATATCTGCAACATGCAGTAGATTGCTCAAGAGTGTTCAAGCGAATAAAAATATGTTCTCTGCTTTATGAGGAATCTTATCAGAAACGTCTAAAAATCTAACCCAGAGAATCACACTTCATAAAACTGTAGAGGTTTGTAAGTAATGCTGATATGTAATCACCATTCCGTCTTGACAACGCATGAAGTGATGTAACCCAAGGTCAAATATTTTCCGCCGGATGGTTACAGGAGATTATCTTGAAAACAAAGTCATTAAATGATAAGAGGCCACCTCCCAGGGTGAATATGAGACATGACGAGGCTCCTGATACAGGTAGGATGTTCAGGTAACTGTACCTCACATTCCTTGCCTGGGGCTCCACTGCATGGGAGTTCATCTCATCTGGATAACACCGATATCACAGTTCATATCTACACCATTATCCGTCGTTCCCTGCTGCAGATTACTGCCAAAAGGACAAATTCATAATTCATTTATGATATCTGATAACACACGAGGCATGTAACTATGAACCCGAAGGGAATCTGTGCCAGAAAACAAGTCCCAGCTACATTTAAAGTTCAGGAGGCTATTGAATGGATTGGGTGGCCAGGCTAAATAGCTTGGTTGATTGCATACCATCACATGCTCATGATATTAATCACTGGTTTGTCTAGGCTTTATTATGATCAGGCTGAGGTAATACCGGTACAGTTGCGATCTTCATTAGTGTAACATAAACAAAACAAGGCATACTAATGACTCAACAGAAAGAATGGGACAAGATTTCAAATTTATTTAAATCATGATATTCAGGATTTATTTTTTTGCCAGGAGTCAAGAAAACCTTTCCTTACCTCTGACATAACACACGATAATATGCACAGATTAGTGACTGCCACAAAATGTTTAAGGTAAATTTTACATAAAATGCATTAAAGTAACAAAACAACATCCTCTGAGATCCTAAAAGCAGTGTTCGTGGTAGGAAAAAAAGCTTTGTGTTCCTAAAACGCATAGCTCCAAGAATTGTGACGTGTGCATGCACTGCAGGTGTATGCCCAAGCCAGAGAGCGGCGAGGTCTCCGAGTGGGGTACTTGGTCCCCTTGTAAAAATTTTGAAATTTAGACGTCATGTCCTCCCATTTTAGAGCATGTTGTCATCATTCGCAAGTCAAATTAGCTGAGAGAAACTTTATTTTATTTTGTTGTTTTCTTGGGCAAAATACATTTTTTGGTTTACTTGTTCCCAGGACACAAAATGCTTTGCGGACAGGTAGAAAACATTGTGCATGAAATGTAGATTTATTTGCGTGAAACACGCAGGTTTTTGCGTTAACGCGAACACTTCTAAAAGACTGCCAAGATACTAAAGCCTTGCTCACTGCACATTCAACAGAGCATTCAACCATATTTCCAAGCATACTGACTCTACACATGCCAACACAGTGGAACAGTATCAATCATCAAGACCTCAAATGATGCAGCCTGCTTCCTCACATCGAAATTCTTTAAGTCCAGTTAGCCACAGTTCCATAGTAACCCATCAAGCATCACTTGACCACTACCAACATACACTGACCCAGAGCTGACCTCGCTGAGGACTTGAACAGGGAGTCTTATTGAACATCCCCTCTAGACCAAATATAGCCCAATCTGGCCACAATATTACCATAATCTACCGGCTCGAGACTCTCAGTCAAGGATTACGGTAATCATGACAAAGTTGACACCAGATTAGACGAGGTTCCGGGCCTTCCATAACAGTCTGGCTACAGGGAGACACAAGAGGAAATTGCCACGGTCCTTGTACTTAGTAGAGGCTGGAACTGAATTGTAAGTGTCGGTACTACTCTGGTTGTAAGCCGCCCAGTGATGTATTGTGGGAAACTTGTGTGGTGGTGGAACGGCCAAGTAAATGTATTGTGACACACTCAAGTAAATACTGTTCAACATGAAATCAGCTCCTTCATACACTAGGTTCTATGTGTTGGGGAATAGTTAATTGGGTTTGGCCTGACCAATAGGTTGTGGTTATCACTGCTCCGATGTGTCTCCACATGAAGCAGACAGTGTATTGCTTGATCATATTCTCCGCGAACTGAGTTATCTGGTCTCTTGAAAGCCTGTTGAGGGTGGTCTAGGGAATTGAATGTTTTCTTCCCATACAAAACATCCATATTTGATTCTACGCCTAAGTACAAGACGTGCAGATTGTTAGGCTGGTTTATTTTGAACTGTCCATCAAGTGAGAGAGTGAGTGAATGAGTTGGGTTTTAGGCCACTTTAAGCAATATTCCAGCAATATCAAGGCAGAGGACACCAGATATTGGCTTCACACATTGTGCCCATGTGGGGATTTGAACCCGGGTCGTCAGCGTGACGAGCTGACACTTTAACCATTAGTCTACCCCACCGCCCACTGACCATCAAGACTGTCATCCAAATTTGGTAATGGGATAGGGGAATGTGTTACCAAAAGTTGACAAAAACTTTTTCAAAATACAAAAGTATAAGTACCTTATTAATCTGTTTCCCAGACCTGTGAGAATAAATGAATGAAGGAGCCCAACTGAAGTTAAGAATGATTGGGTAAGTCTTGATTGCCTCAGATGTAGGATGAAATTAAGAATTGTTCTGACGTCCTTCTGGATTACATTTTTCTTTGTTTGTAGATGCACAATTTATAAGATGAAAACTTAATTAAATGTGAGTTTACTGCTGTATGTGAAGAACAGTTTGATGCCATATGCACTGAGAAATACATTGGCCTAAGTACCTGAGAGCCCCAGAGTCAGTAATAAATATTCTCTTAACAGGTATTAAAATGGAGATCCCACAGATTACTGATTATTTGAAAGGGATGAAATACATAATTGGCATATCCTAAAACCACATTGACTCACACTCAGACAGAACAGCCCCTTTAAACTTGGATTCCTAACAAACTGTGCATGGGATTGCAAGATTACAGTGGTATCAGTGGCACCTGATTAAGCATAGGCGATGACACGTCAAGCATCACAATCCTAGCAAATCAAGAACCCATAGATGACTTGTGGTGAAACACCTTGCACGCTGGCCGCCATGACCTCCTGCAGGTACACAGTGTCTTCCTAGTATAAGACAAAATATTATGGATGTCAACTTCTTCTTTCTTGTATACACAACGTTTCTGGGCTATTCCTTGCCCCTTCGTCAGGTGAATGACCTGCTACGACTGTCGTATGTCTATGTTACAGTATGGGAGTTACGATCACCTTAGTGATATGACTGTCGTAAGTCTATGTTACAGTATGGGAGTTATGATCACCTTAGTGCTATGACTGTGGTATGTCTATGTTAAAGTTTTGGAGTTACGATCACCTTAGCGCTATGACTGTCGTATGTCTATGTTAAAGTATGGAAGTTACGATCACCTTAGCTCTACGACTGTCGTAAGTCTATGTTAAAGTATGGGAGTTACGATCACCTTAGCACTCATAACTATGTTAAAGTATGTCGTATGTTAAAGTCTGGGATGTTAAAGTAAGTCTATGTTAAAGTATGGGAGTTACGATCACCTTAGCACTACGATTGCTTTGTGAAACGTCCATCCACACAAAACTTGACAACATAAACATCCCATATATTATCATGACTATAGATTGATGGTAATGTTATGTATATACTATATGTTTGTGGAAGACTATCTGGCCAGATGCTGCCTGTGTGAATAATGTTTCATTCAAAGGTAAATGAGTTAGCAATTACAAGATCATCTCACCATCATGGCCAACATACACACTGGGCTGCCATTCTGATGAACTGGATCTTAATTGTGAGGAAGTAATTTGCCAGATATTACTGAAAATTATTCCCATTTAACTGGTAATCTTTTTCATCTATTTCGCTGTAATTGCCAGCAAGCTTATTAAAAATTAATGTCTTTTGTGAGATAATGGCTGAGTTTGCCAAACGCCCTATTTTGAACATTAGGAGAAAATGAGTCTGCAAGTCCATCTCATTAAGAAAGTAGGCCCTGGTTCCATGAAGTGACCCCAACTTGTACAGCTTGTCCAGGCATGTATGGTGACCAGAGACTATGGTCAAGGTTCCTGACAAGGGTGGTGATTTAGTCATGAGTAGGGCTGTTAGGATTCACTTGTGTATTCGGTGACTTGAACCGTATCCCTTCATGAATTAAATTCATTATTCGTGATCACTATCATTGAAAATTTCTGAATTTCTGAAGGAGTGTTTTACTTGAATTTGAATGTTATTTATCAAAACACGATAAAATGGAATGGAAATTATCCACATAAGTCAATGATTCAATATCATTGTCAACACTGTTATATATTCTAATTTGCCAGTAATTTGGTCACTGGTCATTGTCAGGATAAATTATGCTGTTAACATGATAAACATGGCCAGGGATTGGGAAAGGCAGGGGCCATGGGCCATTTTGCATGTTAGAATAAAAAATGGCCCATTAATATTTTGAAGTTTACTATTGATACAAGGGCAGTGGCTCATTCTAAATTCAGAAAATGGCTAATAATCTTGAAAATGGCCCATTGTCAAAGTTTTCTATCCCAATCCCTGATGGCAAATAATGTATTTGTTATGTAACTGTTTCACTGAATATATATTACCTGCTGACTTGAACTTGTATTTTTTAAACAATATTCCATACACAATACAGCATGACATGTGGGGTGACAGCATCAAATGATGAAAATCTTTGACGCTGTATCACTTTTATAAAACCCACTCACACAGGTATTATGACAAACCTACTAACCATCAGCACAAATCATGATTCAAATCCAAGGGATATAACTCTGCCCAGTGAACCACTGTGCCCTAGATGGCTGGGCCAACCGTGTCCTAGACTTGCACAAGTCTCTAAGGTAATAATTATTAGTTTAAATGGTAATATTTAAAAATAATATATATAAATAACAAAGTAGGGTCCTTAGATGTAGACTTGCCTCTTTAAAGGGTAGAATTACTATACATCCTTGGGTTTAGTATTCAGTACAGCCTTGTCCCATAACCGTGTCCCACAACCCAAGGATATCTGAAGAATGAGGTCCGATTATTTCATTTTTATAATTATTTCATTGCTTTACAGCAGCATTACTCAGTAAAATCTGGTGCTTGTGAAAGTGACTTTTAGTCCTGTTACACATGTTACATAAACCCATTAGCAAGTGTCATGAATGAGAGACACAACACAATTTCAGATGTTAGCTAAGAACTGTGTCTACACAAGACTATAATGCAGAGTGAAACACACACAGTAATTCCGATGGCAGCACTATTGGAAACCAAACAAGTGGGTGATCAAGTATTTTACCTGATACCATTGTCAACACTGGGGACAATATTACCATTATGCCTTTATAATCTAGCTATGGCAATAGAATGTCCAGACATTGTCTGAGAATATACACGTGGGTCATCCGGCCGAGCCAGCCATCATGTCATAATGACTGATGTGGAGTCACTTATTCCCCACTTCACAATCATGTCTGTTTTCACTCAGAATGACCATATTATCCCACGTCTGCTGGCGGCCACAAGATAATTGTAACCAAAAAAATTTCACCAAAAATAAATCTGTGCACATCAGGAGTAATGATAGATTTGTTACAAGTGTCATATCCTGAGTATGCTGGAATTCCCATGGACGTCTGCTCTGATCTGAGACACACAATAATGGCATCATCTACAGGAAAACTACTAATGTTGCTGTTACTCAGACAGTACAAATCAGGATCTATTGGCCCCGTGGGTCAGTTATGCTAAAAGCATTGAACACCATAAAAGCATTGAACACCACACTATCAATATAAATTTTCATTATAAAAATTGATCTGTGTTTGGTTAAAGCTCAACACCTTAGTACTAGTCCATTTTCCACAATCAAAATATGTCTTTAACCATCCCTTAGTGATCATTCTAAGTCACGTGACAAGCAAACGGTGGCAAAATATCAGTCAATTGTTTTGTCTTATTTTAGACTAGCTTTTCATGGATGTCTAAATTATACAATGTTATCTTCCCTTGCTAAACTTGTGTGAAATAGCTCTTATATGGTACAACTCTGAAGAAAATAAGTCATGAAAATGAGATTCTGATAACACTCTAGTCGGTCTCACGTCCCTGAAACACACTATTTTCCCTACTGATCCTCCCAACTCACACTGCAGTCCTTTTTGATTTAAATGGGTTTATTTGTCATTATCAAAATTATATATATTCAGGGACTTAACATTAGTCTAATAACACTCATGCAAAACCTTCATTTTTAAATCTTCTCATTAAACACAAATATAGATTACCAATTTCAGAAGAGATACTGTTACAATATTTGCCTAGTAACTCCTCCAGAAGAGAAACAGGTTCACACCAAAGTGACAACAGGAATTTAGCCTTTGTGAAATAAGGGGTGACAATTAGTTGGCCTTACACAGAAATGTCAGCTTCAATCATGGTGTCCCTCCAACAGAAGCAGTTTCTAAAGACACGTTCCTGACTGAACAGCCATGATGGGAAATGACACAGGCCCGATGATGTTGGCACATTGTTGCATGTGCATGATGTCGGGTCACAACAGTCTGATATTTACAGCATCGCATACACCAGGAAGGTTTGTTATTGAGCCTTCAAAGTTCAACCGAATTTCTTATCCCCAACATGCCTTGAAATATGATAACAAAAGAATCTTGAGAAATGTCACGCAACTGATTATGACTCAGTGTTGAGGAGATTGTGGAGGTGTCTGATGTGATAAGTAGGTTAAAGAAACATTTTCTTAACAACTGAAAATCAGAAGGAAATTGGAAGAGACATGACAGTTTTTCATATAAGTTATAAAATATTAAAAACATATTTCAGAAAGCTTCAAGGCTATAATGGGTTTTGATCATGTTAATGTTACAATAAGTTGTGTTTGTGAGGTGAAGTCTGTGTCTCACGGAGGAGTCAGCATGGCTACGGCAAACTTTAATTCTTGTGTATGATGTTAAACTAAAAACATGAACCACAACACATGTTGACATTCAGGATGCTAATTGAATACATTCAGGATGCTATTCAGTTCTCTCTGGATGACACATAATACATTGCGGTCCTGTAATGGAAACCTTTAGGTAGGCCTAACTATAGAAGCTGTGGCAAGCCAAGTGAGCGGGTGAGTGAGTGAGTGAGTGGATGGGTGGGTGGGTGGGTGAGTGAATGGGTGAGTGAGTCAGTGAGTGGGTAAGTGAGTGAGTTATGCACGACTATATCTATATGTGCTGGTGACTTGACATTGATGTCACAATGGTTCCAGGCAACAAACAATGCATAATCCAAGTGTGGCCCATGGTTCAACATTTAATGGCAGCTCACATCAACCAAAATCATTTCTAGCAATAGTGGGAGGGTAGTGAGTGAGTGAGTGAGTGAGAGAGAAAGTGAGAGAGAGAGTGAGTGAGCACATATGAAATGATAACACCATTGAGTCTAGTGGTAAGATAGTGAGTTGGTGAGCAAATGAGTGAGTGAAAGTGAAGTGAGTGGGCACAGTGAGCAAACATTTCATGTATTTTAACGCCACGGAGAGTAAAATTCCAAGAGTTTCAAACGAGCCTGTAAGTAATAAACCAATGGTCAATATTATGATGAATGTGCCATATTTTTGGGTAAAAGCTACCCAACCATCAAAGTAAGGATGGCAAAAGGACAACTGGGTTGGGACAAAATATACCCTAGAATATCTTGGGTGAGTGAGTGAGCTTAGTTTTATGCTGCTTTTATCAATATTCCAGCAATATCATGGCGGGGGACACCAGGAAAGGGCCTCACACATTGTACCCATGGGCAATCGAACCCAGGTCTTTGATGTGATGAACGAACAATTTAACCACTAGGCTACTCCACCACCCCAAAAATCTGTTGGGGAAGGGGCTAGTGTATATCGTAGTCGATGTCAAACATTTTCTGCTTGTTGATGAAGCTGATACACGGATGCTGGTCATCATCCTCCACACTGAGTGGGATCCAGTCACAAGGACGATTCAATTCATGCTGCGATATGAGTCATCATATAAACACATGCACAGTAACGCTTGATGATCACCAGCTTCAGATTTGCATATGTACTGTTTGGTCTATAGGTCTCATGCATATTTCCACTGGTGAAGTTTTCAAATCTCGAGAAAAAATATATTAATATCTCCAGGGATTAGTCTGGAACTGCTCAGATTCCAATATTCATCCCCAAGTCTCCAGCTAATGTCAGTTCAATTTTCCCAATCGGAATTAAACAAGAGTCATCAGGAGGTGACATGTCCCCCACTCTGGTGCAGTTCGGAAATGGAGTCTGGCGACTTACACTCGGTTTGGCTCGTTGCCACTGGATACCTTCAATTCAGTCAAGAAGAAAAATAATAGTGTTTGGTATATTTAGAAATCCCAAATAACCGAGAGGCACCAGCTCACCACCAGGAATATGAGTAGCAAATCTATATTCAACAGTTTGAGAATTCTTTCTGGAAACAAAGATTATCCTGAACTTCAGAATAAATCCAACCTGTTGCCATGTAAACGTCAAAACTGTCAAAAGGCACAAGTATACCACTTGACAGATAAGTAGAGCAAGTTTCATCAAGAAACATTTACCGGTATCAGTTTTGATCTCTGCTATGGCTACCCTTTTCTTCATCGCATATGTAGTGGTCTCCAGTAACCAATGCTTGTCATAAGAGGCGACTACTAGGATTGGGTGGTCAGGCTCGCTGACTTGTTTAACACTGTTATTACATCCCAATTGCATAGATCGATGCTCATGATGTTAATAACAGGATTGTGTGGTCCAGACTCGATTATTTACAGACCGCCGCCACATAGCTGGAAAACTGCTGAGTGTGGCGTTAATCAAACAAAACAAAATCTCCTCTGTGACTAAATGTTTCCTATATGCTGGAAATAAATACTTCTTGCTTTCTGGACGTATTATCAGTGCACCACCTTCATAATGGCAGTCCACAACTACAGCCACTAGTTATGGTCAGTTAGAATCTGTGAAACATCTTTCGGCAGTTATCTGAGCCAATATCAGTCCGGACATTCAACACTAAACTCAAAATCATGCCAATAGACGTTTGAGCAATTATAACTCAACTTTAAAGTCCATGCCAGGGCTGTGATTATTTTAAAGTTACGTCTCTATTCTTGGCCAACAGCTGGATTAGGACTGTCTCACTCACCACCCACACATTCATCCAGAAGATCATACCAGTTTGACAAAATACATCTTGATCTTGTGCCTTATGACAAACCGGTGTAAATCCATCCAGAATAACCCAGATCAACAGTGCATCTGCGTCACATTACCAGTCCAAAAACTACTCGAAACCCTTCCTTTCCTCATCTCCATCAATACTGTATCAGCAATAATTACCCCAAACTGGGCACGATACCCATAGTCTTCCCGCCTCAGCAACCACCGAACATAAATCCATCAACTTTCCACCCACAACTGAGTATCAATTTGTGGACAAGATAGCCGAGTCCCCAAGGAGAAAAGAATAGTGAATATTGCATTAGGAGAGGAAAAAATGTGAAATAAATCTTGTTGAGAGCTAAAATAGTCTGCAATTGTCCAGACAAGTATTACTTGAGCAGACCCAATCTCAACTAGCCAAGACGTTTTTTCACACCGGTTGTCAATATTGGAACTCAGTTATCAGCAGAAGGAATGATTGAACACCTCGAGACCTCAGGCTACACGAACCAGCTTCTTGTCTTCTCCCCAATCAGTGTCTTCTGAACATTGTCAGATTTAAAGGGTTGTTTTAGTCAGGTGTTTATTTCTGAGTTACAAATTCTTAATCTCTTGAAACAGAACAATGTAAAATGTCACCGTTTCCCATTTATTATTCAGTGTGTAGCCAGTCATTGTTTTCCAGTTTCACTTGAAGAATCGTTCTTCTCCAGTCAACCATGACACATTTCACATTACTTATAATGATTACTTGGGACATCAGGGTAATTACAAACTGCATCCCATTCTTGTCTAAAGATTTCTACACACACACACACACGCACACACGCACGCACACACACACACACACACACACACACACACGCACGCACACTACAGCTTTCCATTTTTCTGTCTCTTCTGAGTGAGTGAGTGAGTGAGTGAGCAAGTGGGTGAGTGAGTGAGTGAGGGTGGGTTAACAAGCGAGCAAGAGAGTGAGAAAGTGAGTTTAATATTACTTTGAAAAGTACATCAGCCCTATTACTGCTAGTCTATATTACAGACCCTGAAACAAATATATCCAAGAAGGCACATGCAAGTTTAGAACATGTGGCAAGCCTAGATTTCCAGTTTCTGAAAATGAAGAAAGTCTCAGGGCTCCTTTACATTATATCTATCTTTTTCTTAATTATGAACAGGTTTTTTTTCTGTAAAATATGTCCATTTCAGAGACTAGTTGTTAGTCTATAATACTGTCTCAGGTTAATGATACTGGTTGCAAGAAGTTCACCACTTTTTTTAAACCAACATGCATGTATTTTGTGCCAACATGTCAGGAATCATTATTTGGTGAATCTGGAATTTGAACCCAGGATTCTAGCATGCCTAAGGGACGCAACTCTGCACAGTGATTTGCAGTTCCTTTCACAACAAGCCACCCTTCCATCTTCTAAAGGCAAGGCAGTGTTTTCAATCACTGTGCTATTCCCACATAAAGAAAAATTATTCAACTTTTCCAACCCACATTGAGAAAAAAAATACTTTTCGTAGTGTCAGTCTTTATCAAGGCGGGATCATATGCAACATAGCTGAAATTAATAACCGGTCCATTAAGGGGATGTTGTCAGCAGATTGATGAGGCTGAAAAAATGATGGGTTGAGAGTGCAGTTACTTTCTCTTCTCAAACTGATCTCAAGTGACAACGGTTTGGAAATATTTTTCATGAAAGTCAAGCCAATTACGACTCTGTTCACTTAAAAATTTCACATTTTGCTTAACAAGTAAATCTGCTCTTGCTATTATTTAACTAATCTGAATTAGTGTGCATGCTATGACTTTCAATATTAGTGAATGAGTATGGTTTTACGCCTCTTTTAGCAATATTCCAGCCATATCACAGCAGGGGACACTAGAAATGGGCTTCACATATTCTACCCACTGAGGAATCAAACTCGGGTCTTTGGCGTGATGATCGAACACCTGAACCACTAGGCTCCCCCACCGCCAGGGTTTTACATGACGCGTGATTCCTGCGTATTTGACGCAACAATTCTGTAAACGACTCTCAAAATAGTACCATGCGGGTCAAGCTTGACGCAAGTTTTATGGGTGGCCCTCACAATTCAGTTCAATAAAATCGATTTGATAAGCAAAAAATGATATTGTTCGATGATAGTTTGACTTTTACAGAGCTGTCAGATTGTTCCAGAGAACTCAGAGGAGACAGTAATCCTGGCTGTTTGAATTGAACAATGCTGTAGTTTCATTTGGTGGTGTGACATACACAGTTACATACTAAGAATGATTAACACAAAGAAATATTAAAATTTTCATGACTCCCAAATATTGAAAATGACTCCAAAAAATAAATATTGTGAGTCACCATGACTCCCATTTTAAAACGTCTGTGCAAAACCCTGCCCACCGCCCCTTTCAATGTTAACTAAATGTAGTTATAAAAATTACAGAAAAATATTATTAATACAGCTTCACTGGACTTATGACAGGACCCTGATGTCATTTTGTAAAACTACAGTACTATTTTGTTAAACAAGAAGCAAGACCAGGCACACTGCTTTTGCTTCATGAATATAGTTAAAGAAAATAGTAGGAGTATGGGGCAAACATTAGCATTGATCATAAATGTTTTGGTTGATTGGAACATAATTTTTCAAATAAATAACAAAGAGGCACAAAATTCAAAATGAGCATATTTTCATTCAATCACAGCTACTTCTATTAATATATGCTTTAAACAGGTCAGGAATTTAGTGCAAATTGTTGGCAAAATATAATTTTCTTCATGTTTTACAACACAGCTGTTCACCGAACATGATCGATGTCCTGGAAAATAATTGTGTTGTAATTCTTCGAAAATAAAAAACACACAAGGAGTTAAGATCCCCAGACGATCAGACAAAATATTTTCTGTCCCTCATGAAAAGTCAAATCCAGATGCCACAGAACTCTCTTCCAGTATATAAAATTGTCAGTCCCTTATCTTCAACATAAGTGTGTACTCCTGAAGCCCCATCCGTCACTCTGACTCCCCACAACAGACATCCCCAGCACCCACCCTGACCTGCTCAGGTGACCTTCCCCTTCAAGTCGGTTCTGTCTCCCATTACATGCACAACGCCTGCATTCCGACCTAGTGATATTTACAAAGTTATTTCCATAAAACATGCACATTGTATTCTGGTGTACATGTGCACGTACAGATCTCAGCATACAAAGCTGAGAGGTCAGTTGAAGACAACCAGTAGAATGCTGTAGGCGAGATGTTGCCCAACAGACATTTCACTCAAGCTGTGTAAATGTGAGGCTTTTGCCCGTCTTATCAGTCACGAAAACTATCAATATCTTAACTACTGTAAGAACATTAAGTTTCTTTAGTGTTGCTCATTTCAAAAGCTATTCAAATCATTTCTTTGAATTTTGGTCTTGTATAATAGGTAGTCACACTAAACACATCAAGTTTTAAAAATGTTGAAATTCTCTCCATAAATTTAAACTTTTAAAAATACTTGGTCATTGTTTTGTATGAAAGTTTCTTCAGCCTTCTTTATGTCAAAAGGTAGTGATACATTACATCTTAGCTGTTCATAAATGATTAACCAAATCTTCAAAATTTAAATCGTTAGAGATAATATCATTGACATGCAAAGTTCTTAATTAGTTACTCCCAAATTATTACTATTTCAATATCATAATCATTTTCTCATCAGGGAAATGCTTTCTATGAAAAGCAACATGTCCTCATCAAAAAAGTTTGGTTATCCATCAATCTATCATTACAACTACTTCATAATATTCCATGTCCAGTCCAGCGTATATCTGGAACAATGATGTCTAGATAATGAAGGTAACATCTGTATGTGTTCTCAAATGATGTGAAAAGTAACAAGCCTGATCATGAATACATAACATGTTTATCCATGATATACTATACTAATATCATTATGAAAGGTGAGGACAGCCTCTGTGGTGTAGTGGTTAGAGCGTCCGCCCGGAGAGCGGAAGGCCGCGGGTTCGATCCCCGACCGCATCACACCAAAAGACGTTAAAATATGGTACTTGTTGGTCCCTGCCTGGCTTTCGGCATTAATGGGTACAACAAGGACTGGTCGGCTCGGAGTCAGTATAATGTGTCTGAGTGGGGTATTCATGCTTCACTGCGGCATGGTATCTCAGTGGGCTAGCACTATAAAACCAGCTTCAGTCTGGGCTAGTACAAGCAGCCACACATACACACACACACACGCATGCACGTCATCATATGAGCGAAATATTCTCAAGCACGACGTTAAACCCAATTTCACCTCACCTATGATAGGTGTGTTTACCAAATTAGAACATACAAACACCGGAACAACACTTCGCTCAATATGATTATCATCAAAATATAAATGTTGTGTTGTAAATATACTAAGGGGAAAAAATAAGGGATCACATGAAAGGCTACAAGTGTTCCCTTTTTTTCCAGGTTTCTTCACAAGCTGTTCGGTACAAAGCTTGTGAAGAAAACCTGGAAAAAAAATAAAGGAACACTTGTGCCTTCATGTGATCCCTTATTTTTTCCCCCCTCGGTATATTTTTACTGAATATTATACAAACTTTTGACAAGAAAATCTGATCAGAATACAAACTGATCTTAAACTATATCTATATTTCAAAAAGATATGATTCATTATAATTTCAATTTTTCTTAAGTTTCCAACATATATTTCTCCATAAAGATCACAAAAACAAGTATAAGTGTTTATAGAAACAAGCATGACTACAAAATCGTAAGAACATCCAGATTACTTTGAAAGTAGAATAAATCATACATTCGTAAATATGACCCCCCAAAACAATAAGTACATTATTTGAAAGCATAATTACCATATTTGCCTTCAACCAGTTCATGATGCATCACATCAAAGTTTCTCGGGACAAAGAGTCGAAAGCAGCATTCAGACTCCCAACTATCCACTGTTAGAGAGTTTTATGTTCATATTGTCTACCAGATTGTCAACTTTGATATTTGGCAGCAGCTCTGGTTTGAATTTCCTTCAGTCCATGGCAGTGCCATCATCTAATTCATTACACAATTATCTGGAGAGATATAATTACAGATGTACAATAGAGATGCTGACTTTTATATAACCCCTGCTCAGCTGTTCCTGTTGCTCATAGTGCTGGGAATACCTGGCAGCTGGTCAGAATTGCATCCATATCATCACTTTGTCATCCTTTGTCTCAGAAAAACATATGTACAATTGGAAGCACAATGTGCACTCATACCAGTGTTAGACGTAAGTTTTTCCAAATGTTCTCCGACCATGACTTCCCTCCGCTGTGTGGCCAGGAAATGAAAGGCTGTTCAGACTGGAGATAAACATTTAGATGGAGACAATGGCGTTTAAATGTTTTTTTGTGACTTCATCGAATTTTGATTTGACATTTTATTACATCATTTCCAAATTTGAAAAAAAGAGTTAGACATTTTGGCTAACGATCAGGCAATGTTCCTGACATTGGTAGAATCTGTCTGGAAGAGTGTGGGAGCTATCTGAATTGCCGTGTGATAATCTGTATTCAATGTGTGAAATTCAATTATCAGAATTTTGTGCAGAGCTATTAAACATTAATATAATTAAACATTTCCAGATATTTCATTGATTATTTCATAACTGGAATATTATTTTGTATTGACAGCATTAGTCACACCAGTCAGAGGTTTCAAATCTCAAGCACTCAAATACTCAATAACACCATCCAATCAGAATTATTTTTTTATAAATGCTGCTTTACGCGACACTCGTCAAATATTCCAGCTATATGGCAGTGGTCTGTAAATAGTCGAGTCTGGACCAGATAATCCAGTGATCAACATCATGATCGTCAATCTACGTAATTGGGATACGATTACAAATGTCAACTAAGTCAGCAAGCCTAACCACCTGATCCCATAAGTCGCCCCTTAGTCTTACGACAAACATGGGTTGCTGAAGACCATTTCTAACTTGGATCTTCACTGGTCCATCCTATCAGAAAACATACAATACTGCAAATACCAAGAGTGAGTGAGTGAGTTTGGTTTTACGCCGCTTTTAGCAATATTCCAGAAATATTACGGCGGGGGACACCAGAAATGGGCTTCACACATTGTACCCATGTGGGAATCGAACCCGGATCTTGCGCTTGACGAGCGAACGCTTTAACCAGTAGGCTACCCCTACGCCCCTGCAATGACCAAGAACAGTCAGTGAACTGTTCACAGCACTCACTTGCTATTTGTACTGGGACATGACGTCTCTCGGCAACACTGTGACATCATGAAACAATGGATGACATATTAATATACTTTCCATGACAACTGATAACCAGACAGAAAACACAATCACAAAAACCAAAGTTGTTCTGATTAAATATTATGAATACTATTCATGTTGCCAATGTGAATGAGTATGTTTTGACACCTGCTCCAGGTTCACCTGGAAGCTGCATCAGACAGTGCACCCACACGGGGAATTGAACCTCGGTCTTCGGTGAGATGACTGAATGCATTAACTACAAGGCTACCCTACAAGGCTACCCTACAAGGCTACCCCACAAGCCCACATCCTTATGTAAAATGGCTAAAAAGTTTGCAAAAAGAAGAATATTCACATTCTGTGAGAAGTCAACGAATATCCAGAAATAACCATTGAACAACATTCTTCACAAGATCAGACTACATCACATGCAACTATTTGTTTTACACTTCTTATCAAGAAAACCCTGTCCTTCAAAGATATAGAAAATAGATAACTTTTTCATAAAATATCTACATGTGGGATTAATGCTATAAGAAAGTCAAACATGTTCAAAGGGAATATTTAAACAAGTGATCAAGAGAGGTGACATGAAAAAGCATTTGCTTTCGTCGCTTCTGTTTGTGGACGTTGTCAAGTGGTCTGTTGTCACTGAAAACACTTAAAATCCTCCGCAGCAACTACTGAAACGTCCACTTGATCCATCCAACTCCTGTCAAGTGACTTCACATACTGGTAACTTTTTCCACACCATGCTCAAGAAACAGCGTCACACACATGTTGCAGATGATAAATATCACACAATGCCAAACTGAGGAAGCAGCTCTTTGAGTTCTAGTAAATGTCAGTAATATCTTCAAGACATAGACACTTATTAAGTTATTAGGTAAATTAAATCTACTAGAACTGGAACAAGAGTAGACACAGGTTTTAGGCTAATATATATATTTTTTTAAAAATTAAAAAATTTCATACAACAAAATACCAGTTAGAGTTAAACATTTTAGTTTGATTAAGTTAATTAGGAGAAATTGGCCAACACATGATGTTTATCGACATTGTAAACACAAAAGTAAACCAAAAGGTCCACACGCGTTTTTGTGTCTGCACTCATTGACATAGAGTACGGGTACAGCAGTGCAATGTCATCAGCCGGCCGTTTCGGCTGTCTCCCATGGTAGCATCTAGAACTGCTCATTTGTGACGTCATGCGGACTTTACGTCACAATATGATTTGAATGACGTCATCTCAGCTGACGACGTAACAATACAATGGTGTGAGCGATGTTTGTATGTATTAATACGCAGCGAATTTCCGGGAATCGAATACCATTTGATCACGATTTTCAACCAATCAGATTAAAGAACACAGTGACTTTTGATTTACAATGGTTGGTAACAATTTTGTTGATAATATTTTTTACATAATACTTAATCAAGTTTATAATATGTTAACTTCTGCCCTATTAACTTGATTCATTATAATGGATCATATCATGTGAGATCTGAAATGTTTCACAACAACTTCGTTCTGCAGTTGTGTACAAAGGGAGACAACTCTGTATCTCAATTCTTCACGCAGACAATCAACACACCCTATGAACATTAGCTTGTGTCCGACACTCATTTTAATATAGAACTGTGTACAACTGCCAGGGTTCCGAGTCTTTCATCATATTCATATTGCTGCTACAGAACTTGAATTTATAGTTTTCAACATAACAATCATAAAGATTGCTTGATTCCCAGCCTACTGATAACTACTGCTATTTTGAAGGAATACAATACCAGTTCTACAGATGTTAGGTACCTATATCTGTTCCATACACAAATGGTTATCAATATCAACTTAAAATTCTGAAATTCAGAAATGATTCCAGAGATAAACAGTGCCGGCTGATGTGGCCATTATGAATTTGCAACATGATGGCAACAAAGTTGTCAACAATTGGTAAGGCTGAGGTATCTGCCCATTTTGGAATCCAAAACAGTTTTAATCATTTCATATATTTTTATTTAGGTTCATATCAAACTACAGAAGAGTGTGTGAGTGTGTGCATGGTTTAATGCTGATAAAACAGTGATATCAGAAACGAGCTACACATTTTACTCATATGGGTATTTGAACTCATGAGTTTCGGCAAGACAAGTGAATGATTTAACCACAAGGCTACCTCAACACCGAACTACAGAAGAAAGAATATATTAAATATATTGCAGTACATTTTGCAATACATGAATCATTACTGCAATAAATTGTAATATGAGATTCATACCATACCTATCATTTATATCAACTAACACACATCTGTGACATCATTCCATTGTTTCATCACACCATTGTTTCAGGAATAGACAGAATATTTTTTGTTTGCTCCCTGTGCTTTGGAAGAAGCTGATCTATTCACTGTCTCAAAGCTCAGCTGCTTAGAATCTTTTGTCAAAATGTGAGTGAGTTTAGTTTTACGCCACGTTTAGCAATATTCCAGCAATATCACCGCCGTGGACACCAGAAATGGGCTTCACACATTTATCAAAATGTAAAAGCAGGGTTGTGTTTTATGCAAGGTGAATATATTTGGAACTCTTCCTTCCCCACAAACAATGGTCTAAAGCTCTATTGATTTAGGAATCGATAGTAAAAGGGACATTATCCTCTACATGCAAATATCTAAAATCCATTGTACCACATTTACAGCAGCAAACGTTTGAACAAGACGAACAGAAATGTCCATGCTTCAAAAGCTTTCGACAAAAGAGCAGCACCTACAGTTTCAGAGTTTCAGATTACTTCAACACAAACAATTCCAATCTGAAACTGTAATACATGTGAATACACAAATATATACAGTGGAACATTTTCATGTCAGTATAATAAACTCACTTGCTTAAGAGCTAGCTGTTACAATGTCTGAATGTGATGCAACTGATATTTTACTTCATTAACAGTTTTTGTATCATAAAAAGGGAAACATCAAGTGAACATCAGAAATTTGATGGGAAAGCATCATCACACAAAAGCACAACGATCCTCCATAAAACTTACTTAGATTATAGAAACTGAGTCATCACATCATGGAGACCCACTTTATATATAAACCTAGTGATTCAGATGAATAAACAAACAAAATCATCACGATTCACCACAAACATATAAAAAAAAAACAACACTTCATGCATGTATTCACCTTCGGCCTCATCAAAACACTTTCCTTCCTCTTCCCACAAAGAATATCGTAGAAAAAATGTCACAAAGGATACACCTTATCTTTGCAAGAGAATTAATCTGATACCTGTGACATTTAGTCCAGCTCAGAAGTAACCCCGACAGAGTGGCCTCCCTTTACAAAGATGTCCAACTGGCTGTCCAGGGTTAAAGTATTCTCCACATGTAGAGAGGCTCCTGGCTCTCTGATAGCACTGAGCACCATATATATATATAGACGAGGTGTGTATGAGGTCTGTGTTTTGTAACCCAGATAACTGCACTGAACACAAGTCTCAGTGTAAACACTGCATCTGTCATACTGTACAACTCTGTGCAGATTCGGAGGCGGAGGTTGTTTGGATAAGATGGTGTGACTATACCCTGGGATGCATAATGTATCAAGGGGGCTTCATGGAAAATCTGCTTGGCACCGGGATAAACTCTATGAGAAATATCATGGGCAAAAACCTTGAAGTTGTGATAATTTGTGCTGTTTTAATGAAGAACTCAGTTAGTTCAAATTTAAAATTTAATCATTATTTATTTATACCACAATTTCAAATGCAACAAATTAACTAAAAAAGGAACAAGTTTACAGCATGGAAAAACAGACCCTTTCAGGAAAGGTAAACAAACAAACACATTGGAAAAAGGTTTAATAATTTTGACAAGGGAATTTTAGACAACAAAAACTCTGAAACAGATTCTTTTTCTATTTTTGTAAGATTTACATGTCTCAAGGCTAAACTTTGAATGGTGAATGAGAGTTATTTTCTTGTAACTAGATTTACTGTATTTTTTCACAATGTTTAATATCTGCAAACCTGAAAAATAGTGCTGGAGCGATTAATCGTAGGATCGGTTAATCGTTCGATCTAAGTCAAAATAAACGATTGTCGATTACAAATAAACTGCAGATCGATAATCGGAAATAATCATTATTTGGATGCACATACATTAAAATGTTTTATTCTACCTTGTCATGTTTTCTTATACTGTACACTCTGGTTGTCATTGCTTGTTTACCAGTTAAACGGAAGCTGTGTACTACACAATTGCACATGCCTCCCCTGTCAGCCAATGGCAATGCTAGATATGTTTAGATTGGGGTGTCCTATTTTGTCATTGAAATACTACGAGTTGTAAAGTGGTCTATAGAAATTATTTAATATTCATGAGCAAACTGTGCAAATCCATTTGTCCAATCATGCAACAGAACGTCACAACACGACCCAGGGATTACAGGTTAGCTGCTTTCTAATTGGCTGAAAGAGGGAATTCTTTGAGTTGCATTTGCATACAAACATGTGACTAACGCAAGGAGGGTAAAATAGAGCTATTTTCAGTTTAATGAATTCACTTGAACTTCCGATACAGTGGTAAATTATAATTCTTCCCAGAATAAATTTTGTGTTTCAACCTTAAGGAAATGTCTTTGTTCACCCTTCAACATAAACAAAAAGTTTTTTTTAAAAATGGCATGCCATGAAAATAAATCCTGAGTTAAAACCAGCTTAGGTCACCTGACTTCGTTAGCGGATCTTGTAAGGTGGATGTCAACTAAGCAGATTAAACATTAATGGCATCTTTGGAGTAAAGATTTAGGATTTTTGTGCATTTGATTATGAGGTAGATATTGCATTAAGGATCCCTGAGATCTCTTGTTTTTGCCTTCGCATGGAAACTTGATTTAAGTAGCATATCGATGTCAGAATCAGAACAACAGCAGGGATTGCCTTGTTGTCATTTGGGATGCTTCTCATGGATTTTCGCACATTTTCGCGCTATAAATTGTAATGACCGATCAAAAACATATAACGATCGGAAACGTAAGACGATAGGATACTTGATGATCCAAAGACGCTGCAAATGTAAGTAACTTGCTGAAGCGTTAACAATTGATACGATGCTGACAACATCCCGAAGTTAGTTCAATAACGAGGTATTTGACTATGAAATGATGGCATCTTTGGAGTAAAGATTTAGGATTTTGTGCATTTGATTATGAGGTAGATATTGCATTAAGGATCCCTGAGTTAAAATAAATCTCTTGTGGGTTTTTTAATACTGTTGCCTACGCATGGAAACTTGATTCGTAGCATATCGATGTCAGAATCAGAACAACAGCAGGGATTGCCTTGTTGTCATTTGGGATGCTTCTCATGGATTTTCGCACATTTTCGCGCTATAAATTGTAATGACCGATCAAAAACATATAACGATCGGAAACGTAAGACGATAGGATACTTGATGATCCAAAGACGCTGCAAATGTAAGTAACTTGCTAGCGTTAACAATTGACACGTGCTGACAACATCCCGGAAGTTAGTTCGCTAACGTAGGTATTTGACTATGAAAGGTCTGTCAAAACTATTATAATCGATCGATTATCGATCTAACACTAGCGATTATCGATCTGACAAAATGTAACGATAACCAGCTCTACTGAAAAATACTTCCACTGATTGACGACTTCCTCCAGATGATCATTAGCCAAAAATGCCATCTTCATTAAAGGCACAATGTTACACATTTTCGACAATTTTTTGGCCTATAATATATATATATATATATTGGGGCATATGCACTCTCTTTAGCTTCCTATTAATGCAATAAGACTTATCATCCCTTACGACTTGCCTGAAATCGATAATTGAAATTGAAACAGATAACACTTGCCATATGGAATGTAAACAATTGCTTCCTACACCGAAAACTGTCATGGAAGCATGACAAATGGACATATTTATGCATAAACATGATATCTGACATTAAATACTCTAAAACAAATAGTGAAATATGATTTTCCAAACTTCCACGGATTCTCTTAACAATGTGAAAAATATATATATACAGAATTTCCAGTTGATGTCAGTTGCACCAATAGAAACAGTCACTACCCCTGTAGTCCGTGACAAACTGCATGTACCTGACTATCTGAAATTTAACAATTTTACAATTTGCTACCATATGTTATCAGTATAGAGTGAGTGAGTTTAGTTTTACGCTACACTCAGCAAAACTTTCAGCTATATGGCCCACGGTCTGTAAATAATCGAGTCTGAACCAGACACTCCAGTGATCAACAGCATGAGCATCGATCTATATAAGAGTGAGTGACTAAGTGAGAATGGTAGCACTTCGCTTTAAGTGATATTTCAGCAATATCGCTGGAATACCTGAAATGGGCTGCAACACACTGTACCCAGGAATTGAACTCAGGTCTTCAGCAAGACAGGCAAACACTTTAACCACAACACCAACATCCTTATCAGTATAAGCAGTTGTTTGCAGGAAATAGACAGGCCAAATGCAATGTGTCAACTTCATTGAAACCATGACAACGGCGTATAGAAGTAATAAGTAACAAATTCAGAGACCTGCATCGCTTCATCCTCTCTCATACCGCAACACTTCCAATCTTCCCTTTGGAGTTTTATTGCATATCAATATGTTTTCTGTACTGCAGTGTAACTCAATATTTACATTATTTCATACGAAAAGATAATGCTAATATATTTCAAAAACATATTCATGTGTCTGACAGGCATTGTTCACTTGAAGCATTTACAGTGCCCAAACGCTACATATAAATGCATTTCGTGCAGAATTTCTTTAAGTTCAGGCTAAAGGTGACATTTTTCAAGATTTTAGTACTAGTAGTCTTCAAGAATTTCTGTCTTTACCATTCCGCCCAACTCTCAATAGTCTGGAAATAAATAGCATTCCAAATCAACTCTACTACAAATATAATACCCATTCTTCCCAGAGTAATTGCCATCCTGAAATTTGATGTCTTTTTTAAGCAAGCAAGTAACACTTTGTCCCTTTCCAAGCACTACAAGTGAATTTCCAATTTCGTCCATGTCCATTCCTCCAGCAACAATGCTTCAAAACGACCAAATCAAAACGAGCAAGAAAATCAATGCCGAAACGACATTCCCTCGCACACAACCGTTGCTGCCAACATGTCTTTGGCAGTGAAACCATTGGAGCCTGTAAACTTAATGCAGTAAATTACAGTTCATTGCTCCGGATGAATTCAGGGCCTTGTAGTTGTATCGATAAAAATACTGTTTGCTTAATATTCTCTTGAAAACGACCATTCGCATTTCCAAGGGGATATAATAAATAGCTAATTAATTTTGCACTGTTGATGGTTTTCAGGAACAAAATCAGAATATTGTGTTAACAAATGTAGAATAAAAGTAGAATTTGGGATTTGGTAAGGTAGTGGTTTGCCAGCATGAAACAAAACAGATATTGGTCCTCTCATATTCATAGAGATCAGAGTGACTGCTTGTGTAGAGCTGATAGTGTGCAAAATAGCCGCTGGCCAGCTAGCCTGTGGCTAGTAAAATTCCAGTTGGGCCAATAAATCTCCACAGCCACTGACCCGACTGGATAGTTAATTTTCATGGGGTTATTTTGTAAATATATCATGCTCTCCGAATTGTTAAGTCATAACACACTTTTAAATCATGCAAGATTATGGCTTGATAAAAATGTTCATCATATTAGCAGCTTAATGATGAAACCAGTGTCTACATTCAAATTTCGGGCTAGTGAATTATTCTGTGGGCTAGTAACTTTCAGGCATATGTGGAAACTATTTCGCACATTGCTGATAGATACACAGGTGATAATGGTAGATATTGCTGGAATATTGCTAAAAGCAGTGTAAAACTAAACTCACTCTGAGCTAGTTATTCGACGCTTTTAGCAATATTCTAGCAATATCATGGTGGGGGGACACCAGAAATGGGATTCACACATTGTACCCGGGTCTTTGATGTGACGAGCCAATGCTTTAACCACTAAGCTACCCCACCACCCCTTACTGCCCTGAACTGACCTAGGTACAGTTGATACATTTCAGAAACATGCCAAGGAAACAATTATTTCCAGGTTCAATCTATAATCAAAACTAAAACCTAATAAGGAAAATGACACACACTCTGTATCTGATCTCAAAGGCTTTAAAAGGATTTTTCATAAAATAAACGATAAATAAATATTTCAACAGTCAAGCCTCAAAGTAGAACTAAAAACTGTTTCATTTATTCGAAACAATATCAAAGCCACAGCAATTCTTGTTAACTTTTAAAGTTTTAAACTCATTTAAATAAATGAAATTTCTACTTGTCTCAACTACATTTAACCAAGTAATACATCATTTCCTGTACAAAATTTTCCACAATTCCCAATACACATTCATAGTTTTGAATTCACTTTTAGCATAGGTGATCAAGTCTGGTTGTATCCAGCATGAGCCTGAATGTACACAAACTGCCGCTATTAGGATCCCTGGTTCGCCTGTAACGATGTGTGAATCTGAGGATCACTACATCATTAATGTTTCAAAAAAAAGGATCATGAC
Source organism: Haliotis rubra (assembly GCF_003918875.1). Lineage (NCBI taxonomy): Eukaryota > Metazoa > Mollusca > Gastropoda > Lepetellida > Haliotidae > Haliotis > Haliotis rubra. Next base: position 1,042,288 of record NW_025767023.1, read on the forward strand.
AAGGGCCCTTAGACTTTCATGCTTTACTTCCACCAATTTTGTACACCATTACTGCAACCAAACACTTTAGCCACTGGTCCAAAGACCATTCAATTTCTTCCAATCTGGTAAACTTTGCCCAACTTGCATATACTACATAAAAGAAGTTTAAGATCCCCCAACATTCAAAGGCTATGTGCCATATATCACTGTTATCAGCCATCTGATTAACAATTGCCACACGAAAATTGTTTGTTAACTTCTTTTTTAGCGTAGCATTAAAAGCTATCAAAAACTTTGCCATTGTATCAGATTGGGCCCTTAGCTAAACTCAATCTGTTGTTTCAGTCTTCAATCTATATTACACACAAAAAGGTAAAAGAACTGACCACCGAGTCTTCCATCTCGTCTTCGGGGTTGTTTACAAGATGAGGTGACTACTCCCACTAATAGAGACTTCACATTCTGGAGGTATCAATCACTCTGAAATAACAGGGTCAGCCAGGTCTACTCGGCCTGCAGCCTCAGGCAGGTGTCCTTACTCATAGTTTTCAATTATAGATTTGTATCCACCATTATGAACAGACCCACCCACTAAACATAACCAGAGGAGAAGGCCAGAAATAGTTCAAGGTAGCCCTTAGAAAACATCCATCAGCCCTGTCAAGTTAATACTCAGGTGAACTGTGGCAATATGGCAATCCTGTTGTCATCAATATCAAAGATGGATGCTTTTAATGTAACCTTTGGGTCTTCTTTGTGAGTCGCTATAGTGTTTAATAAATCTTTCAACCATATTCCAGCAATGTCAGTTAAGAACACCAAACAGGGTCTTCACTTTATATACAGAGGTGGAGTTGGGTTAGCCAAGTGGTTAAAGTGCTCACTCTTCATGACGAAAACTGGTTTGATTCCCCACATGGGTAACATGGATGAGCCCCATTTCTGGAGTCTCTTCCAATGATATTGCTGGAATATTTTGATAACCGAAGTACAACAATAATTGCACACTCACTGCCCATTTGAACAGTCCTAAATGTGATGGAGAAAAGCCTGCAGCACATAAACACTTCACAACTGTAACATATTAGACTTTACATCTAAATATTCACTTTGAACCAAGATTGTTGATGTGGAATACAATTCCATGGCCAGAAATATAGTTAACAGTTCCACATGGCTGCAAACACGATTTGCTTGCAAGGCAATCTAATGGTCAAAGTGGAATTCTACAAGGAAATGGTACTAGTCCATAAAGTTTACTGGTCTCAAGCTAACAACTTATGTGTAACTCTGATCCTGCAATAATCATCACTGAACATGTTGACTATCGACTTTCGCGTATCCCATATGATACATAATCTCATTGTGTCAATGTATATTATTTGGGTCTGGATGACACCTTGCATGATAATCAAAACCCTGCTTGTATCTTGATCTTACAATATTGACACTGACCATGAACAATGGCAATTACTGCAACTTTACAACAACCTTGATCTATGATACTTCATCATGAAATGCCTGGGAATCTGGTAAACGTCAACAACATACGTTTGATCATCAGTTTACAATATTGACACAGCAGTTCCACATTGTCTCTGTAGTAAACTCAAGTTTGTTGCCAGTGTGCAATAACATGCTGCCATATCACCCAACAATCTGACCAAGCCTAGATTCTGATGGGCTCAGGATGACTAAGTCGACCAGTCCATCACCTAATGACAACCCCATCAAGCTTGCCATGAACCTAAGACTTTAGAAGCACGGACAGCAACAGGGTATACGCAGAAAAGCAGCTCTGGCGGCTAAGAGATGCTGCTTTCCTCCTAACATCCATGGCCTCTCCCCACAAATTGATGCTATTAATTCACTTATTGATTTTCTGTTTTCGTTCACAGAGGGGATCCATGCAGTGACTCGTCTGACGAATGATGCTGACTTCATTTACATTCAACAATCAGGTCAAAATGGAGCAAGAGTTATAAAATATTTCGCAATGGGTGACATGAAAGTGAGAAAAAGTGCTGTGAACATTGATTCATTGAAATAAACGTATCCATTTCAAATCCATGGAGACAAGTTAGAACAGCATGAACATGATCAAAATGATATTAAGAATACGAAATCGTCTCTTAAGATATCAATGCTGTTAGCATACAATTGTGTGATTATTGGCGTTTCAATTACTCCTTATCAAATACGTGTCTCTGAAGGAAAAGGATTTGTCGCATCTGACTCAGAAGATGAAACACATACTTGCTCAGACACCAGTTATCACTGAGTAATAGATATATATAGACTCTGTAAAGTGATACCAAATCTAACATTTGAAATTCTAAACAAGAACATTTAATAGATTCTACTTTAGTATTATTATAGTAATGTCTGGACAATCACCAAGAGCACACTTTACTTCTTGTACTCTTATAATGCAGAGTGTGTACAGTGTTTGAATTTACCATGGAAGTCAAAAGGGCCCATCATAACACTTATAGACTATAGGCTAAAAGGATTTTTTTTTTTAAATTTGTGGTGTCAAGATGCAAATGCAGCAAACTAGAACTAGGTTTATAACAAACATGCTTAAAATGAACTGACAGATATAACTGGGTTTCTTTCATTCAGGCCACATTTTACATATTTTTATTGAAATGTGTTTAACAAACTACAGTCAATGTGATCTAAAATTAGTTGTCCCTTTGAGTTTGCTATGATTGCCAAATTACACACCTGTATAATTTATTTTCCTTGGTCTGGGAGACAGGCTATCTATCTCTTTAAAACAAATACGTACAAAATACTTCACCTACACCTCATATTCTTTCATGAAAATCTGGTAACTATTTCTACCATGGTCAGATTAAAAGTCTGAGTGCAAATCTCATCATATCCTCCCTGTACTAATCTGTCATAATCAGATAATGATGATAGCGCTTCCCAATCCCAATCCTAACATACTTAGGCTAATTTCCCAAGGCCTTGACATTTTCATCAATAGTGTGAACTGACAGTGAAAAATAATTTTGCAAGAGCACATACATCCATAAGCCAAACTAAATCCTACAGTCTTAGCAAAGCCTCAGCATGATCGAGAGCACATAGGTTCATACACCTTACCAAACCCAACTGTCTTAACACTGTAATACCATGATCACAGCAGGACTACGGGATGAACTTTCTGTCCATGATTCCATCACATCTACATCCTCCAGAGACATTATCCACAATGGCAGGTGAATTCCCTGAATGTTCTTCCTGGGACACATTATGGGGCCCATAATTGAATACAGATGTACTACAGAAAGGTCACACGACCTTTGGCAACAACCCTTCCACATCACAGCAAAAAGACCAAGGTTACAAGTACTCTTATCATACAAAGAAAGCTGGAATTGAGTTAGGCAGTATGGCTTTAGGATTTATCCTATATAATTTTTAGACTAAAAGGAAACATGACAAAATATTGCACTTGACATGACCATGAATCAATGAATGATTATTTTATTTGTCATAATGCCTATGCCTAACAACATAAGCCAATGTTGGTAAAAGTTGTCAAATGTCTTAAACACTCTTAATTTGGAAATTGAGGTATTACACTTGTAGCTGTATAACATATGCATTTGTAAATTAAATGTATTAATGTGAGCTTACTGTGTAAGGTGTATTCAATTTCTAATCAGCGTAATTCTCAAGCTTATTATTTCAACAAATGTCTGCTGTAATGTTCATGGATTATCATTTAAAATTTCAACTAAACACACTAGACATATTTTAATGTAGGTTCTGCAGAGCACAATATTCCCCTCTTTTCACAAATTATAAAAAAATGTGAGAAGATTATCTCCTTAAATTAGTGTCAACAAAACGATCACTTGATCTCTCTACCAAGTACCAATCACTGCAGCTTACATAACAGTTAATGAGTTGAGTCCTGATATCTGATCTGTATTCAGGACAGTTATCTCGACCAAGTATCTTACAGAGTTGTATGGACTCCAAAATTGGCGAGAATACATTTTGTCGGACCAAGCTATTACAGCGCTTAGAAGCTACTGTGAATGAATCATTGAATGGTGTGAATCTAGAATCCAATCTGGGACTTCTCGTGCCCGGAATACACAACCCGGTCTCCTCTCAATAAACCGACGACACACAGGAAACGACAAGGGACATTGCCTCTGATTCCGTCTCACGGACATGACTGCACATAGGCAGTTGTAGTTGGTTTGACAGCCAAGTGATTTCACGTGGACGAGATCTGTATATGGCGCGAGTCCATTGTTTTTGAAAACGACTAACTTCCGAACCACCTGTCACAGGCATGTTATTGACTGTTTACAAACAAATTGTCAGTTGGGATATAAATTTAAAGAAAGACTTACCTTTGGTGGCTTTGACTATCCTGTTTCTAATAAATGTGCCATTATTTTATCTCACAGAAACCCGCTTTTGTCACAAACACATGAGGGGGAATCCGTTCGGTGAATTCAATCCTCCGCCATTGGGATTACCCTGCCACACTTCCGGGGAATCTGCGCATGCTCGAAACAAATAATGACTGGACCCGAACAAACAAAACATATTTGTGACAACAAGCGTAGTGTTGAGAAACGCCTTTGTTCACAACTGCCTCAAACGTAATCATTAGGATGAACGACAATGAACGAAGGGTGACTCAGTCTAAATAGTACCAATGCACTTTAATCTTACGCATTGTTCTTTCTCATAATGTATGAATTTATTCTGTTTTATTAAGTCAAGTTTGAACGCACATATCGACAAAAAGTACTGCAAGTAAGTGTAAATTTAAACGAAATTCGAAACTGAAACAAACAAAGGGATACTCTCTCTCTCTCTCTCTCTCTCTCTCTCTCTCTCTCTCTCTCTCTCTCTCTCTCTCTCTCTCTCTCTCTCTCTCTCTCTCTCTCTCTCTCTCTCTCTCTCTCTCTCTCTCTCTCTCTCTCTCTCTCTCTCTCTCCTGAGAGGGTACGTAAGTCCCACAACATTCAAAGTAAAATTAAACCTACTACTATTTTAATCGTAGAATATATGTTCCTTTAATTTATGGCTAGATTATCTAACATGCAGGAAGCAAATGTACTGTAAGTCCCCATGGTCCCTAGTATGGTGATCTACCTTCAGTTGTTGGCAATATATAGCCTGCTTTTACCTTGTATTGTCATCTATAGTTAAACTGTTTTAGATTTAATTACTAGTTTTAAATTCGAATCTGTGATAATCTAGTTATTTTACTGTCCTTCGTTGACAGGTTGTTACAGTTTACCATTACTTACTATGTAGAAAATTAATTGTTCTCGTCACGATATGGCTGAAATATTGCCGATGTGACGTTAAATTTTAACTCACTCACCCACTCTTTCTCTCTCTCTCCATACATGTATGTGTATGTATGTATGTATGTATGTATGTATATTCTATATAATATAATATGTATGTATCAAGCACAGAGAGAAAGATAGAGAGACAGAGGGGAGGAAGAGGGAGGGAGAGAATATAGTTATATGTGGGCCTTAGAGTGACATTTCTATAGTTTATGAAACAGACATAGTTTACAGTAGAAGAAAAACGATTCCTAAAGCATATTAATATAATTTAATAAAAAGGAGCCCAGAAGCTTAATTTGTCATGATCAGAAACTGCGGTAAGCTAGACTTGCCACATATTATAGACTTGCATTTGACAGACTAATGTGACCCCGTTTAGTGGGTGTACGTAGGTATTTCGTTTTTTTCCAACTTACGTATGAAAAAAATTCAACGTAACTGGCATTGTGTAATCCTAACTGGTTAAGCTTTAACTGAAAAAAGATACATTGTGCGTAGTCACTGACGGTATATACATGCTCTTTATTATTATAGATGCTGTTAACTTGGGGGTTAACTACAAAAAGGGGAAACTTAGATTGTTTAGAACCATCAAGGGGCCGAGAGGGGCTGGAGATCGTTGTAATATACATACCTCAAGGTCGGTAAGAATTAATAATAATAATAATAATGTGTCCATTTATACAGCACCAAACTCCACACCAGGTATGCTAATCGCGATAACAATCAATAAGGCATTATTGAAGTCCATAGAACTTTTTGTAGGGAAAGGTTTTGAGGTGACGCTTAAAGTTTTCAAGGGTTGGAGACAGCTTCAGGTCATCAGGGAGAGAATTCCAACTGACCGATGCCATGTTCTGGTAAGACTTGTAGCCAAATGATTTGAGGTTCTACTTTAATTAACGGAACACACGAATGTATAGCGAAACTGCATTCTCCAAGGTGCAATCTTACTAAATGGTACCGTTTACACTCACCATACACACTTTCAACACTGAAGGACCGTTTGAAAAAGTCGTATACCTGGTCTTATGAAATATATATTATAACTCATTCAGGACGTCACTTCCTGGTTCGCCTGCAGTAGTCACCGTCCTATGAACTCCCACTCGTGCGTCACGATTACAAACTTACATTTTTGTGTAGTATACATGAGTGGGCGCCAACATGCCATAAATTGTTCAAACCACATTTGTTTTGAGAAAAAGTCACAGTGAGATTTGTCAGTGTTATAATTCAGGCTGTCAGCATCAAAGAATATATATGTGAGTTTCAGCAGATGTATTCATGTTTAAACTCACATGTAATCCTTGTAAGTTATGTAAACTTGTATGTTATAAAAACGATTATATATGGGAATGCTTGAGTATTTAAAAAGCTGTCAAGACTCTCAACTTTAAGAGCTGAAAGTGGGATGAATATAGACTGCTGGGGCTGAGAATGGGGCGCTGTTGGCTGCGACAGATAAGAACAGGGCGCGTCTAAGTTACTGGAGATGAGAATGGGGCGCGTATTTTCAGCAAGAACTGAGAACGAGGCGCATATAGCCAGCAAGAGATGAGAATGGGGCGCGTATTGGCTGCAAGAGATGAGAATGGGGCGTATTGGCTGCAAGAGATGAGAATGGGGCGCGTATTGGCTGCAAGAGATGAGAATGGGGCGCGTATAGGCTGCAAAAGATCAGAATGGGGCGCGTATAGGCTGCAAGAGATGAGGATGGGGCGTATTGGCTGAGATGAGGCGCTTATATCCAGAGAGAACATATTTTCAAAGAGATGAGAATGGGGCGTATTGGCTGCAAGAGATGAGAATGGGGCGCGTATAGGCTGCAAAAGATCAGAATGGGGCGCGTATAGGCTGCAAGAGATGAGGATGGGGCGTATTGGCTGCAAGAGATGAGAATGGGGCGCGTGTTGGCTGCAAGAGATGAGAATGGGGCGCGTATAGGCTGCAAGAGATGATAATGAGGCGCGTATAGGCTGCAAAAGATCAGAATGGGGCGCGTATAGGCTGCAAGAGATTAGGATGGGGCGCGTATAGGCTGCTAGAGATGAGAATGGGGCGCGTATTGGCTGCAAGAGATGAGAATGGGGCGCGTATTGGCTGCAAGAGATGAGAATGGGTCGTATTGGCTGCAAGAGATGAGAATGGGGCGCGTGTTGGCTGCAAGAGATGAGAATGGGGCGCGAGAAAATCTGAAAAGCTGATGGCTACGTTTCCGTGACCACTTCGAGATCGTGTTATTCCGGGACACGCTTACCAAAAGGGACGAGTGTTGGCGAATGGCGTTCTCACATCACCTAAACTGATTGAATTTAGGAACGTATACATTTCCACAGTACAGATAAGTTTCCATTATTCGATGAGAGCAGCTTTCATTTAAAACCGGCTACAACACGTGGCATGTATAGAAGGAAACCTCTCGGGTGCGCCACCAATAAATAATAGGCAGACAAGGGTTGTAAACGTTTTTTAAGGACGTTTATACCAATATAAACGTATTAAAACACAACTACACATATGTGATTTACATGATGATAACGTTCTAGATACAGTATATATCCATACGATATATTACATTTACATTTAGTGGTACATACTGCATTTCAAGTTTTATAAACCCGTGAAGGTCCGGGTTAGAATATTGATCTTCAGCAACCCATGCTTGTCGTAAGAGGCGACTAACGGGATCGGGTGATCAGGCTCGCTGACTTGGTTGACACATGTCATCGGTTCCCAATTGCGCAGATCGATGCTCATGCTGTTGATCACTGGATTGTCTGGTCTAGACTCGATTATTTACAGACCGCCGCCATATAGCTGGAATATTGCTGAGTGTGGCGTAAAACTAAACTCACTCACTCACTCAAGTTTTATATTGATTGTCTATACAACCTCAATTGTTTATTGTTTTCAACAGCATAAACACGAATAATTAACGAACATTATTTCGTGAATGCTACTCTCTTTCAAATAGGTGTGGTATTCGTTATTGGTATTGCAGTTAAACCTCTTAAACCATTCATCAGTAATCCACCGGAATGAAATTGGAAAATGAAAAATGTGTGGTGACGGAATATCCTGTAAAAGGTCCGCGAGCTTCATCGATTGCTAAATGGTTCCATTGCTGCGTGCCATTTCTCATCTGGGTAGACAGGAGCCTAGTGAAAACGATTAACGATCAAGACGAATAACGATTCGTATTTGCTCTATGTCTGTATCTAAAGCAACAAGGGATACCATCAACTCTATATGTCAGACAGAATAAACGATCCATTCAGGAAAGTAGCGTCTTTACTCTTAAAATATATTATTATTAAGAGTCCTTTAGAAGTTAGGGATGCCTGTCGTAAGAGGCGGCTAACGGGATCGGGTGGTCAGGCTCGCTGACTTGGTTGACGCGTGTCATCGTATGGAATTTGCGTAGATCGATGCTCATGATGTTGATCACTGGATTGTATGGTCGAGACTCGATTATTTACAGACAGGCGCCATATAGCGGGGATATTGCTGAATGCTGGTGAACAACGAAACAAACAAACGAAGTATGGGTTTATTACATACAGTCACAATTGCGCAGATCGATGCATATTGTTGATCACTGGATAGCTGGTCCAGACTCGATTATTACAGACCGCCGCCATTAGCTGAGTGCGGCGTAAAACTAAACTCACTCACTATTTACATACATTTCATTTTACCTTTAGGATTCACAATACAAGACCACTGAAGACTCATAGAAATTCCCACAAAAGGCGACTAGCTCATAGCACTCATTCACCCTGGGATATTGTTATCTTATTTAAAAACTACACAGCCTATCTCTGCTTAAGGAATATATGGTTAGATGTATCCCAGCCAAGAACGTTACAGTCAGACCTAAAAACAAACCTTGGTTTGACAGTGAACTTCGGAGAGAAATTAGAAAAAGAGACCGTTTGAGGAAGAGAGCATTTCGAACACTGAATACTTCTGATGTATCTAAATTCAAAAAGCAGAGGAATAAAGTAAACAATCTTAAAAAATTAGCGATTGAAATTTTTTATTCGAATTTAGGTAGTTTTTTTATTTTCTCACACTACTCAATCAGCAGATTACTGGAAGGTTTTTAATTATTTGTTGAAAGGTTCTACTTCATCAGGACCCATTCCCCCTCTCGTAACTGATGATTCCGGAATACCTTCAGCATTTACAGACATTGACAAAGCCCAAACATTGAATAAATATTTTGTATCTGTTTCCAATATCAATGATGAGGGCAAGACTTTGCCACCTGTTAGCCATCGCTGTCCTAACAGCATTACAAGCGTTAGTGTTACTGAAAAGGAAGTATCGGATATGATTAAGACTTTACCAGCAAACAAAGCTAGTGGACCTGATGGTATTAACATGAGAATGTTAAAACGAATTTGTACATCAATAGCTGAACCTCTTTGTTTACTGTATAATATTTCTTTGAGTCTTTCCTTCAGTTTGGAAAACAGGCAATATTACCCCTATTTTTAAGAAAGGAGATAAATCCCTCCCTACTTATTACAGACCCATAAGTTTATTATCTATACTCGGGAATGTTTTTTGGAAAAATAATGTTAAAGCATTTACATAACCATTTCAATAAACATAGCATTGTAAGTAAATTTCAAACAGGTTTTACTACAAACCACTCTACCACATCTCAACTCATTGAAATCTACCACAATATATGTTCAGCTCTAGATACTCATCACCTTTATTGTATGATTTTTTGTGACATTTCAAAGGCCTTTGACAGGGTGTGGCATAAAGGGCTATTGCACAAATGAGAAAATTATGGTATTCGTGGCCATTTACTTAGTTGGTTAACAAACTTTTTATCAGATAGACGACAGAGTGTTTCCATCAATGGTGCATTATCAAAAGAATTAAATGTTACTGCAGGGGTTCCTCAAGGATCTGTCCTTGGTCAAATTTTGTTCCTTGTGTAGATCAATGTTTTACCTGAAACTCTAACAAATGCCACAAGACTGTTTGCCGACGACACTTCAATTGGTGTTGCAGGAAAAGATGCAAAACCATAGAAGCTACTCTTAACTATGATTTAGCAAAATTGAAAGAATGGGCTGACAAATGATAACCCGAACAAGACCAGATTCATGCTTTTTAAAAATGGAAATTGTCCGGAAGTTCCTGACTTGATTTTCAATAATGAACATTTGGAACGTGTACATCAACATAAACACCTCGGTGTCCTCTTTTCAGATAATACAAAATGGTCTCATCATGTATCTGCTGTAATAGAAAAGGCCGCAAAAATTGTTTCCTCATTACGGACGCTAAAGTACGTATTACCTAGATATATCATTTCTAGTATGTACGAAATGTATATTAGGCCTATTTTAGAATATGCATCTGAGGTCTGGGATAATTGCCCTAGCTATATTTGTGATAACCTTGAAATGTTACAACTTGAAGCAGCAAGAATTGTAACCGGATTGCCTAAATTCGCTTCAAGATATACTTTATACAGTGAAACTGGTTGGTTACCATTGAAAGTTAGACGAACACAAAGGAAACTCTGTACATTCTACAAAATTGTTAACATGCAAGCTCCTGATTACCTGATTGATTTACTTCCACCTTTTACTGAAACCATTTCCGGATACAACTTGCGTAACAAATCAGATTTGGCTGTCCCTAAATTTCGCACCTCAATTCTCCAAAAGTCATTTATTTATGATTCTGCAAGTTTATGGAATGCTCTCTCCTCTACAACAAAATGTACAAATTCATTATCATCGTTTAAATCAAAGTTACCTGGAAAAAATGACAAGGTTCCAAAATATTTTCTATTTGGTAACAGAAAAACAAATATACTACACACGAAGTTAAGACATTCGTGTAGTTCATTACATGCAGATCTGTTTCGTGTTAATCTATCAGAGAGTAGAGCTTGCAATTGTGGTGCTCCGATGGAAGATGCTAACCATTTCTTTTTAAAATGTCCAAAATTTGTCAGTTGCCGTTTTGATCTGAAGCAAGACTTTGAACTATCAAAAGTTCACTTAGACATTGATACCATTCTTTACGGCAACCCTGCTCTGACAAATACTATTAATGAAAATATCTTTAGACATGTGCATAAATACACTGTACGAAGTAAGCGCTTCGATTAATCAATAATATGTCTTAATGTTATTATGTCCATTCATTACGTCCATTCATTATTGTTCATGTTTCTGATGGGGGCGGGCGGTAATAAGTTACATAACTTGTGCCCAATCCATTTCAACACTGAATAAAATATTTTCAAAACAAAATATATATATTTAGTACAAGCGGCATCCAGAACAATGGACATTGAACAATTCCGACATCACAAGAACTATAATCAAAACGCGGATGTAATTTCATATTCGACCAAGAGACTCATGTGCCCTTGCACAACATTTGTGCAACAGATATGTCAAGATACGTGAACGTTCTATTTATGTAAAACATAAATATATTTTTATTGTATATTCTATATCGATCATGACCGAGTAATTCTCACATGATGCACTGCTGTTGAAAACATTATAGTAAAACCTTACATACCTATTAAACGCGGACAACACAACAACACATTGCCATGTGCGTCTAGTCTGACCCCAAGACATTACGGAATATAGTAAAAAGACGGTCTAGCGCACGTCTACAAGCCTTTCTCAAGTCTACATTGGACCCGTGAAGAGCCGGGTTAGAATTGGTCTTCAGTAACCAATGCTTGTCGTAAGAGGCGACGAACGAGATCGGGTGGTCAGGCTAGCTGGCTTGGTTGACACATGTCGTATCCCAAATGTGTAGATAGTGCTTATGATTTTTCTCACTGGATTGTCTGGTCCAGACTAGATTATTTACAGACCATATAGCTGGAATATTGTTGTGTGCGGCGTTAAACAACAAACCATCAACCAACCAAGTCTACATAACCTCAGCTCAAGAAATTAACAATTGTCTTGGGGTTCTTGTGGAATTTAATCATTTCTTTCTGTAGATATGTATTGTGAAATAAAATAAACTGTATTCCTCAGACAAAATGTCAGTCTGATTCTCGTCAGGCATGTGGCATCACAAGGAGTACTTGAAATAGCTGGGTTAGGTCTGAAATCGTGTGAGAACTACCGAGTAACGCTTTGGGATATCTGTGACACCAAATATGTATATGTATTATATTCTAACTGGTTACTCTACACTTAGATACAGCTGAGTTAATCTGAGAGAGGTTATATCGTTTCAGAACTTCCTGGTCACGTAAGGTTGAAATGACATGTGCCATTTATGGACGTATTAAACTATTAAACACTTTCCATTTCCGCAATTTCCAACTTTAAAACAATATGAAGTTGTTAAGGGCAAAGCGTTAAAGGGTACAGTTTCCAAACAATTCACGACCAAATTTAAATTCAAATGTTTTTTTGTTTTGTGTGTTGTTTTCACTATAATGTTTTACATTCTGATAAATACTTGAATTTCATACGACTGCAAATATACTCATACCAATAATGGTTGTCACCCCCTTCAATATTTTTTATTGGAGATGGGGTGTGAGTGTGTGTGTGTGTGAGGTTGGGGTGGGGAGGGGGTGACAACCATTATTGGCATGAGTATAAATCCAACTTTCTGCCGAATACTAGGACTAACATATAGTCTCTGAAATGATAACAATTAACAAAAACCCAAAACAGTTCCTAAATTATAATGATAAAATATAATGTAATGTAAAGGAACCTAGAGACTTTCTTCATTTTCTTGGCTTGCCACATTCTAAACTTGCATGGGCTTTCTTGGATATATTTGTTTTAGGGTCTCTATGACAGGCTACTGAATACTCACAACTGAAGCCAAACTTCAGAATGCACGTTGAGTTCCTCAAGACTCGGGTTCGATTCCCCACTCAGGTACGATGCGTGAAGCCCATTTCTGGCATGTTGCTAATATAGGCGTAAAACCTTACTGACTCACTACAATGTAAATTGCATTACACTGTTACGGTGAGCGAGTGAGTATGGTTTGTACACCACTTTTTGCAATATTCCAGCTATATCACGGCGGTAGACGCGAGAAAAGGGCTTCACACATTGTACAGGGATCACAATCCAGTCTTCGGTGCGACTATCGAACGCGCACACACACACGCACAAAAACAGACGTGCGTTCGCGCAATCACACACAGTCAAACAGCATTGTATAGATGGAAGGGGTAAGAAAACAAAATATAACTGGTTCTTGGCAGCTACATATTCTACATATGGTTGTAAAAGCAGGAATAAGTGTCAAACAATCCTATACTTCGCTTCCTTCTTTTGGCATATGGGGCGATGGGGATTGCGTAATGGTTAGGGACTGTTCATAATTTATGGCTAGGTGGGGGTGGGGTTGTGTGTGGTGTGGTGGTGTGTGTGTGTTGTGATGATGATTTTAAGGGGGTGTCACCCATTTTGTTCTGGGGAGCTAGGGGGTCAGCAATTTTGTACACACGTACTAGGGGGTCAGCAATTTTGTACATAAAAGTATGTTTAAAATTAATTGATTTTATACATGGCATGCGGTGTGTGTGTGTGTGTGTGTGCAGGTTCCACTTATTTTGTACATACATTGTTTGGGGGGGGGGGGGCATTCACATTGTACATGCTTCTCCATAAAAATCATCATCACCCCCCCTAGCCATAAATTATGAACGGTCCCTTAAGCGTTTGCTCGTCATGCAAATGATTCGGGTTCTGTTCCCCACATGCATGGTTACAATGTGTGAACCCCATTTCTGGTGTTCCTCGTAGTGCTATTGTTAATAGCTGCGTAAAACTAAACCCACTCCTGTCATCCAACTGTAAAGTATAATTAGAGTTGGTGCAAGATACAGGCAGGACACCCTTACTCTTATCACGAAAACCATATATGTCAGTAATAATTTTCAGTGGTCCATACGTATAGTTTTCGCAGTTATTTCCCTTTACACTAAATGGAACCTGTTTTAGAAGATAGTTAAGACTTGGTATTCTTTTGCATTGACGTTACATTTAAGAAAGATTAATTAAGAATTAATGTCATGCAGATTTAATTCAGTTCAGTTAATAACACTCTGTAAACTCAGGGCAGTGTGACAGCCTCGTGGTTAAAGCGTTCGCTCGTCACGCCGAAGACCCGGGTTCGATTCTCCACATGGGTTCAATGTGTGAAGCCCATTTCTGGTATTCCCTGTCGTGATATTAAATCCCACTCACTGAAAACTCAAATATTATGATGTCTATAAATTAATATGTTTATGATATTGCTGGAATATTGCTGAAAGCAAATAATATGTTTATAACCTGAAGTCAATAAGCACTTGAAGTCAGTCGGTTTCGGTTTTACAAGGTGTGACATCTAATTATTCACAGCTTCTTTACTTTGAAACAGGCCCCCAAAAAGTAGTCTAGGTTAAAAATACTGGATGAAATAATAGTGTTCAAAGTTCCATAGCTTGTTAAACAGACTTTTTAATCACTGAAATGACCACCAAAAAAAACATTCCATCGCCGCCTGACAGGTGCCCGCTTACGATACAAGGGAAATAACTCTAATTTCAAAGAAGAGAAGTTTCTGGAAACATCCGGTTCCGGTGCAGCTGAGCGAATATATTCTCACCAGACAGTTGTTGATAATATCGTCGAAGAGAGCAGAAACTGATGATAGATTAGTGAAAAGTTGTGTAGGTCACAGAGGACTCGCAGTCCGCATGTGGATAGTTATTCCGTGTTAAAATGGGCCAAACAACGTCGTCCATCGCCAGTAAGATCGCACAACCCGTGTCATGGATGTGGGGGAGAAAAGGGGACACCAAGAAAGTAGACATTTCCAACTACAAGGGCCCCTCGCCGTTTGTCCTCACGAGACAAAGGTTGGTCTACCATTCTGTGTTATTTCATATATCAACATTCAACGATCGATATGCATGGATGCAATCCCCTCCAATCTACATTACAATTTACTGATCATGCTGTATACGAAACTGATACGTTTTCTAAAATCGTAGGCCAAGTTCTACGCAGCGGATAAAGCAGGGGCAGAGAGGAGGTTGTTTTCGTGATCACTGATTGATTGTCATCCTAGCTAAATTGAAGATTTGTTTTGAAAATGAAGCAGTAATGTCAATTCACAATTTGAAGAAAAAAGTCATCAAATAGGTCCAGTAACATTTATTTGATAAATAACAAAAATATTAAGTGCTTTTGTTATGTGTAACTTGAATGTTGTAAATTTTGTTTACTTTGAATTCACTAAGGGTGAACTTGTCATTAGTACCACAGACTGCAGGATATGGTGATTATGGCATGATGTCCTAATACACGATAATCATTTAATCAGTGAAGTGGTAGATTGTGAATAATGTTTTACACCTTCCCAAATTTTATTAATCTTTTCACATATTCTTTTTTTGCCTTTGTTACACATGTGCAACAATAAGACACTTTCAGCTGCTAAATTTAAAAAAATAAAATTCATGATAAA
Source organism: Haliotis rubra (assembly GCF_003918875.1). NCBI lineage: Eukaryota > Metazoa > Mollusca > Gastropoda > Lepetellida > Haliotidae > Haliotis > Haliotis rubra. Next base: position 1,058,124 of record NW_025767023.1, read on the forward strand.
TAACTTTCAAGATGAATAACTGTTTATAATTAATTATTGTGATGAATATTGATACATATCTTTTTAGGAATATTTTTAATCAATATTTTCATACATTTGTGAATATCTTTTAATTACATACAGTGTAATAATTTCAAATCTAAGCATTACTGCCTCTTTCTCTGTATTGGTGGGGTAGCCTAGTGGTTAAAACATTTGCCAATGAACCAGGTTCGATTCCACACATGATTACAATGTGTGAAACCCATTTCTGCTACCCCTCTCATTATTTTGGTACTGTTAAGAGCAAAGTAAAACCATACTCAGTCACTGTTTAACGGTATATTGGTTCTCTTTAAGTGACATACTGAAAACAGAACATTAATATTACTATTATTAGTAAAAATGTGAGTATTTGCTTTGTCTTATACCCAGAGCATGCCTAGATAATGCTTTTGTGTTATCACTCATTGCATAAGCATATGACAGAAGGGAAGTTAGCAGAATCATGTTGACAGAGAATGGAAATTGAAACAATTGCACTTAATATCTGCCAATAAATCTTTACCTCATGATATCAACATTATGACTCACTGTTTTCAAGTTTAAAGTTTCATTTAACTTACCGGTAAGTTTTTAGTTATCCTTATGAAGACAGACATGTTTTTAAATGTCACACGTGGCATCCTCTTTGATCCCAGTGTTTTATAACACTTTTCTGTTAGGAAAAACACAGCAGTGTCTATTCTACCTGAAATTTTCCAGGGATCACCATTTTTCCTTTAAACTAGGGATCATCCCCCAAACTAAGGGGTTCATTTTATTGCATCATAATATTACTTAAATAAAGAAAACCATGGGTGTGAAAAATCAAAAATATCGACAAACAAAGTAAGTGAAAGATTCCATCTCTCATGTTGAGCCTGGAGAAACATTTTTTAGACTAAATGGAAATGTGATCAATATGATTATTCATCATTGACTTATGGTGTGTATTTCATATCATTTGTCAGTGAAAAAGATGATCCATGTTGATGCCTTTAATTTAGTACATATACAAGCATGTATTGGTAAGTCATTGATTAAAATGCTGAAATGAAATAGTGTCTTGCAATACTGATATTTTTTGGTCAGAAAGTTTTAGTTTCAGCTAACTGAATCCGTAAATCAAGAGATTCTTTTTAAGGTCCTCTTATATCAAAATTTTGTCTGCTACAATTTCTGTGTTGTCTTCCAGCTCGATGTTCTTTGACGAAGATGGTGACCTGGCTCATGAGTTTTATGAAGAAGTGCGAGTAGGAAAGAGGTGTATCATGAGGCGCAAGCGCAACAACTTGATTCCACAGGTACCAATAGTTTACCAATAGTTATTGGAATGAGAATGTATGGACATCCACTAAGAAAGTAATTCCAACAGGATAGTATAAATAAGGGCTGGCTATAATGATCGATAATTGGTAATATCAGTAATAAGAAAAAATACTACCGGTAATTCTTGAATATGAAAATTGTGACATTGATCGTATCTTAAACTTTTGTGATGAATAAATTTAATTTACTCACATGATATACTAAGTTGGGATGTTATTCATGGCCTGGATCTAAATTATGTTCAGGATGCTGTTTTGTTATTAACACTTACCAGAGTTGTTTAATATATTAATTTTCAGACTTTTGTTGCATTTTTGCTTAAAGTTACTTCTTTGATATTATATTATTTGTAGCCTATGGTTAAAGCGTTCGCCACAATAAAAGACCCGGTTAATCACATACAATGTGTGAAGCCCATGATGTTGCTGGAATATTGCTGGCGTAAAACTATACTCACTCACTCACTCACTCTTTGATATTATCAATAATCAATCAATATTTAGTTAATGATTATCATAATATCAGTCTCTATGATCTAGATTGATAGCCAGCCCAAGTAAAAATACTTTTGGAGTGTTTTACTTGAATGTCCTTTTAATTCAGGATTTTCTGAAATTTTAATTGCGATAATGAAAGCCCATGTTAATTCCCCACATTGGTACAAAACAAAATATAGTTTTCTGGTCTCCCTTACAATGATATTGCTTGAAAATTGCTGAAAGAAGCCAAGAATCTGAGACACTTCTAACATGTTGGGTAATGAATGAGTGAGTATTGCTTATGCAGCATCAGCAATTTTGCAGCTATTCATGGTGACATGTCGGGTAATGATGTGAGCCCAGGTTTGGTTAAACCTTTTATTGCATGTGGTGAAATATTACTTTTAGAAAATGAATACAAAATTACAGCATGGATGGACCCATGGATATCCAGCATTGTATCGCCAGGTGTACGTTAGCAGTGTATATCATGATGCTTGCAGGGTGGCTCTATACTGGGAGGAACATGTTAAGAATCTATTCACCATTTACATTTTTAAATTCTGATGAATTGTTTTTCATTGATTATGTTAATGTTTGTAAAAATCAATGATTGCATTATTTTGTTTACATGTTTAGATGCCTTGAATATGTCTTAAATATGTTGATAGAGAGCAGATATTTTATGTTGCATTTCGTTTACAGAGGTAGTTGTGTCATCTATGGCAGAGCTTTTTTGAAAATTTATTTTTATGTTGATGAGCATTTGATGTGTTTGTGGATCATGAAAACTGAAAAGGAATCTGTTTTCTGTCTAGATAGTAGCTATTTGACCTCTTTAAACCCCGTGAAGATTAGACCAGGCTTCTACCCGTGAAGACCCGGGTTAGAATTAGTATTCAGCAATCCATGTTGGTCGTAAGAGGTGACTAATGGGATCGGTCTGACTCGCTGACTTGGTTGACACTTGTCATCGTATCCCAATTGCGTAGATCGATGTTCATGATGCTGTTCACTGGATTGCCTGGTCCGGACATTATTATTTACAGACCACCGCCATATAGCTGGAATACTGCTGAGTGTGGCGTTAAACAACAAACCAAACCAGACTGGAACGGTCTACAGCAACCCATGTGTGTCATAAGAGGAGACTAAAGGGATTGGTCGGTCAGACTTGCTGACTTGGTAGATTCCATAGATGGATGCTTGTGATGTCAATCACTGGATTGTCTGGCACAAACTTGATGTTTTACAGCTTAGGATTGGAATATTGTAGTGAGGAGTCAAACGACAAACATACAAATAGGCAGTGATAGTATGCACCAAGTTGCATGACAAGGTTGATCAAACGCTGGTAGACATTTTGATGTATTTTTCATTTCAGTCCACGACCTTAGCCACAAGTCCAAAGATGGGTCATGTAAAATTTGGTTCTAAGCTGAGCCAATAATTTTCCATATACATATACATATAGCTACTGAAGATGCTGCTGCTAACAGTAGCATGAAACATTCTAAGGGCACAATGTCACACATTTTTGACAATATTTTCACCTAATACTATATTGTATATATTGGGACATATGACTCACTTTACCTTCCTACTGATGCAAAAGAAGACTAATTATCCTTTACGACTTGCCTGAAATCAATAACTGAAACTTAGAGGCGAACAGCTTCCAAACAGATAACACTTGCCATATATGGAATGTAAACAATTACATCGGAAACTGTTGTACGTGGTGTTGTCGGTGTTTGCTGAACTGGTTTCAATCGCAAGCTGTGTGTACTATCAGAGCTCCAGATAAGATTTAAATGCGTAATTGGTACGCAACAATTATTTTTCAATGAGTAATTGGAAATTTTATATGCGTATTTTACCCAGATGCGCAGCTTATCTGGGCCTCTGTACAATTACATAACTGTATGGTGTTCACTTGAAAGAGGGTGTGAGAGTCGATTTAGTGCAACGTTGCATTAATTCATTCAAACTTTTTAGTTTAATATTGTGATGTAAATATGTATGTAATTTTTTTTTGGAATAACTTGTATGGTAGCTTCCCTCAGGGCTGATAGTATTATTGAGAGAAATGCATTATTTATTTTTAGAGAAGTGTGGTGTGATATAGTGCCTTTAAGCACAAAATGTTTACATTATAGATAGTAGACCCTATGTTAGTTTCTGTTTCACTGACCACGGTAACAGCTGCCATTTGATAAAATTACGATTACCATTCATCAACTGTAAAATTGACTATCACATCTGTTATCTTCTTCCTGTTTCCTAGCAACAGGTCAGCCTCGGATGTTTTTATATTTGTGTTGAATAAAGTAGACATGTTCAGTGTGAAAACAAACATTCTTTATTGTGCCTGAAAAATGACATATATTTCATACCTCTATTATGAATAAGCTTTTAGAAAATATTAAAATCATGTTTGTCAAAATATGCTCAAAGTGGCGAATTTTAGCATATTCTTTAGTAGGACTGTAACGATGCATCGAACTATCGATGGATTGCAGTTGTTGAGTCTCCGATAGCTCCGATAATCGATGGTAGAAACGAAAAGCTATCGATGCATCAATGGTATGTGTGGCTATCGATAGTTTAGTAATTGACTTCTGTTGATAAATGAGCAGTGCAAAGTACAGGAAGTACCATATTCGTTCACTTTGATTTAGAGTTATCCGCCCCTGTTACCTCTTAAACAAACTTGATCTGGGTTTCAAGTTCCTTGTCAGTTACCAACAGAGACTGAGACTACTTCAGCTTTTATTTTTAGTTCATATAAAATATACCTTTATTTGGGAAATGACTTCAAATGAGACAATTCAAGGAGAAAAAAAACCTATTGCAATAGTTGGTCGCAATAGACTATCGCTATCGCAGTAGTTGTTTCTCCCTCAATAGTCACCTCTATGAATAAGTGACCCTTTCAGGCAGTCACATGTACAGGCAGGGTTTTATGTGATGCGTAAATGTGCATCCAGTATGCACAAATGTAGAGAATGGACACAGCAGAGCAATTCACTGCATCCAGAGGGACCCACAATATTATTCACTGTACCCACAAGACATCTATGACTTTGCTAAGTGTTTGGTTGTTTCTTTCAGAGCAGTTACGTGCATCATTTCATCCATCAGTCCAGATTATCAATGATTCATTCCAGGCTCTAAAGAATTATAGAAACATACACATAATCTGTTATTTCACAGGACCGTCATATTGTCATCAAGGACCCTTAAAACTGAGGGGCCGTGGGGTAGCCTAGTGGTTAAAGCTTTTTCGCTAATCACTCTGAAGTACCAGGTTTGATTCCCCACATGGGTACAATGCGTGAAGCCCATTTCTGGTGTACCCCGCCGTGATATTGCTGGAATATTGTTAAAGGCGTCGTAAAACTAAACTCACACACTCACTTAAAACTGATCCTCGTAAACCCCATGTATGTGAGTCGAGGTAAAACCCTGATAATTGACCCTCTCGGGCAGTCTCATGAATAGGTGACCTTCTTTCCGGTACTCACTTGTAGATGTAACGTGAGACCATCTCACGTACACATAACATCCTCTATTGTTATTAGGGGGTGGTGGGGTAGCCTAGTGGGTAAAGTGTTCGCTCGTCACACCAAAGACCCAGGTTTGATTTCCACATGGGTCACATGTGTGAAGCCCATTGCTGGTTTCCCATTCTTGATATTGCTGGAATATTGATAAAAGCGTCATAAAACCATACTCACTCACTCACTGTCGTTAATATTCCTGCTGTTTGTTTCAGGGGGAGGTGGAACTGAGTCATCCCCGCATCCATGTTGATATTCCCGTGGTGATGTGTGAAGCGCTGATGACCGTCAGATGACCAACAACCCCCACTAGGTCCAATCTGTAGCATGTTCAAAGTGTACCAGGTCGCATCATCGTCACCCACAGACATTGCTGGGCGTGGGTGAGGTTTGGACTTCCCTGAAGCCAACTGAGGTTGATGTTGTGCTCTTGTGTAGTCATTGCTGTCAACAAACAGACATTGTAATATATCATGAAGAAAACTTCCATCTTGATAGACACTGAGGAGGTTTGCTGATCAACATGAGGAGAAACAGGGTTACTCTGGAACCAGCCAGCCAGACCATTTTCTTCAAAATTATGCACACGTGACTTCCTGCACACCCATGATTAATTATCCGTAAATCTGATAATCCAAACAATTTTAAGGTACAGATTATATTTTCATTTCCCAGTTTATCTTTCAGTAGGGGTGAAACGGTATACTGCGTTATTAGTAGAACCACAGTATTTTGCCTTCAGTTCGGTATACTGCAATGCAATCCCAAAAATTTGTTATTTTTGTTTTTGTACTGTGCTTCTGTCTAGCCATAAATTGACAGTTTTGTTCATTCAGAATAACAAAGATTATGGTTATTATTATTAAAGTTTGGCTCATGTTGTCAGTGTTCTGCATTATCATCATATCTCACATACCGAACTGAAAGGGACCGAACCAAAGACCTTGTACTGCAATACATACCGTACTGTGGTAAGAGCATACCTTTTCAGCCCTATCCTTCAGTGGATGCAGATATAGTCCCAGCATGCACTAGTCCCACAGTGAGGTCATAGTCTGAGGTCAAAGAATTACCCCTTAACCAGCCACCCACGTCATTTTCTTCAAATGTATATACCATAGACTACGTCTATAACAAACACACTTAAAACAAACTGTTTTCTGGGCCCTGAGACACTTGTATATTGCAGTCAAAATGTGTATAATGAACTTTGGTGATAATGAGTAGTCCCTTTTAGTTCATTATGACCGTAGTTTATGGTATAACGCAAAGTGAATTCTGCATTCTCATTAATAGTAAATCATAAAATTTGATAATCGAAATTATTTTACTTGTACGGTCACTGTTTCATTGCCTCTGATCATTCTTCACATGGTCAGGTTCTAACAGATACACAGAGTTATTCCAAGTATAATTGGTATCTTATGGTACCCTGTGGTATCTGCCTCCATGCCTCTATCCCATCAGCCATGAATTGATACACATACATTACCAGGGCATGAAACTCCCAAAACTTTCAGCCAGACCAGAGGGCTGGTTAGATGTCAAACTTGTCAGCCCTGACCAAAACTTACCTGCCCGCAAATAATTTAGGTTTGACAAGTGACATAGTTTATCATCCAATTGGAGTTCATCATTTATTAATGATGATTTATTACTAATGATGAATTAATAATGATTTATTATCCTGAAATATGATGAATATCTTCAAATACATGTCCAAATGTTAACCCAACCGTCGGCAGGTGAATTTGAGAATCTGGCAGTCCGTGTTGAAAATAACCCGTCCCGGGCGGTCGGGCAGGCAGGTATTTCGAACGCTGACAATAGTCTCTATTGAGTGGGTCCTAAGATTCTTGAGATCATATGTAGTATGTGAATCCAGTACTTGAATTTGTACCTGCTAAATCTGTATCTTTTGACATTAGTGGACCCCTTTCCTGTACCTATGTTTGAAAGCTGCTGTTATCACCTAATACTGGTCTCGGATGAACATATTGCTTGTTTGAGATTAAGCCATCACTGAATTGAAATTGCCATTAGAATTTACCCTTTGATCATTGAGCATGTTGAGAGCAGTTCTTTCTTACGAGTGTCACATTTTCATGACCATATTTTGTAGTGTAACTTTATCATTAAGAAGGACGTTGTATCGGCACAAAGTTTATTGTATAGACCAACATACAACCCTTATAGAGGGAAGTTATTAAAATTATACATTGATTCTATGTTTTCCATAGCATTTCTAAAAAATATGCCAGTTTGAGGTCATTTTGGGGTGTCATTCAAACTGATTGGTATTTTGTCCTTAAAACATGTATCATAATGTGAAGAAATGCTGCCTGTATGCCTGGATTCTGGTTTAATATATGTAGCCTTGTGTTGTAGCTTCACAGAATCTGAATATAATCAACTGATAGATACTGTTGACTACAGGACTGAACAGAACATATCAGACTGCCTGCATTTACTAGAAATGTGGTTTAAAATGATTGTGTTTAAAATGTTTGCCTCCATTTTATATGAAGGGAGATAACTCTTCTTGACCTGATGCAGGATGGTAGTGTAAATCCTTCATATCCTTGTACATATTACATCCATTTCCAAACTTGAGACTTTTGTTGAAGAATCAATCAAATATTTCTAGTTTCCATGGTAACAGAACTAGAGAATATTTATATCCTCTGTGGCATGTCATGTCACAGATCTGTTGTGCTGTTTTCCACTGAATTATATATGTCAGGTGTTTTTTATCTGTGATCAAAAGTGTATTGTTTATGTAATCATTTCCAATGTCAGCATCATTCAATTATTAAATTTTGTCCTACCATGTCTTACTGGCTTAATGATACTTAATTGCTCAAGAGCATTTAATCATCATATTTTAGTTCTAGACACGTCTGATTATTCATGGGAGTAATAAATGAAAATTGTTTCAGTTTTTCTGCATAAGCATGATTGTTATTTTGCTATTGGAACCCCACCCCACACCAACCCGTGGGTGTTCTAAGTAAGAAAATAGGTTTGCACTATTTGTGCATGTTATAAGTGGCAACAAAATGGTTTGGTTGGTCAGTCTGGATGACTTGGTGTATTGTTTGTCATTGAATCCGAGTTGTGGGAATTGATGATCTTGATGTCAATCACTGGATTGTCAAGACTTAAAAGTTTTACAGAAACAGAACATAAAACAGGGCCATTAGTGAGTGTGGCTTATGAATCATGTGCATTTGCAATCAAACATTCCCACAATTTCAAATCCAACAAAACATGTTCTCACACATTTATTTCAAACAAGACATGATATTCCCACACCGTCAAAATCCAGCAAAACATATTTTCACACATTTATTTCAAATGAAACATGATATTCCCACACCTTATCCAACAAAACATGATATTCTCACGCATTCATATCAAACAAAACATGATATTCTCATGCATTCATATCAAACAAAACATGATATTCTCACTCATTCATATCAAACAAAACCATATTCTCACGCATTCATATCAAACAAAACATGATATTCTCACAGCATTCATATCAAACAAAACATGATATTCTCATGCATTCATATCAAACAAAACATGATATTCTCACTCATTCATATCAAACAAAACGATATTCTCATGCATTCATATCAAACAAAACATGACATTCTCACGAATTCATATCAAACAAAACATGACATTCTCACACATTCATATCAAACAAAACATGACATTCTCACACATTCATATCGAACAAAACATGATATTCTCACGCATTCATATCAAACAAAACACATTGCCACACCTTCACATTCAACAAAACATATCCCCACACATATCATCCAATAAAACTTAATATTCTCAAACATTCTTATTCAACAAAAGTGTGTGTTTTTATAGAATGTTGATCAGATGATCCAGTAATCCAACAAAACTCTTCATCCAATGATTAGCCATCCAAAGCCATGTTATTCACACACTATTATGTTTTTGTAAATATTCATGTTGTGAGCAAAGCAAGTAATATCACATTGGGGCTGAATATCGATTTGTTTCTGTCCTGAAATTTTCATCATTCAGTGATCTGGAATGAAATGACAGTAAACCTGGTAATGGATATTCAGTCCTTGGGCTTTTAGCAATCGGTTGGACAAAGGCTGATCAATCATCGAAATTTGGAGTAGAGAGTTGTCTCCCTTAAGCATTAACAAAACTATAATTGTAGGTTTGAATCTTGAAATTTTAGGTTTGTCTGCACCATACTCCTGTTTGTGGGTGTGACCAGAGTGGACAACAGCCATTACCTCCATTACTTTGGGCCAATTCCCACACAAAGCAGATACACAAGGATGGAACTGAAATACTGTTCAAATTAATGTTAAACCAAACTCGTTTACTGTTAGATTTGATCTTCAGCAATATTCAGGATCGTCCAAATCACCATTCTGGGGGCCAGAAGAAGTGAAACATCATACGTGCAGGTCCGGGTGGGAATTTTTCTTCAGGAACCCATGCTTGCCGCGAAAGGCGACTAACAGGATCTGGTTGTTCAGGCTCACTGACTTGGTTGACACATATCATCGTATCCCATTTGCGCAGAACGATGATCATGTTGTTGATCACTGGATTGTCTGATCCAGAACTGATTATTTACAGACCGCTGTCAAATAGCTGGAATATTGCTGAACTGGGCTTTAAACAACAAACAAACAAAACTTGTCCTCCTGATCACTTGACACTTGTATCACGGTGTGAGTTTAATTCAGGTCACTGATTCAGGAAAACTTGCAACCAGCCAGACAATGTAGCTTTTACTGGAAAATCACATCCTCTTATGAAAATATCTAGAATTTTTAACTGAACCTTGTATTGAAAACACAATGCTTGAAATACATCAATAAGTGTTTTACGACTGTCTATGTTTAAAATGAAGACCACGCGAAGGAAAAGCTACTCCCCTTCAACTACTGATGAATGCAAGGTTAGCAGAGCAGCCCAGATTGATTATGTATTATATGTGTATAGTCCTGCAGTTTTGTTAATTGTGAGACTCTGTCTGAGATGTTACCAAAGTCTGTACATAAATATATATATCATTGCATGATATTTGTTCCCGATTTGTTACAAAACCCAGTATGTTGCAGTTGATGTATATGCATATGTTGTGTATATCATGGATATTTGATTAATTTATTTGAAGGTTTGGGCAGCATGAGTGGCCTAAGGTTGTCTAAGGTGCTGCAATGTGCAGTACAGAGTTACGTCCCTTGGGAATGACAGAATCTTATGTTGCGAGTTTGAATCCCGGTCCTCCCGATTTTTTTTTAGGTTTGTCTGCTCCAAAGCAGCATCACTTTGTTTTTTATGGGTCGTAGGGTAAGACAGGAAGATATATACATGTATTCCCAATTTGTTTTAGCTGCTGGTTTAGTGGTGCAAATTTTGTACAGAAGATTCCATACACAGCTAAAAATGTTGTAATTTAAAAAGCATGCCTGAAAATAAATAACTTTTTTTTTTTACGATTTCATATGTTTTAGATAAATTAGACTGAAGATGCACCCCCAATAAGATTTCAAAAGATTTTAAAATATTTATTATAAAAAGGTTTAAAATTTGCTAATTTAAACCCAAATATCCAAACAGTGCCACCGAAGTACTGAATAGTCTTTGTTTACGTTATGGTTGTTTTGAAATTTGGGATAATTCATATAGTGTTTGATGTTTATATTTGCAGGTCAAATTGCCCTTCTGTGAATATATATTGATGTAGATAGATATATGTGTATGCTTTGTGTTTCAAGGGACACCGCCTGTACGATGATACGTTGTTTGAATGGTGAATGGGGACCATGCTGGGAGTTGTTGTTATACTTGTGATTGTTTGACTATATCCTGTATGATACGTACCCACTCATCCTAGTTCCCGGGCAAAGGAAGTAATGTACAACCACATGACCCTGTGAGACAGTGTAAACAACTTCAGGCCAATTAGTGTTTCCTCAGTTTCTCCTGTTGTTCACCATTACTGTCATGTTTATGACTCAGAACGATGAGACAGTTCATCCTCCCAGTGCTTGTAATATATAACTAAAGACAACTGAAATGGTGATTGGGTGGCTACAATGGCCTCTTGAGTGTGGATGTTGCTGTTAAGGTTACCAGGGAAGATACCTGATTGTGTTATCTTTTGCAGCCTAATTTGGGAGTTTCATCCTTTGTTGAACCAGAATCAAGTGTCCATGGGTTTGCATGAATGAAATCACCCAGGTTATAATTCTTGGACCTATGCCACTGTGGTCTCCAACACTGCCCTCCATTACTTGACACACTAGTATATTTCTGAAATACTGGTGCGGTTTCACTCCTCCAGAATCAACCACATTGGTAGTCTTTATCTTGGCAAAGGATGCACTGGTGTGAAAGAATGAGATACCTTTACCAGCTGTGGTTTCCCTTCACCAGAATCAACCATATTGGTTGATATTTGATCTTGGCCAGGATGTACAGGTGTGAATGAGAGGATGAGATACCTTTACCAGCTGTGGTTTCCCTTCTCCAGAATCAACCACATTGGTTGTCTTTATCTTGGCCAGGATGTACTGGTGTGAATGAGAGGATGAGATACCTTTACCAGCTGTGGTTTCCCTTCTCCAGAATCAACCACATTGGTTGTCTTTATCTTGGCCAGGATGCACTGGTGTGAAATAATGAGATACCTTTACTAGCTGTGGTTTCCCTTCTCCAGAATCAATCACATTGGTTGTCTTTATCTTGGTCAGGATGTACTGGTGTGAAAGAATGAGATACCTTTACCAGCTGTGGTTTCCCTTCTCCAGAATCAATCACATTGGTTGTCTTTATCTTGGTCAGGATGTACTGGTGTGAATGAAAGAATGAGATACCTTTACGAGCTGTGGTTTCCATTCTCCAGAATGAATGAATGAATGAACGAATGAAATTCCCAGAATCAACCACATTGGTTGTCTTTATCTTGGCCAGGATGCACTGTTGTGAAAGAATGAGATACCTTTACTAGCTGTGGTTTCAGTTCTCCAGAATCAATCACATTTGTTGTCTTTATCTTGGTCAAGATGTACTGGTGTGAATGAAAGAATGAGATACCTTTACCAGCTGTGGTTTCCATTCTCCAGAATGAATGAATGAATGAACGAATGAAATTCTCCAGAATCAACCACATTGGTTGTCTTTATATTGGCCAGGATGTACTGGTGTGAATGAAAGAATGAGACCTTTGTGAGCTGTGGTTTCCCTTCTCCAGACTCAACCACATTGGTTGATATTTGATCTTGGCCAGGATGCACTGGTGTGAAAGAATGGGATACCTTTACCAGCTGTGGTTTCCCTTCTCCAGAATCAACCACATTGGTTGTCTTTATCTTGGCCAGGATGTACTGGAGTGAATGAGAGGATGAGATACCTTTACCACCTGTGGTTTCCCTTCTCCAGAATCAACCACATTGGTTGTCTTTAGCTTGGCCAGGATGTACTGGAGTGAATGAGAGGATGAGATACCTTTACCAGCTTTGGTTTCCCTTCTCCAGAATCAACCACATTGGTTGTCTTTAGCTTGGCCAGGATGTACTGGAGTGAATGAGAGGATGAGATACCTTTACCAGCTTTGGTTTCCCTTCTCCAGAATCAACCACATTGGTTGTCTTTATCTTGGCCAGGATGTACTGGAGTGAATGAGAGAATGAGATACCTTTACCAGCTTTGGTTTCCCTTCTCCAGAATCAACCACATTGGTTGTCTTCATCTTGGCCAGGATGTACTGGAGTGAATGAAAGGAAAAGATACCTTTACTAGCTGTGGTTTCCCTTCTCCAGAATCAACCACATTGGTTGTCTTTATCTTGGCCAGGGTGTACTGGAGTGAATGAAAGAATGAGATACCTTTACCAGCTGTGGTTTCTCTTTTCCAGAATCAACCACATTGGTTGTCTTTATCTTGGCCAGGGTGTACTGGTGTGAATGAAAGAATGAGATACCTTTACCAGCTGTGGTTTCCCTTCTCCAGACTCAACCACATTGGTTGATATTTGATCTTGGCCAGGATGTACTGGTGTGAATGAAAGAATTAGATACCTTTACCAGCTGTGGTTTCCCTTCTCCAGAATCAACCACATTGGTTGATATTTGATCTTGGCCAGGATGTACAGGTGTGAATGAAAGAATGAGATACCTTTACCAGCTGTGGTTTCCATTCTCCAGAATGAATGAATGAATAAACGAATGAAATTCTCCAGAATCAACCACATTGGTTGTCTTTTGATCTTGGCCAGGATGTACTGGTGTGAATGAAGGATGAGATACCTTTACCAGCTGTGGTTTCCCTTCTCCAGAATCAACCACATTGGTTGTCTTTTGATCTTGGCAAGGATGTACAGATGTTAAAAAATGACATACCTTTGTGAGCTGTGGTTTCCCTTCTCCAGAATCAACCACATTCGTAGTCTTTATCTTGGCCAGGATGCACTGGTGTGAAAGAATGAGATACCTTTACCAGCTGTGGTTTCCCTTCTCCAGAATCAACCACATTGGTTGTCTTTTGATATTGGCCAGGATGTACAGATGTTAAAAAATGACATACCTTTGTGAGCTGTGGTTTCCCTTCTCCAGACTCAACCACACTGGTTGTCTTCATCTTGGCCAGGATGTACTGGAGTGAATGAGAGAATGAGATACCTTTACCAGCTGTGGTTTCCCTTCTCCAAAATCAACCACATTGGTTGATATTTGGTCTTGGCCAGGATGCACAGATGATAAAAAAATGAGAAACCTTTGTGAGCTGTGGTTTCCCTTCTCCAGAATCAACCACATTGGTAGTCTTTATCTTGGCCAGGATGCACTGGTGTGAAAGAATGAGATACCTTTACCAGCTGTGGTTTCCCTTCTCCAGAATCAACCACATTGGTTGTCTTTTGATCTTGGCCAGGATGTACTGGTGTGAATGAGAGGATGAGATACCTTTACCACCTGTGGTTTCCCTTCTCCAGAATCAACCATGTTTGTTGTTTTCATCTTGGCCAGGATGTACTGGTGTGAATGAAAGAATGAGATACCTTTACCAGCTGTGGTTTCCATTCTCCAGAATGAATGAATGAATAAACGAATGAAATTCTCCAGAATCAATCACATTGGTTGTCTTTATCTTGGCCAGGATGTACTGGTGTAAAAGAATGAGATACCTTTACCAGCTGTGGTTTCCCTTCTCCAGAATCAACCACATTGGTTGATATTTGATCTTGGCCAGGATGTACTGGTGTGAATGAAAGAACGAGATACCTTTACCAGCTGTGGTTTCCCTTCTCCAGAATGAATGAATGAATAAACGAATGAAATTCTCCAGAATCAACCACATTGGTTGTCTTTTGATCTTGGCCAGGATGCACAGATGTTAAAAAATGAGATACCTTTACCAGCTGTGGTTTCCCTTCTCCAAAATCAACCACATTAGTTGTCTTTATCTTGGCCAGGATGTACTGGAGTGAATGAGAGGATGAGATACCTTTACCAGCTGTGGTTTCCCTTCTCCAGAATCAACCACATTGGTTGTCTTTATCTTGGCCAGGATGTACTGGAGTGAATGAGAGGATGAGATACCTTTACCAGCTTTGGTTTCCCTTCACCAGAATCAACCACACCGGTTGATATTTGATCTTGGCCAGGATGCACAGATGTTAAAAAATGACATACCTTTGTGAGCTGTGGTTTCCCTTCTCCAGAATCAACCACATTGGTTGTCTTTTGATTTTGGCCAGGATGTACTGGAGTGAATGAGAGGATGAGATACCTTTACCAGCTGTGGTTTCCCTTCTCCAGAATCAACCACATTGGTTGTCTTTATCTTGGCCAGGATGTACTGGAGTGAATGAGAGGATGAGATACCTTTACCAGCTGTGGTTTCCCTTCTCCAAAATCAACCACATTGGTTGTCTTTTCATCTTGGCCAGGATGTACTGGAGAGGATGAGAATGTTTCCCCTTCTCCAAAGGATGAGATGTCTTCTCTTACCAGCTGTGAGGTTTACCCTTCTCCAGAATCAACCACATTGGTTGTCTTTTGATCTTGGCCAGGATGTACTGGAGTGAATGAGAGGATGAGATACCTTTACCAGCTGTGGTTTCCCTTCTCCAGAATCAACCACATTGGTTGTCTTTATCTTGGCCAGGATGTACTGGAGTTAATGAGAGGATGAGATACCTTTACCAGCTGTGGTTTCCCTTCTCCAAAATCAACCACATTGGTTGTCTTCATCTTGGCCAGGATGTACTGGAGTGAATGAGAGGATGAGATACCTTTACCAGCTGTGGTTTCCCTTCTCCAGAATCAACCACATTGGTTGTCTTCATCTTGGCCAGGATGTACTGGAGTGAATGAGAGGATGAGATACCTTTACCAGCTGTGGTTTCCCTTCTCCAGAATCAACCACATTGGTTGTCTTTATCTTGGCCAGGATGTACTGGAGTTAATGAGAGGATGAGATACCTTTACCAGCTGTGGTTTCCCTTCTCCCAAATCAACCACATTGGTTGTCTTCATCTTGGCCAGGATGTACTGGAGTGAATGAGAGGATGAGATACCTTTACCAGCTGTGGTTTCCCTTCTCCAGAATCAACCACATTGGTTGTCTTTTGATCTTGGCCAGGATGTACTGGAGTGAATGAGAGGATGAGATACCTTTACCAGCTGTGGTTTCCCTTCTCCAGAATCAACCACATTGGTTGATATTTGATCTTGGCCAGGATGTACTGGTGTGAATGAAAGAATGAGATACCTTTACTAGCTGTGGTTTCCCTTCTCCAGAATCAGCCATGTTGGTTGTCATGAGGTTTTCGACTAGGTGCACCAATGTAAGAGAATGGGAAACCTCATCTGATGTGAGTTCCCAGCTTCAGAGTAGAGTTCCCAATAATGTTTTTATTTTCAATACAATCCAAGATACCCACCACCTATCAGTTGTATGTCCACAAGCACCTGAAAGTGAAGAAACTCGTGTTGGCCTGTTTACTTGTATGATATTCATAATCCTACGAAACCTCCATACATCATCCATATCTTACTTGTACACAGATGTATTAAAGTCTATATTTAAAGAGCAATAGAAATATAGAAAATATTATGCCTCCGCCTCACAATCACTTTGAGAATATAGTAATCAATTTGACATGGCTTTTCCCTTTATACCAATATACATCACTTCATGTTATGTATTTCGAACTTCTAAGAAATTATAGCCCGTAGTACACTTAGAATGTTGCTTAGCAGCTGTTGATGTATATTGAGGCCAAAGATTTGTTTTTGTATTGTTCGCATATTTTTGCTGACCAATTAAGTTGGGTAGGTCAGCACAGTAAAGAACAAACACTAGGTGTGTCGAGGGTGCAGGTTTGTACATTGTTCATACATTCAGATGTGAGTCTGCTTTCTAAGGAGCTTGGAGTGGTGGGTTTGCCAAGTGGTTAATACGTTCGCTCGTCATGCCGTAGGCCCGGGCTTGATTTCCTACAAGGGTACAATGTGTGAAGCCTGTTTGTGATGTCCCCTGCCATGATGTTGCTGGAATATTGCTAAAAGTGGCATAAAACCATACTCACTCACTCCCTCTGAGGAGCTTATGTGATGTTTGAGCACTGGCAACAGGCTGCTTACAATTATGAAAGAAATTGTTTATCTAAATAGTTCCTTTAATTACTAGGATGTTTAGGAATTTTCATTTTCTTTCAAAGACAGAGTTGGGGGAAAAGAAAATACATCAAACTATTTTATCTTTTAAATGTGGCAGTTTGCTCCATTGGGTCAGTTTGTAAACAGAAACTATTTTTGGGTTGTCCTGTATTTCTGCGATGTGGAGAGTCTCTGATCCATATGGCGTACCCTGAGTACAATCAAACTAGTCATATATGAGTTCTGTTCAAATCCACCTTGATTTGTAAATGTTTAATTTATACATGCTTTGTGAATAAAATGTTCTTGATGTATTGGTTCATCATAGTGTGTGTGGTTGTGTGTTCTTGTTGTATTTGGTTCATGGTCATTCTGGTGTCCCCGCACGTGATATTGTTGAATAAAGGCTGATTCAGTCAGTCAGTATGTCAGCCGTTGAATAAAGGCATTGGATATATGTCAGCCGTTAAACATTTTGTTTAATTATAGTTACACCAAGGAATTCCATCCATCATTCCACTGTCCAAATACATTTTTATTGAACCAATAGATTGAAAACTATTGGTTGGATTTAACATATGTTATATTTGGGAGTACACTATCTCAGTAAAGTTCAGATTCTAGTTTGTTGAGTTGAGGTCCAGGATTCGAACCCACACCCCAAGAGTCAGGCACCTAATCGCCAGCACACAAGTCAGCCGACGAACCAACTCTTCCACCATGGCTTCCACTATTAGTTGGACTGTTCTAAAATTTGGAAACAACCAATAACTTGAACACGTTTGAACACCTCCATATCTATCGGTGAGATGCAGTGCGATATGTATATCGTAGACAAACAAATAAAGGAACGCAGGAAAATTCAAGCGTTCCTCTATTATTTTCCAGTTTTCATCACCACAGCGCTGTTCAAAGCTGGTGATGAAAACTAGAAAATAATAAAGGAACACTTGAATTGTCCTGTGTTCCTTTATTTGTTTCTCTACATATATATATAATTTATTGAAAGAATTATGACTAATTACATCTCTTGAACTCAGGAAGAGTGCCGCATCAAAGTGTTTCAAACAATAACTTTACAGTCATATAATGGATTGTTTTCAGAGATTTGGGTAATGGTTTCTTGGTTTACAGGAAAAAGTCAGTGCAAGGTTTGATACAGATCTGGTGTTTTTCTCAAGAATGATCATTATTAATAATAATAATGCTAATTTTTGCATATAGAACGATGCTGTTCTCTGGCGTTACATTATTACCCTGACGGAATTGTACTTTCAAAGCTGCTATTAAAAGCGAGCCGTATAGGTCCCGTACATCTACTGCTCAGGTACCCATTTTAAACAGCTGGGTGGACTGAGTGCAATGTGGATGAAGTGCCTTGCCCAGGGACACAACACAGTATGGGACCCAGGTCACAAATGTCTCCACGGATTCGAACCGGCCTTTGGCGTGAGAGGCCAGCATGCTAACCACTACACCACTGTGCTCCACCTACACCACTGCACTCCACTGCACTCCCACAATTAATTGTTGTACTGCTGAAGATGGGAGTCATGGATGGGGTATTAATGAGCCTTTGCTCACATATTTTATCGTGTGAAATACTAAAGTCATTAATGACCACAAATGATAAAGCAAGTGAAAAGATTCCATCAATGGTCAAGGCTGCCTTTCTTATGAGGATGGGGTAGCCTAGTGGTTAAGGCGTTCGCTCGTCACGCCGAAGACCTTGGTTTGATTCCCCACTTGGGTACAATGTGTGAAGCCCATTTATGGTGTCCCCCACCATGATATTGCTGGAATATTGTTAAAAGCAGCCTAAAACCATACTCACTCACTCACTCCTATGAGGGTGGTTGGGTGAAGGGGTGTTAGAGATAGAAAGTGGTGAAGTAGTGTTACTTTACATAGGACATCTATTTTTCTGAGTAAACTCAACATTCAGATTTCAATACTTTAAGGCATAACTGACCACAAATGTTTAACCAAATTGAAACTTGTTAAAGGTATAGCGTGAAACTGACTATAAATAGTGGCTGGCGAACGAAGGAAACCATCTGTGGGATTTATTGGATTAGAATCGGTCCCTGATGGGCGACGCACTACACAGTCTCAACGAGGATGGATAATGATGGGAAACAGTGCCTCACTCTGACAGTGTGGGTTCGAATCCCGGTTGGGACTTTACCTCCCAAAAGCACTACCTTCTGTGCTTTACTGGGAAACCTGCACACAAAATATCTTCATATTTTAACCCCACCGTCAGGCAGGTGAATTTGAGAATCTGGCAGTCTGTGTTGAAAATAACCTGTCCCGTGCAGTCGGGCAGGCAGGTATTTCGAACGCTGGAAAGTGTAATCCCACATACAACATATGTTACATTTGACCACTTTCTATTGACCACACATTGGCATTGTGTTTTCATGGATTTTGAAAAGTTTATGCCTCTGACGACTATTCCATGTGTTAAATTTACAGACACTAAAATTACACTGGCGAAATAAGAGATATAACTCAGTCAACGATTTTCAACATGTACATGGCTAGTAATAGTGTCAGACGACAGCCTCGCACCCTCTTCAAACCCCAAAAGTACTGGAATCTTTACTTTACTTTGAAAGTGCAATCCCGAATATAACATATGTTACATTTAACCATTTCAAGAAGGTATGGTATATTCATGGATCTTGAAAAGTCTATGTGTTAAATGTACAGACACTGTAAACATTACACGTATATGTCTGACAGATTAGTGATATAATTTGATCATCAATCTTTACCATTAATACGGCCAGTAATAAAGCTAGACGACAGTCTCGACAGAACCAGTACATAACCTGGAGCGCAATCCTCAATTTGCGGAGGAAACCTTTCTTCACCAACAAAGAAGGTTCACGTAGTAATGTGATGGATGTGTAGGGATTATGTAAAGGTTCCTCATTACTTCAGACAAATGGGTTTGTCAGCATATGGACAGTCGTCGGTTCACTGTAGACTATATATTTCAATAACAACACGTCTGTTAAGTTTATCACATCTATTTATGCAGCTTGTCGGACAAGGTGTATCAGCGTAAATAAGACGCAGACAGGCCTTGTGTTGCTGTGTTGTGTAGGGCCTTGTGTGTTGCTGTGCTGTGTAGGGCCTTGTGTGTTGCTGTGCTGTGTCGGGCTTTGTGTGTATCTGTACTGTATTGGGCCTTGTGTGTTGCTGTGCTGTGTAGGGCCTTGTGTGTTGCTGTGCTGTGTCGGACTGTGTTGCTGTTCTGTGTCGGGCCTTGTGTGTTGCTGTGCTGTGTCGGGCCTTGTGTGTTGCTGTTCTTTGTCGGGCCTTGTGTGTTGCTGTGCTGTGTCGGGCCTTGTGTGTTGCTGTGCTGTGTCGGGCCTTGTGTGTTGCTGTGCTGTGTAGGGCCTTGTGTGTTGCTGTGCTGTGTCGGGCTTTGTGTGTATCTGTACTGTATTGGGCCTTGTGTGTTGCTGTGCTGTGTCGGGCCTTGTGTGTTGCTGTGCTGTGTCGGACTTGTGTTGCTGTGCTGTGTCGGGCCTTGTGTGTTGCTGTGCTGTGTCGGGCCTTGTGTGTTGCTGTGCTTTGTCGGGCCTTGTGTGTTGCTGTGCTGTGTCGGGCCTTGTGTGTTGCTGTGCTGTGTCGGGCCTTGTGTGTTGCTGTGCTGTGTCGGGCCTTGTGTGTTGCTGTGCTGTGTCGGGCCTTGTGTGTATCTGTACTGTATTGGGCCTTGTGTGTTGCTGTGCTGTGTCGGGCCTTGTGTGTTGCTGTGCTGTGTCGGACTGTGTTGCTGTTCTGTGTCGGGCCTTGTGTGTTGCTGTGCTGTGTCGGGCCTTGTGTGTTGCTGTGCTGTGTCGGGCCTTGTGTGTTGCTGTGCTGTGTCGGGCCTTGTGTGTTGCTGTGCTGTGTCGGGCCTTGTGTGTTGCTGTGCTGTGTTGGGCCTTGTGTGTTGCTGTGCTGTGTCGGGCCTTGTGTGTATCTGTACTGTATTGGGCCTTGTGTGTTGCTGTGCTGTGTCGGGCCTTGTGTGTTGCTGTGCTGTGTCGGCCTGTGTGTGCTGTGTGCTGTGTCGGGCCTTGTGTGTTGCTGTGCTGTGTCAGGCCTTGTGTGTTGCTGTGCTGTGTCGGGCCTTGTGTGTTGCTGTGCTGTGTTGGGCCTTGTGTGTATCTGTGCTGTGTTGGGCCTTGTGTGTTGCTGTGCTGTGTCGGGCTTTGTGTGTATCTGTACTGTGTTGGGCCTTGTGTGTTGCTGTGCTGTGTCGGGCCTTGTGTGTTGCTGTGCTGTATTGGGCCTTGTGTGTTGCTGTGCTGTGTCAGGCCATGTGTGTTGCTGTGCTGTGTTGGCCTTGTGTGTTGCTGTGCTGTGTCGGGCCTTGTGTGTATCTGTACTGTGTGTTGGGCCTTGTGTGTTGCTGTGCTGTGTCGGGCCTTGTGTGTTGCTGTGCTATGTCAGGCCTTGTGTGTTGCTGTGCTGTGTCGGGCCTTGTGTGTTGCTGTGCTGTGTCGGCCCTGTGTGTTGCTGTGCTGTGTTGGGCCTTGTGTGTTGCTGTGCTGTGTCGGGCCTTGTGTGTATCTGTACTTTGTCGGGCCTTGTCTGTTGCTGTTCTGTGTCGGGCCTTGTGTGTATCTGTACTTTGTCGGGCCTTGTGTGTATCTGTGCTGTGTCGGGCCTTGTGTGTTGCTGTGCTGTGTCGGGCCTTGTGTGTTGCTGTGCTGTATTGGGCCTTGTGTGTTGCTGTGCTGTGTCAGGCCATGTGTGTTGCTGTGCTGTGTCGGGCCTTGTGTGTTGCTTGGTTGTGTCGGGCCTTGTGTGTATCTGTACTGTATTGGGCCTTGTGTGTTGCTGTGCTGTGTCGGGCTTGTGTGTTGCTGTGTTATGTCAGGCCTTGTGTGTTGCTGTGCTGTGTAGGGCCTTGTGTGTTGCTGTGCTGTGTTGGGCCTTGTGTGTATCTGTACTTTGTCGGGCCTTGTGTGTTGCTGTGCTGTGTCGGGCCTTGTGTGTATCTGTACTGTGTTGGCCTTGTGTGTTGCTGTGCTGTGTCGGGCCTTGTGTGTTGCTGTGCTGTGTCGGGCCTTGTGTGTTGCTGTGCTGTGTCGGGCCTTGTGTGTTGCTGTGCTGTGTCGGGCCTTGTGTGTTGCTGTGCTGTGTTGGGCCTTGTGTGTTGCTGTGCTGTGTCGGGCCTTGTGTGTATCTGGACTGTGTTGGGCCTTGTGTGTTGCTGTGCTGTGTCGGGCCTTGTGTGTATCTGTACTGTGTTGGGCCTTGTGTGTTGCTGTGCTGTGTCGGGCCTTGTGTGTTGCTGTGTTGTGTCGGGCCTTGTGTGTTGCTGTGTTGTGTCGGGCCTTGTGTGTTGCTGTGCTGTGTTGGGCCTTGTGTGTTGCTGTGCTGTGTCGGGCCTTGTGTGTATCTGTACTGTGTTGGGCCTTGTGTGTTGCTGTGCTGTGTCGGGCCTTGTGTGTTGCTGTGCTGTGTCGGGCCTTGTGTGTATCTGTACTGTGTCGGGCCTTGTGTGTTGCTGTGCTGTGTCGGGCCTTGTGTGTTGCTGTGCTGTGTTGGGCCTTGTGTGTATCTGTACTATGTCGGGCCTTGTGTGTTGCTGTGCTGTGTTGGGCCTTGTGTGTATCTGTACTTTGTCGGGCCTTGTGTGTTGCTGTGCTGTGTTGGGCCTTGTATGTATCCGTACTTTGTCGGGCCTTGTGTGTTGCTGTGCTGTGTTGGGCCTTGTGTGTATCTGTACTTTGTCGGGCCTTGTGTGTATCTGTACTGTGTTGGGCCTTGTGTGTTGCTGTGCTGTGTCGGGCCTTGTGTGTATCTGTACTTTGTCGGGCCTTGTGTGTTGCTGTGCTGTGTTGGGCCTTGTGTGTATCTGTACTTTGTCGGGCCTTGTGTGTTGCTGTGCTGTGTCGGCCCTTGTGTTGCTGTGCTGTGTCGGGCCTTGTGTGTTGCAGTGTTTGTTGACGGGGTATCACAGGCCCTACGTGGCTAACGGATCCGCCTTCCATAAAAATTAAAAGTAACAGAAGAATATTGCGTTTCCATATACCCCCGACAACAAAACCGTGATGATGTAATGGTGATAATATAAGTGATACCAAAATATATAACATGGATTTAAATACTAAAACGAAAATATATACATGAACTTGAGAGGAGAAACTGAGCATCTGAGAGAGGCATCAAATTTGGGCAAAACTTCGGAGAGAGATGTCGACTCAAAGGAAAAGACAGAGATTAGAATATAATCTTAGTGAAAGGTAGTGAGTGAGTTAATATTTAACGTCAAGTGAAAGGTAGAGATAAGTATGTAATTGACATGACAGGGATAGAGATATCATATAGGAATAAACGACGGAGCGACATCGGAGCGGAAGAGATATCAAACCGAAGTAAGATACGGAGAGAGGCATCAAATCGGAATAAATGACAGAAAGAGGTATCAAATATCAGTAAACGACAGATATAGGTATCAGGTACAGGTATAGGTACAGCAATGACTGTGAGAGGTATCAAATATCAGTAAACGACAGATATAGGTATAGGTACAGCAATGACTGTGAGAGGTATCAAATATCAGTAAACGACAGATATAGGTATCAGGTACAGGTATAGGTACAGCAATGACAGTGAGAGGTATCAAATATCAGTAAACGACAGATATAGGTATAGGTATAGGTACAGCAATGACAGTGAGAGGTATCAAATATCAGTAAACGACAGATATAGGTATAGGTACAGCAATGACAGTGAGAGGTATCAAATATCAGTAAACGACAGATATAGGTATAGGTACAGCAATGACTGTGAGAGGTATCATTATATATAGTATCAAATCGTGAAAATTCAAGCGTTCCTTTAATATTTTCCAGTTTTCATCACCAGCTTTGAACAGCGCTGTGGGAGGAAATCTGAGAATAAATAAAGGAACACTGCCATGATGTGGTGTTCCGTTAATTGTTTCCATCAGTATATGTTGGTGACAAGTATTTTTGTCCAAGGACAGCGAAAAGTTAAAACAACAAAGCTTTACATTACTATCTGAGCACTCGGGGTAGAAAGTATTCGATTTCAGTTCAAATATTATCACATCAACCGTCACAACAAATCCGGTTCCTATCCAGGAAACGATAGACGTGTGGTATATTGTAAATGGCTGTCATCTCACCGTTTTTTGTGTTATTTCTGGTTCCAATTAGCTAATGAAACGACGTGATTATAACTCGTCAAAATAAGAGTTTCCTGACACACAGTTGTTAACAGTCTTCCCAAACAAATCTCCACCCCATCGCGTATATCATTATCGCGGGATTATGCACAGTAATAGTCGGTTGAAATTACGGGAATGTGTTTTGGGTGTTAAAGCCTTGACAATGATCTACTGGAACAAACATGATCGTCGATTTCTATAGCCAGAGTGTTCGGTTTATATATGGGATACAGCAATCGATATAGTGACTTTGACGTCCTGAAAAACATTTAATCCGCAATTGCTCTTTGCACTCGTATATCGCTTGTACATTGCGAGTATTCCCTGCCTTGCTTACACATACGGATTTGTTGTGGACAGAATTAATTTAACACACGTTGATCGAGGCTTAGTAATTGTCAGTTGTCTGGCACGGATTTTAACATCCATCCCTGCAATTTGTTAGCAGGGAGGAAGGTGTGTTTCCAGCACATTACGATTCCAACTGAGCGAGGATTTTGGTAAAATGTCTAAGTCGGCGGTTTCTGGTTTTCAACAGTTAACTAACTGTAGATGAAGAAACAAGAAGAAATTGATTGTTATTGAACAGTCTTAATTCAGTGTTTATTTTAAAAAATGGATGGAAGAGCTGGACTGAAACGTATTTAATCATCGGCGATATTTCTTTTCAACAGTTTTTTTCTCGTGATTATGGTTCTGTTAACGTAGTTGCAACGTTTGAATGACCTTGAACTTAACGTCGCCGCTGGAGCGTTAATCTCGGATTATCCTCAGATTAACATGATGAACGTCACGGACAACGCGCCTGTCACCACGTCTGGTACTGTAACAGGGGTACTCATATTCTCGTGTGTTGTGTTTGGTGTTGCCGGTGTTGTCGGCACTACAGGAAACGTCACGACGCTGGTGACGTTGGTCAAATACAGGCCGTTCCAGTCAGCGGAAATAGTACTGTTCGCCAACCTTTTGCTTTCGGATATGTTTGTTACAGCCATAGCAGATCCGATGAGTATTATAGGTAAGAAGCCGTTTAATATTTTTCTTTTGTGTGCATGTAATTATAATTTATTCCATTCGAAATTTCAGTTATTGTATTATTTATCGTGGAGGTACGAGTATGAAATACTATATGATACCTCGTATCGACTGTATTCATATTGATAGCTGGTATTTTTGTGTCAAATATTCTAGATTTTATATTAATTTGATGAAATAGCAACCCAAGGAATTCCAAACACACTTCAAAGGAATTTAAAGGAGAGAGGCTAAGATTTGCTCAGAAATGATTTAATAAAAGTTGCTTAACCATTGACATTAAGTCTCATTGTCTATGGTAAACAATGACACATTTCTTGGCGGCGCGTCAAAACGATCAGCACTCTTGGATGAAACGATAGCATGTACATGACAATACATTTGCATTATCAAAATCACCTGAACTGAAAAACTGTTCACAATTAAATGTATCATATAATGATAATGATTAAATCAATATTATGTTGCATCCTGATTTTAAAATATGTACATAAAAACATAAAAACAGCAGAATCCACATGTTCACACCCAACGTAATTTTGTATAGAACTTAACTTGTTGGCTTTTGCTATAAGCAATATTTCTTTCAATATTATACCTGTTGTTGAAATAATGTTTGTAGTGATTGAAATTTAGGTTTGTTTTCAAAACTTATAGATAAATATTTACAGATAAAGAATTTAGTTAAAAGCAACAGTTGGTCAAACACATCGAAAATACGTCTTTTTCATTATATCCTATCGTTTCAGCAAAGACTCTAGGGTGGAAATTCTTCTCCCCTCTTCAGCCTCTCTGCGTCATCATCGGCACCATCTGCACCGTCTCCTGCGTCGTCTCTCTTCTCACCATAGCAACCATCGGCGTCAACCGCTACCTTATCGTGTGTCACAGTCACGGCTTCGACGGTAAGAGGGTCCAGAGTATCATCTTAACGTGCATCTACGGTTGGGCGTTGACCGTCGTCTCGATGACGTTTTTCGGATTTGGACGTCACGGCTTCAACCACAAGACCCACATGTGCCTCCTTGTCCAGAGTCCGAGTACAGGAAGGTTCATGGTGTTCTTCGTCGTCGTGTGTTTATGGACGCCGATGTTGGCGACGTTGCTGTCGTACGGAAATCTGTATCATCGCGTTGCGAAGTCACGACGTCGGATCGTCGCCGTCACGAAGGGAAACAGGAGACGCAAGAAACAGGGTGATTCCGTCCAGTTGGCCAAAACCGCCTTCACCATCTTCTCCGTCTTTGTCATCTGCTGGTTTCCTATTTCCTTACTGTTTCTGTTGGACAGGCACGGCGGTGTCAACACCAACGTCAGCATCTTGTTGTCGACGTTCGCCCACATACATCCTTCGCTCAACTTCTTCGTCTTTTACGGCACCAACAAACGATTCAGAAACGCAGTGAAGGCGTTGGTTCTGGGGAAGTCCCGCCAAGTACTAAACAACCAGTCAATTGCAACGATCACAACGGAGATGTAACGGAAGTATTCTTTTCGGACATCGAACAGGTCTTTTTTATCGTCGGATTAAAGGTTTTCGGACTTCATGCATATTCGGACGGCAGTGGTTATACTAGACTAACGCTTAGTCCCTGAATATATATAATTTTGATGGTAAGAAATAATCCCATTTAAATTGAAAAGGAGCCCCCAGTGAGTTGGGAGATTCAGAACCTGAGGTAATCTAGACTTGCCCCATTTAGGGTTTTAGCATTGCGGGGTGGGGCGGGGGTGGTGGTTCTAGGCATTAGGGAAAGTAATATGGTTCAGGGACTGTGCGACAGACTATGGTTACACGGGCTATAACGAGGTGTATTGGGTAACACAAACATTAAGTCTTGAATGGTGGCCCGTGTCAAGGATAAATCTTTATTAATTATTGCGATGCTTTATAATCGTTGGTGTGATTAGAAACATAACAACATATTGTTTGTTTAGTGTTAATAACCCACACATATGTTATTAATTCTGAGTAGTGGTACTTCAAGTATCTGTCAGTTGCACTTTGAAATATATATATTGCATGTAATTCGGTGTTACTTCATTACCTAAACGAGCCCATAGATCAAAAATAAAGTTGAGTAGTTCATAAATCCGTTCAATTTTGTTTTTAAAGTATGAGCAGTGGTACCTAAGGTATCTGTTAGTTGCACTTTAATATATATATACTAGTATATATATTGCTTGTAGTTCGGGGTTACTTAATCACCTAAACGAACCCACAGATCAAAAATAAAACTGTCACACCTATGAACTGGTCACTGTTTCCTGATTGACTAACAGCAGAAGGGGTGGGGCTTGTGTGTGATATAGACACTTTTGTGTGTTTTGGTTTTGTTTCAGGGGAATACTTTCTGAACAGAATTAATCTTGCTCGTGAGAGGCTGTATGCCGTGAAGTGGTACCTTTTGATTTAATGAAAAAGATCGGTGGCTTTGTACACCGGCAAATACTCAGAATCCTTGAACCCCAGCCATTACGAGGCTCTTTCCCAGAAGCCAGAAGCCCCAAGAAACTGGTTCAGATATGAGCAAAACAAGAGTATATCTTACACTTAAATTAAGATTTATATATTCGAAAATTAATTCAAATGTTTTTCAAACAAGCTTAGAATATGTCTCTATCAAAATAAACAGTATTTTCTTTTAGGCACCACCTTCATGTGACGTTGGCCATTATGGACGTGTTTGTGAAAATGGTACATCTATACTATACTGTGATACCCCATACCGCACATACTACAGTATATAGCCAAATGTACAGCCCTATCGTATTTCTCTTCCTTGAGGGTGTGATCCATTTGTGTGGCAGCCGTGGAGGCTGAGTGGGTTAGATCTCTGACTGGATTCGATTCAACCCCAGTTAGTTGAGTGAGTTTAGTTTTATGCCGCTTTTAGCAATATTCCGACAATATCACGGCGGGGTACACCAAAACGGGGTTTCATACATTGTACCCATGTGGGGAATCGAACCCGGGTCTTCGGCGTGACGAGCCAACGCTTTAACCACTAGGCTACCCTACCGCCCCTAACTCCAATTAGTACTACAATCTATACGTTAATGAGAAATTGTAATTTCAAATTTAACATGATGACATTCTGAAAGGCATGGAGTTTATGTAGCTTTTGGCCATGCCAATATGCAGTCAAAACCAAATTTCAGTTGCTTTATGTATACTTTCTGGTGCAAATGACATAAACATTACGACCATGAGCAAGAGCTAATCGATGCTAAGTTGGTCGTAAGAAAGGGGGCGAATGGGCCAAGAACATTTATCAGGATGGAATACCCCAATTAACAGACACATAATAAATAATACTAATTAGTCCATTTAGTATGACAGTTCAGTATTACCCCGGGTAACCCAAGCTGCCTGTTAGGCGCTTGAAGGTTATAGTCACATGATATCCCACTGGGTACCCATTTTCTGCAGGGTGAACAGAGGTAATTTTGAACAAGCTCATTTGCCTAAGGTGAGACCACATTTATCACATGTGCTTCGTTGTGGGGCAGGACTGACGTCTTAGAAACTCTCAGGAGTAAAGCTGCCAAACACGGTCACCCATCCAAGGACTCTCCGCGCTCAATGTTGCTTAACTTCAACTGATTCGTGACCGGACGTACAGTCAATCCTTGAATGAACTTGTCAATAGAGAAGTGCAATAGGGGTCATCGATATATTTCCTGCATATTGCATGGTTTGTCAAATAACCGGCGCATATACTGGGCGATTTACTTCCTCTCTGACAATTCGTTCAGATATTATGTAGGTAAGTTAGCCACAGTGAGCCGAGAGTTCAAAGGTCATTTATGCACAAGGAAGACTTCCGGAAGCACTTTCGTCTCTGTCACCGAACACGATCTTTCAGCCATTTTTTACATCAGCCATTTGGTTTCCTGGTGACGATGAATATTAACTCGATTCCTAGAACTGTGCCACGAAGTAGGGTGTGGTCTGGGATGAGTATAGCGTTTCTACTGATGCAACATGTTTGTAATTAGGTCACTTTGTTTTGTGTTACAAGTAATGCGCATTTTGTCGGATTCTTGGTAGTTAGGGCAAACAAGGGTTTTTGTGTTTATAACAAAGTAGAAATTGTAAGACAGGATATCTTCGGTCACTTCTTCACAGCATACACTTGTTTGCTGGGAAAGTTGGTTGGTTGGTTGGTTGTTGTTTAACGCCGCACTCAGCAATATTCCAGCAACATGGCGGCGGTCTGTAAATAATCGAGTCTGGACCAGACAATCCAGTGATTAATAGCATGAGCATCGATCTACGCAATTGGGATACGATGACATGTGTCAACCAAGTCAGCGAGCCTGACCACCCGATCCCGTTAGTCGCCTCTTACGACAAGCATGGGTTACTGAAGACCAGTTCGGACCTTAATCTTCTCGGAAAGGAAAAAACGATGAAAAGTGTTGTTTTTTCTTTCATAACACAACTTTCTTATGACATCCAACTTGTCTTTAAGTTTTATGTATGTGTGCGTGTGTGTGTGTGTGTGCGTGCGCGCGCGCTAAAAACTAGAAGATAAATTAATATTTCCAGGAACAAACTGTTGTGTCAAATGGTCGTTCTCTAAGAATATGACGAACCAATCGCACCGACCCCCAAGATGATACTTTGGAACCATTTCGCTGCCAGCTCAAGACGTTGAAATTTGTTTCTTGATCCATCAGATGAATCATCTATTTAAGGCAAATCACTTTTGCCATACTGATACATAATTTTGTTTATGGACTTGAAACATGCTGGGACTGTCATTTTACTCGAATCAAGACCCCCTTTAAATATCATGTTCACACTCGCGAGTGGGTGTGGTTTTATGCCGCATTTGTATATTATTGCTATATCACCAGAAATGGGCCTCAGGCAATGTTCGTGTGTGTTGAATTGAACCCGGCCTTCAGCGTGACCAGCTTTTACTTCTAGGCTAACCTACAGCACCTACCAGTGTTGGGAATCGAAAACAGGTCCATTGCTTTAATCACAATTACATCGCCCCTAGTCGCAGATGGAGGTTTCACCCGTGAAGATCCGGGTTAGAATTGGTCTTTAGTAACCCATGCTTGTCGTAAGAGGCGACTAACGGGATCGGGTGGTCAGGCTCACTGACTTGGTTGACACATGTCATGGTATCCAAATTGCGTAGATCGATCTTCATGATGTTGAAGACTGGATGCTGGTCCAGACTCGATAATTATAAGCCATATAGTTGGACTGTGCGGCGTTCAACAACCATGAAGGTTTCAGCTTCCACTTTTTGGGCCTTCATGCCAACCACTTTTGTTTACTTCTCACTGATAACAACATCTACTCGGACGCTGACCTATATTAAAGTAGATTGTAAGTATCCCCCAAGTGTATTGTTGTAGATCGCTATCGTCACATGAGCATGACAAGTTGTTGTGTTCAAGTATGTCCTCTTGTATATTTAACAGGTATCAAATCTTTATAATAGCCATGTGTGTAGTGCTTATTATGCATCAGCTCCTTCAACATTATTCGTTTCGTCAATCCATATTTTGATTGCTACTTAAAAGAATAAAACGGACATGGCCAATTTCTAACTCTGAATTTAGCACTTATTACAAGAGGTAAGGCGCCATTGTATTGAGTGATGTAAGGTCTAAAAACTTCCTTTTATGTGCGAAAAATAGATTTTATCATTTGACTGCAATGAGAGTTATTTTGTTTTTACCGACAACCTCTGTCCCGAAGTGGTTTACGAGTGGGCTAGCACCATAGTTCACTAGTTCTGATCTGTGCATACACCTCATGAACGTACATACACGCACACACACACGCGCGCGCACACACGCACACATTGTCATATCTCTTAAACTCAATTTGCCTCACCTCACCTCAGCAAACTGATGTTACTTTTGAAAATTTATCCTTTTGATAAACATTTATTATATTTATAAGCTTCACACATATAACGAATTAACCCGAACTCATAACTGTGACATATATAATGATATGGCGTATGAATAACTTCCGGTATTTTCAATTGTCGAATCACGTGCTCCGATGGTCACGTGACTGCTCCTCTTATAGTGGAAAATGGCACTTCCGATTACATCCGGGTTACCCGGTTCACCAGCCGCCTTAAATTAATAAACATCTCGATGACATCAGCAGAGAGTTTTCCTCGTGAGTACAATACCACGCCCAGCCAGAACTGATTTAACTGTCATTATCAACGCCGGGCCACGCGTGCACACGTCCGTAAACACATTCAACGTTCAAACGTTGTTCCGTCGCCACTGTCGCCTCCGTCTGCGTATCCTGTTGCACTGAATATGATCGGCAGTACATTGAAGATTTTCATTAACTAAAACTGACTTTAAATCTGGTACCATCGAGAACCAATATGAGTTCTGATTCTGTGAACAGTAGTATTTTCAAATTTGGTCGCCATGAATTTTTCAATGAAGAAACTGAAATGGCGATACCAATTCTCATAATTCTTGGACTGGCGACGTTAATGGGAACGTTTGGCAACATTCTGATTCTTGTAGCGGTGGCAACGAGGAAATCCCTTCACAACGTGGAATCCATCTTCATCGTCAACCTGGCCTGCTCCGACATGTACGTCACAGCCTTAGCAGATCCCATGAGTGTCGTAGGTGAGAGGGTCATTCATTCATTTCTGCAGTCTTCATACTAAACCGGGGGCGGTGGGGTAGCCTAATGGTCAAAGCGTCCGCTCGTCACGCCGAAGACCCGGGTTCGATTCGATGGGTACAATGTGTGAAGCCCATTTCTGGTGTCCCCAGCCGTGATATTGCTGGAATATTGCTAAAAGCGGCGTAAAACCATACTCACTCACTCATACTAAACCGGGGCGGTTGGTTAGACTAGTAGTTTAAGTTTGTTTTGATTGTTAGTGCGTTGTTTAACTTCGCAATCAGCAATATTCCAGCTATATGGCGGTGTTCTGTAAATAACTGAATCTGGACCAGACAATCCAGTGATCACATGAGCATAAAAGTTGTCAAATATTGGTTAAAACTGTAAAATATGCCTCCATATCGGTTACCGAAAAAATGTTATAATATGATGTTATTGGATGATGAAAATGGACAAAGAAATTGGACATCTCATGTTAAGAACTTCTTATTCTCTATTCAGTCGTTAACCAGAAGACCTAAAGACTTCAAACATGGTGTGAGAAAATATCTTTGTCAAATAAATGTTTTTACTATTCAAGATTTAGAAAAAGATCTATTTAATGAAGTGTACTTATCATGTGTTCATATAAAGAAATTTAGGCGATCACTAGCAAGATTCCGATGTTCATCTCGTGGATCGAACCCGCGACGATTTGTTGATTGAAAGCGGCAGATAGCAAGAAAATGTGAAAGCGGCAGATATAAAAATGTTAAAAAGAAGATAGAATATGTACACTTTGTAATTTAAATGAAATTGAAGATAAATACCACTTTCTCCTCATCTGTCCATCATATATTCAATACGTTGTAAATACATTAAAAGATATTACTATATCCATCCAAGCATCATAAAATTCTCTACCCTTATAAGCAGTAATCATCAAAATACATGACAAAATCTTGCCATGTTCATTCACATTGCTGGGCGGTGGGGTAGCCTAATGGTTAAAGCGTTGGCTCGTCACGCCGAAGACCCGTGTTCGAATCCCCACATGGGCACAATGTGTGAAGTCCATTTCTGGTGTCCCCCGCCGTGATGTTGCTGGAATATTGCTAAAAGTGGCGTAAAACCAAACTCAGTCAGTCAGTCATTCACATTGAATGTTCTATAGCTTTATCACTGTTATGTAAATATATTTATTTATGTAATTCTCCATTATATATGTATATGTACTATAGGCCTGTAGCCTCTTCAGTGCGAAAAAAAGATTGATTAATTGAGCATCGATCTACGCAGTGGGATACGATGACATGTGTTAACCAAGCCAGCGAGCCTGACCACCCGATCCTGTTAGTTGCCTCTTATGACAAGCATGGGTTGCTGAAGACCAATTCCAACCCAGATTTTGACGGGTAGTGGTTAAAGCATTCAATTGCCACGCTGAACACCTGGGTACGCCTAATCACATGGATGCAATGTATGAACCCATGTATATGATATTGTTGGGATATTGCCAAAAGCGGCGTAAAACCACACTCACTCACTCAGTCATACTTAGCCCTGCATTTTTCAGTTCGCCATCAAAACACGTGATTCCTATCAAACAAAGATGTTTTGCTAGTTCAAATGTGTACCCCATGTTCTTTCTTGTAGACGTTTCACGGATGCATGTTGTGATGAAGATTAAGAAAGTAGGAATAGGTTTGGCAAACTGACCTGTAAGTTCGGGTTTTCATTTGTACGGCAACGTGTGCGCACGTGTGTGGATGCATGTGCTTGTCGGGTCTAATTTGCAGTGCTAACTCAGACACCAAGTCTATCAGTCCAAGTTTTGTCCGATTAATGCCAGGCAAGGAAACAACAATTAACATATAATCCACAATGCTTTTGCGACTGAACCCGTAAAAGTATCGTCGTATCGGGATCCGATAACTATGCAAATCACCTAGAAGGAACTACAATTAATCACCATACATTGATTCAGGGTTTTTTTGCATAAAAGTACAACATTTTCACCAGTAGATAATCTGTAACGCATTGAGAGTTTATCCCGCAAAACAATCCCCGTGAAGATCCGGGCTACAGTCGATCTGCAGCAACTCGTGCTTGTCGTAAAAGAGGACTCCCGAGATCGGGTAGTCAGACTTACTTGCGCTGATAGTCACTGGATTATCTGGTCCAGACCCGATTATTAGCCTGAATACTGCTGAGCGCAATGCAAGAGACAAACAAAACAAACTTGTCCTTCTGATCACGTGACACTTGTATCTCGGCGTTAGTATGATTCAGGTAACTGATTCAGGAAAACTTGCAACCAGCCAGACAATGTAGCTTTTACTGGAAAATCACATCCTTTTTTTGAAAATATCTAGCATATTTATAACTGAACATTGTATTGAAATGTAATCATGTACATTTAAATGAGTGCGACCCGTGAAGATCCGGGTTAGAATTGATCTTCAGTAGCCCATGCTTGTGGTAAGAGGCGACTAACGGGATCGCTGACCTGGTTGACATACGTAGATCGATGTTCATGCTGTTGATCACTGGGTTGGCTGGTCCAGACTCGATTAAGACTCAAAGAAAAGCAAGCTTGAACCAGCGCATGCGCGAGCATTACAAATGTCTTGGTCACAATATGCAAATCGCACAAAATGCACGTGCACACGTGCAAGTTTAAATGCAGCATGGGTATCTCGGAGCACGACTGTAAAGATCCTCATGTGTTAAGAGTGTAATGCATGACGTGACTGTGCAGCATATTTGTGTTCTATATATTTGTATATTTACTGATTTATTTTAACTTGCAAGTGATACGGGGCGGTGGGGTAGCCTAGTGGTTCGTCACGCCGAAGGCCCGGGTTCGAATCCCCACATGGGTACAGTGTGTGAAGCCCATTTCTGGTGTCCCCGGGATATTGCTGGAATACTGCTAAATGTGCCAAATTTGACTTGGATCTTACAAAAATTAAATTCATGAAAATTATTTATGCTACACTGAAATAACATGTAAGTCTATGGAAATTACGTCAAGTGTCCGAATACTTTTTGCACGACTCTGTACATATCTTGCCGAACTATTAAGCAGGTTACACCAGACTACGGGAAACAATGTGGAATAGGATCTGTATTTAATTATGTTCAACAGAAACATGTATACATTTTACCCACGAGAACCGGTATGATGTTAGCAAACAAGAAACATTAAAACAAACAGGAGTTCGATCCCATGATTACAGGTTCCGGGTGTACCTAAGGGGCATAATTCTGTTAGTTTTTGTGTGTCTATTTTGGGAGCAAATAGGCCTCTTATTGGCCCACGTCGCCCTGAAACTATAAAACCAACCAACCAACGTGTGTCTATTGTTTAAAGCATCACTGAGTAATATCACAGCAAAATGACAGCGGGCTGTAATTATCGAGCCTGAATCCGACAGTCCAGTGATCAACATCATGAGCATCGATCAACCCAATTGGGACGCGATGACGTGTGTGACACAATTCTGTACAACGACGATTGTGACGAGTTGACCTCCGACGAGTGGGCCACACGTGCTCGTCGGCGCGAGGAGTGAGCAAATAGAATGATACGCCGCATTTATCGGCAAGATCACGGCGGATGAAGCAACGAATAAGCCTTTCACAGGCAGTGTACACATTTAAGAAATTTAGACTCAGACTTTGGTGGAAATATCCGCCGTTTTCCATATGGACATTGCTGTGATATGGCATTTAATACTTGAAAACGTCTTACACGCGTAAAGATCGGGGTTGACAGGTTTTCAGCATCTCATACATAAGGGCCTTGCGGTAACCTTGTGGTTAAGCGTTCGCTTGTCACGCCGATGACCTGGGTTCGCTTCCACACATCAGTACAATGTGTGAAGCCCATTTCTGGTGTCTCCGCCGTGATATTGCTGGAATATTGCTAAAAGCGGCGTAAAACTAAATTCACTCCCACCCTCCCACGTAACGGAAGAGATCTGGTTGTCGGACTCACTGTATTGGTTAATGCTGTTAACGTAACTGCACTGACTGAAGCTCGTGATATCAGTCAATGGATTGTCGGGTGCAAACTCAAATATTTTCAGATCTCCGTTATATATAGCAAGCATATTGCCGAGTGCGGCGTTGAACAAAACAAAATAAAAGGTATATAAAAATACTTAATTTCTATCTTTGCCTGTGAATCTAATATTTTTAGAAAGCTGCAGAGCTGAAAATATTTCCTT
Source organism: Haliotis rubra (assembly GCF_003918875.1). NCBI lineage: Eukaryota > Metazoa > Mollusca > Gastropoda > Lepetellida > Haliotidae > Haliotis > Haliotis rubra. The sequence goes on from NW_025767023.1 coordinate 1,094,299, forward strand.
GAGAAATAGTTTCATAATCCCAAAATATCTTTAACTGTAGCATACTTAAATAATCATTGTATCAGTTCCTTCCAGGAAATGATAATGACATATATAACAGTTCACGTGTTTGTGTAATCAGCTGTTTCTAGGTCGAGCTGACCTTGATGATTAATTATGTGTATCGAGTTCCTTTTCAAAAAGGCAATGTTTCTCTCTGTATGTGATCTGGAGTAACTCGGATAGCTGACAGAACGCACGTTTTCCTCGTGCAGACTTTGGAATGGGCTAGCTCATTTTAAGTAAGGGTTGATGGTTGCCATCGCTACGAATACTCATTCTTTGAACCTCATAGTTGGATGATGTGCTGAGAATCATCTATATCAGCAAATATGTTTGTTTTTCAACGAACACCTACTTAAGGGACTGCAATATTTCATGCCCTCCGGCGGTGGTAGGGTAGGCGGGGCGGTGGGGTAGCCTAATGGTTAAAGCGTTGGCTCGTCACGCCGAAGACCCGGTTCGAATCCCCACATGGGCACAATGTGTGAAGCCCATTTCTGGTGTCCCCCGCCGTGATGTTGCTGGAATATTGCTAAAAGCGGCGTAAAACCAAACTCAGTCAGTCAGTGTTAGGGTAGCCTAGTGGTTACAGCGTTCGCTCGTCACGCCGAAGGCCCGGGTTCGATTCTCCAAATGGTACAATGTGTGAAATCCATTTAGGTGTCACTCATCGTGCTATTGCTGGAATATTGATGCGGCGTAAAACCTTACTCACTCACCACCTTTCTTGGCTGTCCACTTACAAGTTTCATTACCGTGATAATATATACGGGAAAAATATTGAATCAGCATATCAAATACTTTTACTTCCGTCCCGAACCTCCCCAAATAGATACTCGAATCAAGCATCTCAACAGGCCGTTGAAGTCTAATTCATGATAGCTACATGCGTGTCACAAAGTTCAATAACATGGGCTCAGAACATCTGACAGAGGAGAATCAGAGATGAGTTCATCAAGTAAATACAAATGTGTAGGCACCGTGGGTTGTATGATTCCCGGGGAGCTGAAACTTAAATTTGAATGCTCACCCTTGACAAATGTAATAATGTCATGTAATCGCGATGGGGGATGAACCTTACAAGCATGGAGTGAGTTTGGTTTTACGCCGTGTTAGCAACATTCCAGCAATATCACGGCGGGTGACATCAGAAATAGGCTTCACACATTGTATCCATGTGGGGAATCGAACCTGGGTCTTCGGCGTGATGAGCGAACGCTTTAACCACGAGAATGTCCCACTGCCCTGAATTTACAGACAGAGTGTTATTAACTTAACTGAATTAATTTTGCATGAAATTAATTGGTCCGAGTCAAGTTCGTGACGTGCGAACGCTTTAACCACTAGGCCACTCAACGCCCCACCCCACCTTACCCCAATGACGTACGGGTAGCCTTGTGGTTAAAACGTCTGCACATAACATCGGAGGCCTAGGTTTGGACCCACGTAGAGGTACACATGTATGAAAGTCCAATTGTTATGTCCCATGCCGTAATATTTCTGTAATATTGCTAAGAGTGCTGTAAAAATCCCTTCACCTAAGTGGTGAGGTGAGGTGAGGTGAGGTGAGGTGAAATTGGGTTTTACGTCGTGCTTGAGAATATTTCGCTCATACGACGACGTGCATGCGTGTGTATGTGTATGTGCGGCTGCTTGTACTAGCCCAGACTGAAGCTGGTTTTATAGTGCTAGCCCACTGAGATATTATGCCACAGTGAAGCATGAATACCCCACTCAGACACATTATACTGACTCCGAGTCGACCAGTCCTTGTTGTACCCATTAATGCCGAGCGCCAGGCAGGGATAAACAAGTACCATATTTTAACGTCTTTTGGTATGACGCGATCGGGGATCGAACCCGCGACCTTCCGCTCTCCGGGTGGACGCTCTAACCACTACACCACGGAGGCGGTTTTTCACCTACGTGTCCATGTTAAAAGCAATGTTTAATCTAACCCATTCACTGTTACTTTTGTTTGGTATATTGAACAAAAAGGCGAAATAATAACAAGCGAGTAATTATCCTGTATTTGTTTTATGATTTTCAGCAGTTTATAAAATTCAGATGCAACATCTTAAACAGAATTAATTTCTTCTTTGAGTAGCATTTAAAAAATGAGAAAGTACAATACTGACAAATATTATGAATAACAACTTTTTTTATTTCGTAAGTGAGATGTTTCAATACCATTGTCTTGTACCATTGTCAATGACGAATAAGATAATTTCATTATTGTTTCTACACATTATAAACGACTTTTGTGTTATTTTACAGCCAAACTTGAGGGCTCTGATTTCTTCGACCGTATCCCAGGACTCTGTCGCGCTATAGGGTCGTTGTGCACGATGTCGTGCGTGGCGTCTCTCATGACCATCGCCGCCATGAGCTGCAACAGATACATCTTCATCGTCCACAGCAAATACTACAGTACCATCTTCAAGGCCCGCAATTGCGTCATCTACTGCATGAGCTTCTACTGCGTCGGACTCTGCCTCGTTCTGCTCAACTTCGCTGATATTGGCGACCACAACTTCGACCACAAGAGCCTTGAATGCATCTGGGCACGGATGGCGACATATCCCTACACCGTGGTATTCTCAATCGTGTTGGTTTGGATACCAATCACTGTCACCGGAATCTGCTATCTGCGCATGTACCTGCACGTGCGAGCCGTGAGAGCGCGCGTCAAGCAGTCACGTGGTGACAGGTCAAAGACCAACAAACCCCCTAGTTTCCGGCTGGCTCGAACACTGTTCATCATCTATGTGGTGTTCAGCGTGTGCTGGATCCCCTACGCACTGATCATTGTCCTGGACGCGAGTGACACTTTTCATTTCGGGGCGCACGTGTACATCGTGGTTTTTGCGCATTTGCACCCGTCAATCAACTGGCTTGTCTATTACGCCACTCACCGGAAGTTTCATAACGCGTTCCTTGAAATCCTGCACCTCAACAAGTGTTTGAAGAGAAAACCGGATGTGACGTCATCATCAGGGTCCCAAACGCCTTTTGACAGTTCGAAACAAACAAGTACCACTGATGAGTGATCCATTCTTGACGAATGAAGTAGTGATCGATGGTGTGAACATTTTCCTTGCCGTCAGGGTACGATGCCACACTAAAGAAACCACGCCTATGGATTGTCTTATTGACATTCAATATTAAGATAGCTTTCTGCCGAGGATCATAGAAGCTCTCGTCAGGTGAACGAGTGGCGAACTTTGAACACCCATGTAAATGTAATATTTGGCAAATCAGATGCCAGGGTTTTAAAAACGATTTGGCTTGATTTCTTTAAAATCAATATGAAACATATAAGTGATATTTGTCAGATTTAAAACCCGAAACCCACTTTTGAATTTGAGTATAGCGATTTTAAATTCATGAAATTCCAAGATTAAATGTTTTATCAAACTTTTAAAACGAAAGAATAGTTCAAACAACATTTATCAGAGTGTATCAATTTCAAACATACGTTCTTCCATGAACCATGGGAAGCGGACGTAGAATATCCTGACCGTTGAGTCCTTGATATCAGTGCCTGCTCTGCCTCGTGGCACATTCTGTACATTACAGATAAGTACGATGTGGATTGGATCCACGTATATATATCGAGAAAAGATGTTATTCTTTTGTACATGTACATCATTTCGATCATTTATGACATTGTGTTCAAATGTGAAATATATTTCTTGTGAGACTTTACATTATCAAAGGATGTTGTATAAAATCACTGGGATTTTGCAACTTGCATGTTCGTGGGATTTTACCCTATGGGTCAACAACAATGTGATGTCATCAGAGGTGTATAATACATCGATTCAGACTTGATACAGACACAGACTGCCGGTGTAGGAGTGTAGGTGTAGGTCTGTGATGGAGGTAGACGCCTGGTTGTCTATACAAGGATTTACTGTGAACAACGAACACATCCCACGGGAACAGCCACATGTAAATAGACATTGCACAGATGTAAACACTTTTTACACCAAGTACAATAAGTACAGCCAACTGCAATATTTGTTGTTTTATTGGCTTCCAGGATACACTGGGTCTCTGTTTGCAAATATAACACATGTCTGATTTGAGTAGCTGGAATATTGCTGAGTGCAGCGTAAAACTAAACTCACTCACTCTGATTTGAGTTTTTGGCTGTAGTAGCTTAGTGAAGAGTCAAATACATGTATACCCATCGCGGCCCATGCGGGTCAAGAATAGGTGGCAAGTCCAGATTACCACAGTTTCTGGTAATGAAGAAAGTCTCTGCGCTCCTTTGTATTATTTTTCATGTATATTTGATGAAACACACGTGGCACATGTGGTCTCATCCGAGGCAAACGTGTTTGTTCAAAACTGCCTCTGTTCACCCAGCAGTGTATGGGTACCCGGCATCTCCTAGCGCCTTACAGGCAGCTTGGGTTAACCGGGTAAAATATCTTAGCGTTTTTAGCATGTCCACTTGCGTGGATACAGACACTCTATTAATGACCATTATTATTATAATATAATTTCGGACCCGTTTTTTTTCTGAAAAATATGTTCATTTTAGAGACTAGATGTTAGTCCACTTTGTGCATAACGTGTTCGCTCGTCACGCTGGTTCGATTCCCATGGGGTACAATGTGTGAAACCATTGCAGCCACAATGTGTTAAAACGGCATTAAACTATACGCACTTGTGAATGTCAGCTAAAATGGATAGGGTGGTTGCAGCTTTTGTCTTTGTACATGGCTCATCACTGTGGATCGGTGCTCATGCTGACGATCACCTGTTTATCTGACCGATTATATGCTGCCGTGATGTATACTACTCCACTTTTTTAATTGGGATAATTATTATCTTTCCATCGCGCTTGGTCTTGTGCACAGAGCTCAGGTCACGAATCAGTTGAAATTAAGCAACGTCGAGCTCGGACAATCCTTGGATGGGTGCCCGTGTTTGCCAGCTTGACTCCTGAGAGTTTCTAGGACTTCAGTCCTGACCCACAACGAAGCACATGTGATACATGTGGTCTCACCTTAGGCAAGTGAGTTTGTTCAAATTGCCTCTGTTCACCCAGCAGAAAATGGGTACCCGGTTGGATAAAGTCATGTGACTAACCTTCTAGCGGCCAACAGGCACTTTGGGTATTCTCTGGGGTAATATAAATCAGATTCTGATTAAGCGCCGCGAGCAATCACTTCGTGTTTGGTGACTGTGCGCTATAGAAGATGACTTATTATTATTATTATTGTGACGCCGAATCTATTCTCATAACATGTCAAGTGTATTCAAACAGAATGACATATCGTAATGTCCCTATCAGAAGTTGAATTCTAAAATATTGAATATTACCTATAGCAGTGTAAATACAATATTCACATACTCTCATTATCATGAGCCAAAATGTCAAATTATGACACTGCCTCTATAAGTGTCATTTAGAAGCAGGTATGATGAAGAGGAATACATTTATGGATAGACAACTTCGTTATTTCATTCGGTGTAGATACTAACACCATCAAGCAAGTGAAGTTCGATAACAGTGTCAGTATCTACACCGTAACGTCACATCTATTACAATAAACAAATTGTCTATTTATAAAAAGTGCTCCTCTTTATGACGCTGATATTAAAAATGTCATCACTGATGACAATTTGTGCTACTTGAACAAATACTCTTTTTCACAAAAGTCTCTTTTCGAATGCCTCTTGAACAAGTATTTACATTCTCTGATATTAGGGGCGGTGGGGTAGCCTAGTGGTTAAAGCGTTGGCTCGTCACCCCAAAGACCCGGGTTCGATTCCCCACATGGGTACAATGTGTGAAGCCCATTTCTGCTGTCCCCGCCGGTGATATTGCTAAAAGCGGCGTAAAACCCCACTCACTCACTCACTCACTCTGATATTAACATCGTTGTGTGAATCTGCTATATGGTTGTGTGATATGTACATGATTTTCATCGATTACTTACAAATCAATATTATGTTCTTTGTCTGTGTTTGATCGCAATGTGTGTATAGATAAAGACGGATATAGTTTCCTGTTAACAATTCACAAATATGATAACCAGAAGGTGTGAAAGATATTTCATTACTTATTCTAAGTTCACACTTTTTTAAGGATCAAACCATGATTCAGCAGAAATCTCATGACTTTGTTACATTGGTCAAATTTGGTTTAAATATTGACCAAGCTTATTTGTAAGCATGGTTTTCCTAGGTTTCAGTATGTCATTGCATCTTGTTGATCCCATACCTGCTATTGACAAGTGTTGTTTATTTGTCAATGACTCGTTCCATGATTTGATCAAACTGGTTGATTGTGCCATGAAAACCATTCGTATGGTCAACCTCATGTATCAAGATGCATAAGGTTAGAATAAAGTGGCTGTCCGACCTAAAGAGGGGTTACCATATTATTAGTTCTCCAGTTTTATATGGATACAATTTCATATAATAAATCTACGTTTAAGTAAAGTTGTGAATTTTGTGATCCTTATCAAAGTGTGAGTAGTATATATTGCCCATTTATGATTCGTCTGGTTCGTTGAAAAGACCAACCACAGCACAAGTGTCACTTCCACGGGATAGTGCGTGAATTTCGTGCAGCACGTGCACTACAGTCACACCAGACTCACGGTGGACGAAACACGCCTTAACAAGGCTATAAAACTTGGACCGACAGTACGGCTGAGACGAGGGGAAGGTGAGAGGTTTGGTCGTGCTGAAGGGAAAATTTGCAAATTTTAGATTCTTTTTCCTCATCGCTACGATAATCGTAACTCAATCACTCTGCTTTCAACCAGAAGTAAATCACAGCTTGAGCTATTGTTTTACACTATGTCTCGATGACTTTAAAACAGAGAATTGAGATGGGGAAGCAGACATAAAATACACTTTGTAGGACCTGCACGACTAATCTTTGACAGACATGTCACTATCGAGATCCACATTGGTCCTTTCGCGCAAGTCTTTTCCAGAAACTAAATAACTGTTTGAACTGAAAATGTGATTCAGTGAGAAACTGCGATTCATACCTGAACCTTAGTTAAGTCTAGACTTTTTGGGAGCTTATACACAGTGCCCGTGGCTAGTAAAACTCCAGTCGGGCCAGTAAATCTCCTGGTCTGACTGGCTAGTATATTTTCATTTAGTCATTTTGTAAATATACCACTCTCTCCGACTTATTAAGTTTCTGCATTCAAATTTCGGGCTAGTGATTTTTTGTGGGCCAGTAACTTTCAGGCATAGCTATTCCGACCGGCGAGCAAAATTTGGAAACTTTCGCACACTGCTTATGCAACACAGATAGGGCCGAGCGGAAGGGAAAATAATGTCCCAGGCACTTGGAGGGAATGAGAGTAGCTGGGAGGTCTGCGACGGACGTACAGCGGCGTCCGTAATATTCCAGCAACATTTTAGCCATGTTGGGAATCGAACCCGGGTTTTCGGCGAGACGAGCGAACGCCTCAACCACTAGGCTACCCCACCGCCCTAATATTTATAAAGATGCTTTTAAAGTCTATCAAACCTTTTTTTCATAACATAACAGAAACATCGATGAAAGTTCATGTATGTGCTTGATCATCACCATGGCAATAAATGGAAATCTTGTCGGCAGTGGGCAGTACAAAAACTTGAGTAATACAGATTTTGACTGAAAACTAGCAAGTTATCATATAACGATATCGCTATAGAGAAGGATACTGTGTAAACACGGGCTATCGATCGCCAGCAGCTGAAGGTACGAGATCGATCGTCGAGCAAGATTAGGTGAGGAGTTGTTTTTTATTTGTTTGTTGTTTAATGCCGTACTTAGCAATATTCAAGCTATATTGCGTCAGTCTGTAAACACACACACACACACACACACACACCCAGTGATCAACAGCATGAGCATCGTTCTACGCAATTGGGATACGATGACATTTGTCAACCAAGTCCCGATCCCGTTAGTCATGTCTTAGGACCAGCATGGTTGCTGAAGACTAATTCTAACCCGGAACATCACGGGTCTTCTGGGAAAGGAAAAAAACCGAAAAAAAGTATTGTTTTTTATAATGCAACTTTCTTATGACGTCCAACTTGTCCATAATGTGTGTGTGGATCTTCACGGGTCTAGGGGCGTTGGAGAAGATAAAGCAAGTTGGTACTCCCAATTACAGATTTTTGCTAAGATTTGATCAATGAGGCTATGGAAAGTTAACTGGATGAGAAGCTACACATCAAACACCCAAATCAATCAGTCATGTGTACTGTCCATATATAGTTACTAATAGATAGAAAATGATTAAGAGCGCATCGCATACGTAGCCATTGTTTACACAGACCCACATATCTACAGCTTGTATCCCCACAGACCAATCACCCGGGCTGCCAAGGAAGGCAGATTCTAAGCCGTCGACGGAGATGGAACAGGCGAATCTCAATGGAATTCTGTCGGATACACTAAAATGAACAACGATTACGTGAGTATTCAAAATTTCTGAATGACCATAACATGGTACCGCCATCTACAAAGCACCCGTGAAGATCCAGGGTGTAATTGGGTTAGAAATGCTTGTCAGAAGAGGCGACTAACGGGATCGGGTGGTCAGGCTCGTTGACATGCCATCATATCCCAGTTGCGTAGGTCGATGCTGTTGATCACTGGGTTATTTACAGCTGCAACCTTAGGCGTGTCCGGAACCTTCGATCTTGGGTTCGAATCCTTGATCTGTATAACAGAATCACTAAAGAGCAGATATTCATTTGATATCAGTGACGACAAAGTACGATTTTGGGTCTGTGAAGGTTATGTTATTCAGATATAATGGTGGTAGATTATTAGCTGTATCTGACCGTGTCCTCATTCGAGTGAGTGAATGAGTTCAGGTTTACACCGCGCTCAGCAAATAATCGAGTCTGAACCATATAATCCAGTGATCAACATCACGAGCATCGATCTATGCAAATGGGATACGATGACATGTGTCAACCAAGTCATCGAGCCTGACCACCCGATCCTTTCAGTCGCCCCTTACGACAGGCACGGGTTATTGAAGATCAGTGCTAAACCGGATCTTCACGGCTGTTGCGTCCAGTTCACTCAGTGATTTTCTGGGCGCATGTCAGTGCAAAAACATTAATTTTTTTTTACATACAGTACTTACACTTTAAAATAATTCTTCCTCAGGTGCACGTTTAAAACACTCACTGTGGCATATGTATGGGACAAATATGTGCAAGATGCAAAGGACTTCCGTTCGACACTTTAATCCCGTTGTTTTCATTTCTGGTTAAACGCGGCGATAACCTCGGTCCACTCACTCACTCACCCTCTCCGTAGCATTGAGTAGCTTTAGTGAGTGAATTAATGTGTTTATGTTTATTTCGGTTATATTACGGCGTGTCTGCTTGGTGTGGGAGGAAAGCCCGAAGTCATTCAGTAAACACATAACCAGAGTCCCGTTCCACAAAGCGAGTGTAGCGCTAAGGTGATCGTAACTCCAATACTTTAACATAGACTTACGACAGTCGTAGGGCTACGATCGCTTTGTGGAACAGGGCCCGGGTACGGAAACCACAGTCTATCAGGTAGGCGGTGTAACTGTTGTCATGGTAACATGGGGCGGTGGGGTAGCCCAGTGCTTAAAGCCGGTCACGGCAACGACCCGGGTGCGATCCCCACATGGGTACATTGTGTGAAGCGCACTTCTGGTGTCCCCCGCCGTGATATATCGCTGGAATATTGCTAAAAGTCATACTCACTCACTCACTCTATCTATCCCAAAATGTTACAAAACATTGTTCCAACATTGGCGTCAGGTACTGCATGGTACCCTCTGCCCACCGGTTGAGACTACGGATCCATGCTGCATAATGTATACGTAGACCCGCTCTGCCTGCAGCATACCACACCTCCCACAGGTGTTCTGTATTGTTCCGCACGGTTCAAATATGAGTGAGTAAATTTAGTTTTACGCCGCTTTTAGCAATATTCCAGCAATATCACGGCGGGGAACACCAGAAATGTGCTTCACACATTGTAGCCATGTGGGGAATGGATCCCGGGTTTTCGGCGTGACGGGCTAACGCTCTTAGGACTGAAACATCGTGCTCGCAGACCTCTTATACGTCCCCAGCTGATTGATAGACATATCCGATTAGAGCAGTGAAGGGTCGATCATGATGGAAAAATACCATCATCAATGCGTTTCTTTTTTACAAGTGTATATATCGACAGGAGTGTATCAAACAAATATAATGAGAAAGGCTTTCAGTATATTTGAACGGCATTGTGTTTACTTTGTCGATTCACCTGTAGATATTGCTTTCTGCGCCTAATGGAACTTGACATTCGGTCGATACATTACTTGCATATGAACAGCGAACAGAGCTTTACAGTGTTATAAAACGCCGTTGTACTGAATGACATGTTGAATTAGAAGCCATAAATATGGGCACGATCAGTGTTGACATTGTCAGCGACAAAATACAAACCGCATTTACATAATTTCATTTACATGACCAGGAAATGTTTTTTTCAAATGTTTCATATATTCTTTTCCGTCTCATGTATTCGTTACGGGCGGCGTTCGATGCTATTATGTGTTGACAGGTGCTTATATATACTTCATAGATGCAATGACGACGTGTTCTCAGTGATAGGTGTCGCATCGACCTGTGAGTTGAATATTGAGCGAGTTAGTTCGTTTGAAACAATTTTTATAGTTACATTACTTGAGGAAAGAGTTTTATGTCATGCAAGTCGATTTGAATATTAACAATATGTTAATACACCATGGTAATTAGTGAACATATTTCTAAGAGGGCTGGATCGGATGGTCAGGCTCGCTGACTTGGTTGACACATGTCATCGGTTCCCAATCGCGCATATCTATGGTCATGCTGTTGATCACTGGCTTGTCTGGTCTAGACGCGATTATTTACAGACCGCCGCCATATAGCTGGAATATTGCTGAGTGTGGCGTAAAACTCAACTCACTCACTCTTAGAGGGAACTGGGTTTGAACAGTAGCCAAGTTATGTCTAATCGTATCTGCTTAATGTGGGAAGAAAACCCGAAGTAATGCTGGTCTCAGACTTATACCACTGATGAAACCCACAAACACGGGCAACCCGATACACTTTAGTATCACGGACTGAATATCCTGGACAAACTAACATATTTTTATCTATTTGGATATCATGGTTGTATGCTGACTGCATGTTTTAAAATTTGGGAACATATCAGATATCGTAGCAACAGCATAAAGTTTCCGGGTTATAATTTATGCTAATGTCGTAAGATACGACTTAATAGATCTGCAGTATGATTGGTTGATTATGTGTCATCGGATCCGGAAGGCTTGGGCCGTTGTTCATGATATCGGTCACTAGCCTATGCTCAGTTATTGACAGGTCGCTGTCATATACAGTAAACTACGTTTTATAACGAACTGCGGTTATAACGAACTGCGGTTATAACGAACTAAAAGCGCAGGGCTCATAAGTTAGTTATAAACGTAGTATGCTGTAGCTCGAATGCTGCGTTAAACAACAAACAAAAAAACATATGCCAAACCAATCCTGTTAGCCGCCTCTTTTGACAAGCATGGGTTACTGAAAAACAATTCTAACCCGGATTTGCACGGGTCCAAATACTCAGGTCACTTAGATATTCAGTCAAATTCAATATACAGCGTTTTGATTGCGCGCGTGTATGTGTGCATAAGGGTAGACGTGTATGTGTGATTCGATGTATCTGTGTATGTGTGCAAGAGTGCATGTTGTGTGATTGAGTGTGCATGTGAGAGTATGCGATTTGCATGTGCATTTGAATGCAGATGAGAGAGATAGTGTTTTTCATGTGACAGGGCGTGTTACTGATGTGTGATTGGGTGTATGTGTGAGTGTGTGAGAGACGATGTGTGTGTGAGAGAGAGAGAAAGAGTGAGAGAGAGAGGGGTGGGCGGGTGGGAAGGGAGTGTGTTTTCATGGGCTATTTAGTGTGAGGGCGAATGCGTGATGATGAGTTTTGCATGTATGTTCGTGTGTAAGTGGTTTTTTTGTGAGATAATGTGTTTTGGTGCTCGTCTGGTATACCATTTCCCATTTTGGGTCTCTTTTGGCTACACCCTTTGGCTTATTTCAGGACACACCCTTTCGATCAAGTATATTTTGGCTTACCTTTTGACTGACATTTCTAAGTTTATTTCTCTTCTAATAAGAGAATTGATCTTCTCTTTTGGCCCCGATTTGGATACTTTCTTTCAGCACTTGCCATTCTATTTCTTGATTATATGTAAATAAATATTAATGAATGGTATACACATGAGTCTGTTTTCCTTCCTTCATTGGATCAATTCCAATTCTTAGCTAGGTGACAGCAACACAGCAGGAGAGGCAGCCGAAGCAAGCCTATTTTTGAAATATCTTGGAGTTGCTATAAGAGTAAACTAATTACAAATGAAGATAATGAAGGGTCATTTGCTCTATCCCGCTGTGTTGCTGTCACCCAGATGAGTGTATTACACGTTTTTTGTGATGGAAATCACGAAGTCTGTACTCGTGTGTAGCCATGGCTACAAAGCTGATGTCGGATGACTGGATATTTTACGATGGCTTCACTTGCTATACGTTACATGCACACGGGAATAATCGAGAGTAGTCTCCCATTGCTCAGTGTAGCTGTTTAACCGCCCCCTTGTTCTGTGGATGTTTATACACGTTCTGAGACTGGCAGAGGGATTTCCTCCTCGCCTAATGCTCATTTTCAATCCAGGTAATAGACATAATAATAAGTGCCTTGTATGATACTTGGACAGGATTGGTGCCCTTTACTTCGAGGTCAAATATGGGCTACAATACACAATATCAGCGTGTGAGTGAGTGAGGTAGATCAGGTTCACTGACCAAATCCATGCACGGACAACCCGTGCTGACTGTCACAACAGGTCGATCATTACGAGCAATGCAGGTTACACTATGTCTTATAATGTCTTTCAGATAACTGAGACGCATTTCCATGCTATCTAATCGCGCGAGCAGGTTAATTAGCTTTAATTTACTGTGTATTTGGAGGGAACGGATGGACCAGTCTCTCTTGTCCAGCTTGCTCGCGGCCTATGCACAAGGGGAGACTACCCTTGTCAGCTTATTAGCGCGCGTTTATCAGCCAGGCAGGCCTCAGACCACAATTATTTTCCTTCTTTGCTATCTACAGTGACATGCCAGTGCACCATAATTAATATCGGTCGTAGGCTGTTCTCCTGTTGCATGCTGACCAACCTTCCACTTGTCACTTAACCGGCAAAATATGGGCCTGGATCGACCATGTCAATTTTGCTGTATCCACTGTAAACAATGGTCACCGGAAGTTACGAGCCGAAACACACTAGACAGCCTTGAACTTGGGGTCAAATCAAGGAAGGCTGGTGTCAATACCATGTGTAGATTGTGGACCCAAAAATTTTGCAATAAAGTACAATGTCTTACCTTTCATTTAAGCTATCACAAGTCACCCTGAAAAAATTAGCACAAACAGAACAGCCCATTTAAACAAGGCACTATATTCTCATATTTTCCTTCCGGGTCATGGTAAAACTTAAGGGGGGTAACTGTGGTCTGAGGCCTGTGTCCGAGGCGAAGTGCGCCGCTTGTCTTTCCGCAGCAATTAGTGCCGCTACCGGCATCCTTAAACGTACACCACGAGCTACACACCACCAGACGGCCCCCACGTCAGATGAATGGACATTGCCAGCAACTACCTACATTCACCAGTTTGCCAGTTAATACTCGTTGTTCAAACAAACACAACATGCACTTCTTTTTATCACCGACGGGAACCATGACAACGGCCTTCAAAGCAGGATCTGCTTCCTTTTGTTCTGGCGTTTGATTTCAGCCGTCAGTAAGTCCAGTGTCCATGACAAGAAATGGTCCCCGTCAAGAAATTATGTCCTCTGTATTTCAGCTTCACGCAGATGTCTTTAATCCCGAAGTACATCTGTCCATTATTGCTGGCACAACAAGCATATAGACTACAACTTCTCTGTCGGAGATAAACATATGTGAATTAGCGAAAAGGGAATCGGAAGACTTGCACTCTTCTGACTGAAAACGAATCCTTAACCTTCTCCTTATAAGCACTAATCTTTACACGGTTTCAGAGAGTTAATAGTGTGTTTTCAACATCTAACAGGTACGACGTTTTAGTCAACTACGGTATGTCCGGTGTTTGAACATATAGGCATTGATTTAAAACCTTAAAATCGCCAGGTATTTGGCCCCATGACATGCAGCTATGGCTGGCTGTTTGACGTTGCCGAAAACATTCGATGACGCCTCGTTCTGACTTCGTCTCCATGTAGTTACCGTTGTCGTTGCCAACGGTCCCCTCTGTTTTTAACAGAATCGCCATTGCTCTTACTACCTATCGCTCTGCATTTCGTTGACTACAGCATCGTTCCGAGTTCTGCTACTGACAAGATGTTTACAAGGCTGCATATTCAAGGTATTTAAGCAGACATTCATTGTATTTTAAAGTGTTAAGAGCGTACATTAGTACTGAAATCGGCCATAGTTTGACAGTAACGGTGTGGATGCTACTGGCCGCCATTTGCAATTTTGGGGAAATTTAGAAATGTTGATCTTTCTAATGTCTTTCTACAAGTAAATTGAGAGCTGTCGGTATTTATGTACTATGGCGGATGTTGTTACATGACAATAGACGTTTTTAGTATATTTAAGACGTGGATTTGGTATATTGTTTCTTTAAACATTTCTTTTCAACTATGCGGAGTATAGTAGCATTACTAATAGATGGATTGTATATCAAAACAATGATTAAATGCCCAGATGAATTCCTCTAACGCATTTTCGTGGCCTATACTTGTCCCAAAAGACTCTCTATTTTCTTGCTATCGTTTCATCGGCCTCCAAAACATTTTGGTTCCACTGTACATGTATTTGGTGTGTCTATAAATGGGTTGTTTGTGTTATTTTCAGCACGGGAAGACATGATACGGTATCACGTCACTCCTGCTGCTAGTCTATGGCCGTCGCTGGATGAGGAATCCGACTGTGTATGTATTTTCTCGACATGACCTTCAGACTAGTCCGAAAGCTTGCTTCTTTTGTCCTTGTCGAAGTCGTCTCCTGTATACCAGTGACGTGATATATTACTTACTCTGTTATGGTGTGCTGAAAGTCTGTCCCCGGGTACCCTCTCCCATTTACACATTAACATTTCTTTCTAACAATCTATCAGCATGCTTGTCGTTGGATAGTATATCTCACAGCGTGTGTGACCAGGGGCTATGCACTCAGACATTCTCTAACACTGTTTCGTTAAAACCTCCTATCAACCTCACCCATTAACCCTCCTTTCTCCCACCCTCCCCACTCACCGATGTAGCGTCCCCTGGCTTCGTCCCCGAGCCCCTCTCCCGACCCCCTGAGTGTTTTCACCCCGTTCTGGGCCCGCCCTGACCACGGCGAGACGCTCCCTGCCCCAGTCACCATCACCTATGTCGACTATTACCCTGTCCCAAGTGACGACGACAGTGACTACTGGGTCTATGAGGATGAGGACGACGACAGCTTCGTGGAGGATATTCACCCCGTTAGGAAGGCGCTGAGGAGAGTGGCTGCCTTCTTTAGGAGAGTATTCTCGTAGATTCCTCATCCAGTGTGTGTGTGTGTGTGTATGTGTGTGTGTAAGTGTGTGTGCGCGCGTGTATGTGTGCATAAGGGTAGACGTGTATGTGTGATTCGATGTATCTGTGTATGTGTGCAAGAGTGCATGTTGTGTGATTGAGTGTGCATGTGAGAGTATGCGATTTGCATGTGCATTTGAATGCAGATGAGAGAGATAGTGTTTTTCATGTGACAGGGCGTGTTACTGATGTGTGATTGGGTGTATGTGTGAGTGTGTGAGAGACGATGTGTGTGTGAGAGAGAGAGAAAGAGAGAGAGAGAGGGGTGGGCGGGTGGGAAGGGAGTGTGTTTTCATGGGCTATTTAGTGTGAGGGCGAATGCGTGATGATGAGTTTTGCATGTATGTTCGTGTGTAAGTGGGTTTTTTGTGAGATTATGTGTTTTGGTGCTCGTCTGGTATACCATTTCCCATTTTGGGTCTCTTTTGGCTACACCCCTTTTGGCTTATTTCAGGACACACCCTTTCGATCAAGTATATTTTGGCTTACCTTTTGACTGACATTTCTAAGTTTATTTCTCTTCTAATAAGAGAATTGATCTTCTCTTTGGCCCCGATTTGGATACTTTCTTTCAGCACTTGCCATTCTATTTCTTGATTATATGTAAATAAATATTAATGAATGGTATACACATGAGTCTGTTTTCCTTCCTTCATTGGATCAATTCCAATTCTTAGCTAGGTGACAGCAACACAGCAGGAGAGGCAGCCGAAGCAAGCCTATTTTGAAATATCTTGGAGTTGCTATAAGAGTAAACTAATTACAAATGAAGATAATGAAGGGTCATTTGCTCTATCCCGCTGTGTTGCTGTCACCCAGATGAGTGTATTACACGTTTTTTGTGATGGAAATCACGAAGTCTGTACTCGTGTGTAGCCATGGCTACAAAGCTGATGTCGGATGACTGGATATTTTACGATGGCTTCACTTGCTATACGTTACATGCACACGGGAATAATCGAGAGTAGTCTCCCATTGCTCAGTGTAGCTGTTTAACCGCCCCCTTGTTCTGTGGATGTTTATACACGTTCTGAGACTGGCAGAGGGGATTTCCTCCTCGCCTAATGCTCATTTTCAATCCAGGTAATAGACATAATAATAAGTGCCTTGTATGATACTTGGACAGGATTGGTGCCCTTTACTTCGAGGTCAAATATGGGCTACAATACACAATATCAGCGTGTGAGTGAGTGAGGTAGATCAGGTTCACTGACCAAATCCATGCACGGACAACCCGTGCTGACTGTCACAACAGGTCGATCATTACGAGCAATGCAGGTTACACTATGTCTTATAACTAGACGCACCGCTATCTAATCGCGCGAGCAGGTTAATTAGCTTTAATTTACTGTGTATTTGGAGGGAACGGATGGACCAGTCTCTTGTCCAGCTTGCTCGCGGCCTATGCACAAGGGGAGACTACCCTTGTCAGCTTATTAGCGCGCGTTTATCAGCCAGGCAGGCCTCAGACCACAATTATTTTCCTTCTTTGCTATCTACAGTGACATGCCAGTGCACCATAATTAATATCGGTCGTAGGCTGTTCTCCTGTTGCATGCTGACCAACCTTCCACTTGTCACTTAACCGGCAAAATATGGGCCTGGATCGACCATGTCAATTTTGCTGTATCCACTGTAAACAATGGTCACGGAAGTTACGAGCCGAAACACACTAGACAGCCTTGAACTTGGGGTCAAATCAAGGAAGGCTGGTGTCAATACCATGTGTAGATTGTGGACCCAAAAATTTTGCAATAAAGTACAATGTCTTACCTTTCATTTAAGCTATCACAAGTCACCCTGAAAAAATTAGCACAAACAGAACAGCCCATTTAAACAAGGCACTATATTCTCATATTTTCCTTCCGGGTCATGGTAAAACTTAAGGGGGGTAACTGTGGTCTGAGGCCTGTGTCCGAGGCGAAGTGCGCCGCGTGTCTTTCCGCAGCAATTAGTGCCGCTACCGGCATCCTTAAACGTACACCACGAGCTACACACCACCAGACGGCCCCCACGTCAGATGAATGGACATTGCCAGCAACTACCTACATTCACCAGTTTGCCAGTTAATACTCGTTGTTCAAACAAACACAACATGCACTTCTTTTTATCACCGACGGGAACCATGACAACGGCCTTCAAAGCAGGATCTGCTTCCTTTTGTTCTGGCGTTTGATTTCAGCCGTCAGTAAGTCCAGTGTCCATGACAAGAAATGGTCCCCGTCA
The DNA here is from genome assembly GCF_003918875.1 of Haliotis rubra. Taxonomy (NCBI): domain Eukaryota; kingdom Metazoa; phylum Mollusca; class Gastropoda; order Lepetellida; family Haliotidae; genus Haliotis; species Haliotis rubra. The sequence goes on from NW_025767023.1 coordinate 1,112,253, forward strand.
AGAAATTATGTCCTCTGTATTTCAGCTTCACGCAGATGTCTTTAATCCCGAAGTACATCTGTCCATTATTGCTGGCACAACAAGCATATAGACTACAACTTCTCTGTCGGAGATAAACATATGTGAATTAGCGAAAAGGGAATCGGAAGACTTGCACTCTTCTGACTGAAAACGAATCCTTAACCTTCTCCTTATAAGCACTAATCTTTACACGGTTTCAGAGAGTTAATAGTGTGTTTTCAACATCTAACAGGTACGACGTTTTAGTCAACTACGGTATGTCCGGTGTTTGAACATATAGGCATTGATTTAAAACCTTAAAATCGCCAGGTATTTGGCCCCATGACATGCAGCTATGGCCGGCTGTTTGACGTTGCCGAAAACATTCGATGACGCCTCGTTCTGACTTCGTCTCTATGTAGTTACCGTTGTCGTTGCCAACGGTCCCCTCTGTTTTTAACAGAATCGCCATTGCTCTTACTACCTATCGCTCTGCATTTCGTTGACTACAGCATCGTTCCGAGTTCTGCTACTGACAAGATGTTTACAAGGCTGCATATTCAAGGTATTTAAGCAGACATTCATTGTATTTTAAAGTGTTAAGAGCGTACATTAGTACTGAAATCGGCCATAGTTTGACAGTAACGGTGTGGATGCTACTGGCCGCCATTTGCAATTTTGGGGAAATTTAGAAATGTTGATCTTTCTAATGTCTTTCTACAAGTAAATTGAGAGCTGTCGGTATTTATGTACTATGGCGGATGTTGTTACATGACAATAGACGTTTTTAGTATATTTAAGACGTGGATTTGGTATATTGTTTCTTTAAACATTTCTTTTCAACTATGCGGAGTATAGTAGCATTACTAATAGATGGATTGTATATCAAAACAATGATTAAATGCCCAGATGAATTCCTCTAACGCATTTTCGTGGCCTATACTTGTCCCAAAAGACTCTCTATTTTCTTGCTATCGTTTCATCGGCCTCAAAAACATTTTGGTTCCACTGTACATGTATTTGGTGTGTCTATAAATGGGTTGTTTGTGTTATTTTCAGCACGGGAAGACATGATACGGTATCACGTCACTCCTGCTGCTAGTCTATGGCCGTCGCTGGATGAGGAATCCGACTGTGTATGTATTTTCTCGACATGACCTTCAGACTAGTCCGAAAGCTTGCTTCTTTTGTCCTTGTCGAAGTCGTCTCCTGTATACCAGTGACGTGATATATTACTTACTCTGTTATGGTGTGCTGAAAGTCTGTCCCCGGGTACCCTCTCCCATTTACACATTAACATTTCTTTCTAACAATCTATCAGCATGCTTGTCGTTGGATAGTATATCTCACAGCGTGTGTGACCAGGGGCTATGCACTCAGACATTCTCTAACACTGTTTCGTTAAAAACCTCCTATCAACCTCACCCATTAACCCTCCTTTCTCCCACCCTCCCCACTCACCGATGTAGCGTCCCCTGGCTTCGTCCCCGAGCCCCTCTCCCGACCCCCCTGAGTGTTTTCACCCCGTTCTGGGCCCGCCCTGACCACGGCGAGACGCTCCCTGCCCCAGTCACCATCACCTATGTCGACTATTACCCTGTCCCAAGTGACGACGACAGTGACTACTGGGTCTATGAGGATGAGGACGACGACAGCTTCGTGGAGGATATTCACCCCGTTAGGAAGGCGCTGAGGAGAGTGGCTGCCTTCTTTAGGAGAGTATTCTCGTAGATTCCTCATCCAGTGTGCGTGTGTGTGTATGTGTATGTGTGTAAGTGTGTGTGCGCGCGTGTATGTGTGCATAAGGGTAGACGTGTATGTGTGATTCGATGTATCTGTGTATGTGTGCAAGAGTGCATGTTGTGTGATTGAGTGTGCATGTGAGAGTATGCGATTTGCATGTGCATTTGAATGCAGATGAGAGAGATAGTGTTTTTCATGTGACAGGGCGTGTTACTGATGTGTGATTGGGTGTATGTGTGAGTGTGTGAGAGACGATGTGTGTGTGAGAGAGAGAAAGAGTGAGAGAGAGAGAGGGTGGGCGGGTGGGAAGGGAGTGTGTTTTCATGGGCTATTTAGTGTGAGGGCGAATGCGTGATGATGAGTTTTGCATGTATGTTCGTGTGTAAGTGGTTTTTTTGTGAGATAATGTGTTTTGGTGCTCGTCTGGTATACCATTTCCCATTTTGGGTCTCTTTTGGCTACACCCTTTTGGCTTATTTCAGGACACACCCTTTCGATCAAGTATATTTTGGCTTACCTTTTGACTGACATTTCTAAGTTTATTTCTCTTCTAATAAGAGAATTGATCTTCTCTTTTGGCCCCGATTTGGATACTTTCTTTCAGCACTTGCCATTCTATTTCTTGATTATATGTAAATAAATATTAATGAATGGTATACACATGAGTCTGTTTTCCTTCCTTCATTGGATCAATTCCAATTCTTAGCTAGGTGACAGCAACACAGCAGGAGAGGCAGCCGAAGCAAGCCTATTTTTGAAATATCTTGGAGTTGCTATAAGAGTAAACTAATTACAAATGAAGATAATGAAGGGTCATTTGCTCTATCCCGCTGTGTTGCTGTCACCCAGATGAGTGTATTACACGTTTTTTGTGATGGAAATCACGAAGTCTGTACTCGTGTGTAGCCATGGCTACAAAGCTGATGTCGGATGACTGGATATTTTACGATGGCTTCACTTGCTATACGTTACATGCACACGGGAATAATCGAGAGTAGTCTCCCATTGCTCAGTGTAGCTGTTTAACCGCCCCCTTGTTCTGTGGATGTTTATACACGTTCTGAGACTGGCAGAGGGGATTTCCTCCTCGCCTAATGCTCATTTTCAATCCAGGTAATAGACATAATAATAAGTGCCTTGTATGATACTTGGACAGGATTGGTGCCCTTTACTTCGAGGTCAAATATGGGCTACAATACACAATATCAGCGTGTGAGTGAGTGAGGTAGATCAGGTTCACTGACCAAATCCATGCACGGACAACCCGTGCTGACTGTCACAACAGGTCGATCATTACGAGCAATGCAGGTTACACTATGTCTTATAACTAGACGCACCGCTATCTAATCGCGCGAGAGCAGGTTAATTAGCTTTAATTTACTGTGTATTTGGAGGGAACGGATGGACCAGTCTCTTGTCCAGCTTGCTCGCGGCCTATGCACAAGGGGAGACTACCCTTGTCAGCTTATTAGCGCGCGTTTATCAGCCAGGCAGGCCTCAGACCACAATTATTTTCCTTCTTTGCTATCTACAGTGACATGCCAGTGCACCATAATTAATATCGGTCGTAGGCTGTTCTCCTGTTGCATGCTGACCAACCTTCCACTTGTCACTTAACCGGCAAAATATGGGCCTGGATCGACCATGTCAATTTTGCTGTATCCACTGTAAACAATGGTCACGGGAAGTTACGAGCCGAAACACACTAGACAGCCTTGAACTTGGGGTCAAATCAAGGAAGGCTGGTGTCAATACCATGTGTAGATTGTGGACCAAAAAGATTTTGCAATAAAGTACAATGTCTTACCTTTCATTTAAGCTATCACAAGTCACCCTGAAAAAATTAGCACAAACAGAACAGCCCATTTAAACAAGGCACTATATTCTCATATTTTCCTTCCGGGTCATGGTAAAACTTAAGGGGGGTAACTGTGGTCTGAGGCCTGTGTCCGAGGCGAAGTGCGCCGCTTGTCTTTCCGCAGCAATTAGTGCCGCTACCGGCATCCTTAAACGTACACCACGCCCTACACACCACCAGACAGTCCCCACGTCAGATGAATGGACATTGTCAGCAACTACCTACATTCACCAGTTTGCCAGTTAATACTCGTTGTTCAAACAAACACAACATGCACTTCTTTTTATCACCGACGGGAACCATGACAACGGCCTTCAAAGCAGGATCTGCTTCCTTTGTTCTGGCGTTTGATTTCAGCCGTCAGTAAGTCCAGTGTCCATGACAAGAAATGGTCCCCGTCAAGAAATTATGTCCTCTGTATTTCAGCTTCACGCAGATGTCTTTAATCCCGAAGTACATCTGTCCATTATTGCTGGCACAACAAGCATATAGACTACAACTTCTCTGTCGGAGATAAACATATGTGAATTAGCGAAAAGGGAATCGGAAGACTTGCACTTTTCTGACTGAAAACGAATCCTTAACCTTCTCCTTATAAGCACTAATCTTTACACGGTTTCAGAGAGTTAATAGTGTGTTTTCAACATCTAACAGGTACGACGTTTTAGTGAACTACGGTATGTCCGGTGTTTGAACATATAGGCATTGATTTAAAACCTTAAAATCGCCAGGTATTTGGCCCCATGACATGCAGCTATGGCTGGCTGTTTGACGTTGCCGAAAACATTCGATGACGCCTCGTTCTGACTTCGTCTCCATGTAGTTACCGTTGTCGTTGCCAACGGTCCCTCTGTTTTTAACAGAATCGCCATTGCTCTTACTACCTATCGCTCTGCATTTCGTTGACTACAGCATCGTTCCGAGTTCTGCTACTGACAAGATGTTTACAAGGCTGCATATTCAAGGTATTTAAGCAGACATTCATTGTATTTTAAAGTGTTAAGAGCGTACATTAGTACTGAAATCGGCCATAGTTTGACAGTAACGGTGTGGATGCTACTGGCCGCCATTTGCAATTTTGGGGAAATTTAGAAATGTTGATCTTTCTAATGTCTTTCTACAAGTAAATTGAGAGCTGTCGGTATTTATGTACTATGGCGGATGTTGTTACATGACAATAGACGTTTTAGTATATTTAAGACGTGGATTTGGTATATTGTTTCTTTAAACATTTCTTTTCAACTATGCGGAGTATAGTAGCATTACTAATAGATGGATTGTATATCAAAACAATGATTAAATGCCCAGATGAATTCCTCTAACGCATTTTCGTGGCCTATACTTGTCCCAAAAAGACTCTCTATTTTCTTGCTATCGTTTCATCGGCCTCAAAAACATTTTGGTTCCACTGTACATGTATTTGGTGTGTCTATAAATGGGTTGTTTGTGTTATTTTCAGCACGGGAAGACATGATACGGTATCACGTCACTCCTGCTGCTAGTCTATGGCCGTCGCTGGATGAGGAATCCGACTGTGTATGTATTTTCTCGACATGACCTTCAGACTAGTCCGAAAGCTTGCTTCTTTGTCCTTGTCGAAGTCGTCTCCTGTATACCAGTGACGTGATATATTACTTACTCTGTTATGGTGTGCTGAAAGTCTGTCCCCGGGTACCCTCTCCCATTTACACATTAACATTTCTTTCTAACAATCTATCAGCATGCTTGTCGTTGGATAGTATATCTCACAGCGTGTGTGACCAGGGCTATGCACTCAGACATTCTCTAACACTGTTTCGTTAAAACCTCCTATCAACCTCACCCATTAACCCTCCTTTCTCCCACCCTCCCCACTCACCGATGTAGCGTCCCCTGGCTTCGTCCCCGAGCCCCTCTCCCGACCCCCTGAGTGTTTTCACCCCGTTCTGGGCCCGCCCTGACCACGGCGAGACGCTCCCTGCCCCAGTCACCATCACCTATGTCGACTATTACCCTGTCCCAAGTGACGACGACAGTGACTACTGGGTCTATGAGGATGAGGACGACGACAGCTTCGTGGAGGATATTCACCCCGTTAGGAAGGCGCTGAGGAGAGTGGCTGCCTTCTTTAGGAGAGTATTCTCGTAGATTCCTCATCCAGTGTGCGTGTGTGTGTATGTGTATGTGTGTAAGTGTGTGTGCGCGCGTGTATGTGTGCATAAGGGTAGACGTGTATGTGTGATTCGATGTATCTGTGTATGTGTGCAAGAGTGCATGTTGTGTGATTGAGTGTGCATGTGAGAGTATGCGATTTGCATGTGCATTTGAATGCAGATGAGAGAGATAGTGTTTTTCATGTGACAGGGCGTGTTACTGATGTGTGATTGGGTGTATGTGTGAGTGTGTGAGAGACGATGTGTGTGTGAGAGAGAGAGAAAGAGTGAGAGAGAGAGAGGGGTGGGCGGGTGGGAAGGGAGTGTGTTTTCATGGGCTATTTAGTGTGAGGGCGAATGCGTGATGATGAGTTTTGCATGTATGTTCGTGTGTAAGTGGTTTTTTTGTGAGATAATGTGTTTTGGTGCTCGTCTGGTATACCATTTCCCATTTTGGGTCTCTTTTGGCTACACCCTTTTGGCTTATTTCAGGACACACCCTTTCGATCAAGTATATTTTGGCTTACCTTTGACTGACATTTCTAAGTTTATTTCTCTTCTAATAAGAGAATTGATCTTCTCTTTGGCCCCGATTTGGATACTTTCTTTCAGCACTTGCCATTCTATTTCTTGATTATATGTAAATAAATATTAATGAATGGTATACACATGAGTCTGTTTTCCTTCCTTCATTGGATCAATTCCAATTCTTAGCTAGGTGACAGCAACACAGCAGGAGAGGCAGCCGAAGCAAGCCTATTTTTGAAATATCTTGGAGTTGCTATAAGAGTAAACTAATTACAAATGAAGATAATGAAGGGTCATTTGCTCTATCCCGCTGTGTTGCTGTCACCCAGATGAGTGTATTACACGTTTTTTTGTGATGGAAATCACGAAGTCTGTACTCGTGTGTAGCCATGGCTACAAAGCTGATGTCGGATGACTGGATATTTTACGATGGCTTCACTTGCTATACGTTACATGCACACGGGAATAATCGAGAGTAGTCTCCCATTGCTCAGTGTAGCTGTTTAACCGCCCCCTTGTTCTGTGGATGTTTATACACGTTCTGAGACTGGCAGAGGGGATTTCCTCCTCGCCTAATGCTCATTTTCAATCCAGGTAATAGACATAATAATAAGTGCCTTGTATGATACTTGGACAGGATTGGTGCCCTTTACTTCGAGGTCAAATATGGGCTACAATACACAATATCAGCGTGTGAGTGAGTGAGGTAGATCAGGTTCACTGACCAAATCCATGCACGGACAACCCGTGCTGACTGTCACAACAGGTCGATCATTACGAGCAATGCAGGTTACACTATGTCTTATAACTAGACGCACCGCTATCTAATCGCGCGAGCAGGTTAATTAGCTTTAATTTACTGTGTATTTGGAGGGAACGGATGGACCAGTCTCTTGTCCAGCTTGCTCGCGGCCTATGCACAAGGGGAGACTACCCTTGTCAGCTTATTAGCGCGCGTTTATCAGCCAGGCAGGCCTCAGACCACAATTATTTTCCTTCTTTGCTATCTACAGTGACATGCCAGTGCACCATAATTAATATCGGTCGTAGGCTGTTCTCCTGTTGCATGCTGACCAACCTTCCACTTGTCACTTAACCGGCAAAATATGGGCCTGGATCGACCATGTCAATTTTGCTGTATCCACTGTAAACAATGGTCACGGGAAGTTACGAGCCGAAACACACTAGACAGCCTTGAACTTGGGGTCAAATCAAGGAAGGCTGGTGTCAATACCATGTGTAGATTGTGGACCAAAAAATTTTGCAATAAAGTACAATGTCTTACCTTTCATTTAAGCTATCACAAGTCAGCCTAAAAAAATTAGCACAAACAGAACAGCCCATTTAAACAAGGCACTATATTCTCATATTTTCCTTCCGGGTCATGGTAAAACTTAAGGGGGTAACTGTGGTCTGAGGCCTGTGTCCGAGGCGAAGTGCGCCGCTTGTCTTTCCGCAGCAATTAGTGCCGCTACCGGCATCCTTAAACGTACACCACGAGCTACACACCACCAGACGGTCCCCACGTCAGATGAATGGACATTGCCAGCAACTACCTACATTCACCAGTTTGCCAGTTAATACTCGTTGTTCAAACAAACACAACATGCACTTTTTTATCACCGACGGGAACCATGACAACGGCCTTCAAAGCAGGATCTGCTTCCTTTGTTCTGGCGTTTGATTTCAGCCGTCAGTAAGTCCAGTGTCCATGACAAGAAATGGTCCCCGTCAAGAAATTATGTCCTCTGTATTTCAGCTTCACGCAGATGTCTTTAATCCCGAAGTACATCTGTCCATTATTGCTGGCACAACAAGCATATAGACTACAACTTCTCTGTCGGAGATAAACATATGTGAATTAGCGAAAAGGGAATCGGAAGACTTGCACTTTTCTGACTGAAAACGAATCCTTAACCTTCTCCTTATAAGCACTAATCTTTACACGGTTTCAGAGAGTTAATAGTGTGTTTTCAACATCTAACAGGTACGACGTTTTAGTGAACTACGGTATGTCCGGTGTTTGAACATATAGGCATTGATTTAAAACCTTAAAATCGCCAGGTATTTGGCCCCATGACATGCAGCTATGGCTGGCTGTTTGACGTTGCCGAAAACATTCGATGACGCCTCGTTCTGACTTCGTCTCCATGTAGTTACCGTTGTCGTTGCCAACGGTCCCTCTGTTTTTAACAGAATCGCCATTGCTCTTACTACCTATCGCTCTGCATTTCGTTGACTACAGCATCGTTCCGAGTTCTGCTACTGACAAGATGTTTACAAGGCTGCATATTCAAGGTATTTAAGCAGACATTCATTGTATTTTAAAGTGTTAAGAGCGTACATTAGTACTGAAATCGGCCATAGTTTGACAGTAACGGTGTGGATGCTACTGGCCGCCATTTGCAATTTTGGGGAAATTTAGAAATGTTGATCTTTCTAATGTCTTTCTACAAGTAAATTGAGAGCTGTCGGTATTTATGTACTATGGCGGATGTTGTTACATGACAATAGACGTTTTAGTATATTTAAGACGTGGATTTGGTATATTGTTTCTTTAAACATTTCTTTTCAACTATGCGGAGTATAGTAGCATTACTAATAGATGGATTGTATATCAAAACAATGATTAAATGCCCAGATGAATTCCTCTAACGCATTTTCGTGGCCTATACTTGTCCCAAAAGACTCTCTATTTTCTTGCTATCGTTTCATCGGCCTCCAAAACATTTTGGTTCCACTGTACATGTATTTGGTGTGTCTATAAATGGGTTGTTTGTGTTATTTTCAGCACGGGAAGACATGATACGGTATCACGTCACTCCTGCTGCTAGTCTATGGCCGTCGCTGGATGAGGAATCCGACTGTGTATGTATTTTCTCGACATGACCTTCAGACTAGTCCGAAAGCTTGCTTCTTTTGTCCTTGTCGAAGTCGTCTCCTGTATACCAGTGACGTGATATATTACTTACTCTGTTATGGTGTGCTGAAAGTCTGTCCCCGGGTACCCTCTCCCATTTACACATTAACATTTCTTTCTAACAATCTATCAGCATGCTTGTCGTTGGATAGTATATCTCACAGCGTGTGTGACCAGGGGCTATGCACTCAGACATTCTCTAACACTGTTTCGTTAAAACCTCCTATCAACCTCACCCATTAACCCTCCTTTCTCCCACCCTCCCCACTCACCGATGTAGCGTCCCCTGGCTTCGTCCCCGAGCCCCTCTCCCGACCCCCTGAGTGTTTTCACCCCGTTCTGGGCCCGCCCTGACCACGGCGAGACGCTCCCTGCCCCAGTCACCATCACCTATGTCGACTATTACCCTGTCCCAAGTGACGACGACAGTGACTACTGGGTCTATGAGGATGAGGACGACGACAGCTTCGTGGAGGATATTCACCCCGTTAGGAAGGCGCTGAGGAGAGTGGCTGCCTTCTTTAGGAGAGAGTATTCTCGTAGATTCCTCATCCAGTGTGCGTGTGTGTGTATGTGTATGTGTGTAAGTGTGTGTGCGCGCGTATGTGTGCATAAGGGTAGACGTGTATGTGTGATTCGATGTATCTGTGTATGTGTGCAAGAGTGCATGTTGTGTGATTGAGTGTGCATGTGAGAGTATGCGATTTGCATGTGCATTTGAATGCAGATGAGAGAGATAGTGTTTTTCATGTGACAGGGCGTGTTACTGATGTGTGATTGGGTGTATGTGTGAGTGTGTGAGAGACGATGTGTGTGTGAGAGAGAGAGAAGAGAGAGAGAGAGAGGGGTGGGCGGGTGGGAAGGGAGTGTGTTTTCATGGGCTATTTAGTGTGAGGGCGAATGCGTGATGATGAGTTTTGCATGTATGTTCGTGTGTAAGTGGTTTTTGTGAGATAATGTGTTTTGGTGCTCGTCTGGTATACCATTTCCCATTTTGGGTCTCTTTTGGCTACACCCTTTGGCTTATTTCAGGACACACCCTTTCGATCAAGTATATTTTGGCTTACCTTTTGACTGACATTTCTAAGTTTATTTCTCTTCTAATAAGAGAATTGATCTTCTCTTTTGGCCCCGATTTGGATACTTTCTTTCAACACTTGCCATTCTATTTCTTGATTATATGTAAATAAATATTAATGAATGGTATACACATGAGTCTGTTTTCCTTCCTTCATTGGATCAATTCCAATTCTTAGCTAGGTGACAGCAACACAGCAGGAGAGGCAGCCGAAGCAAGCCTATTTTTGAAATATCTTGGAGTTGCTATAAGAGTAAACTAATTACAAATGAAGATAATGAAGGGTCATTTGCTCTATCCCGCTGTGTTGCTGTCACCCAGATGAGTGTATTACACGTTTTTTGTGATGGAAATCACGAAGTCTGTACTCGTGTGTAGCCATGGCTACAAAGCTGATGTCGGATGACTGGATATTTTACGATGGCTTCACTTGCTATACGTTACATGCACACGGGAATAATCGAGAGTAGTCTCCCATTGCTCAGTGTAGCTGTTTAACCGCCCCCTTGTTCTGTGGATGTTTATACACGTTCTGAGACTGGCAGAGGGGATTTCCTCCTCGCCTATTGCTCATTTTCAATCCAGGTAATAGACATAATAATAAGTGCCTTGTATGATACTTGGACAGGATTGGTGCCCTTTACTTCGAGGTCAAATATGGGCTACAATACACAATATCAGCGTGTGAGTGAGTGAGGTAGATCAGGTTCACTGACCAAATCCATGCACGGACAACCCGTGCTGACTGTCACAACAGGTCGATCATTACGAGCAATGCAGGTTACACTATGTCTTATAACTAGACGCACCGCTATCTAATCGCGCGAGCAGGTTAATTAGCTTTAATTTACTGTGTATTTGGAGGGAACGGATGGACCAGTCTCTTGTCCAGCTTGCTCGCGGCCTATGCACAAGGGGAGACTACCCTTGTCAGCTTATTAGCGCGCGTTTATCAGCCAGGCAGGCCTCAGACCACAATTATTTTCCTTCTTTGCTATCTACAGTGACATGCCAGTGCACCATAATTAATATCGGTCGTAGGCTGTTCTCCTGTTGCATGCTGACCAACCTTCCACTTGTCACTTAACCGGCAAAATATGGGCCTGGATCGACCATGTCAATTTTGCTGTATCCACTGTAAACAATGGTCACGGGAAGTTACGAGCCGAAACACACTAGACAGCCTTGAACTTGGGGTCAAATCAAGGAAGGCTGGTGTCAATACCATGTGTAGATTGTGGACCCAAAAAATTTTGCAATAAAGTACAATGTCTTACCTTTCATTTAAGCTATCACAAGTCACCCTGAAAAAATTAGCACAAACAGAACAGCCCATTTAAACAAGGCACTATATTCTCATATTTTCCTTCCGGGTCATGGTAAAACTTAAGGGGGGTAACTGTGGTCTGAGGCCTGTGTCCGAGGCGAAGTGCGCCGCGTGTCTTTCCGCAGCAATTAGTGCCGCTACCGGCATCCTTAAACGTACACCACGAGCTACACACCACCAGACGGCCCCCACGTCAGATGAATGGACATTGCCAGCAACTACCTACATTCACCAGTTTGCCAGTTAATACTCGTTGTTCAAACAAACACAACATGCACTTCTTTTTAACACCGACGGGAACCATGACAACGACCTTCAAAGCAGGATCTGCTTCCTTTAGTTCTGGCGTTTGATTTCAGCCGTCAGTAAGTCCAGTGTCCATGACAAGAAATGGTCCCCGTCAAGAAATTATGTCCTCTGTATTTCAGCTTCACGCAGATGTCTTTAATCCCGAAGTACATCTGTCCATTATTGCTGGCACAACAAGCATATAGACTACAACTTCTCTGTCGGAGATAAACATATGTGAATTAGCGAAAAGGGAATCGGAAGACTTGCACTCTTCTGACTGAAAACGAATCCTTAACCTTCTCCTTATAAGCACTAATCTTTACACGGTTTCAGAGAGTTAATAGTGTGTTTTCAACATCTAACAGGTACGACGTTTTAGTCAACTACGGTATGTCCGGTGTTTGAACATATAGGCATTGATTTAAAACCTTAAAATCGCCAGGTATTTGGCCCCATGACATGCAGCTATGGCCGGCTGTTTGACGTTGCCGAAAACATTCGATGACGCCTCGTTCTGACTTCGTCTCCATGTAGTTACCGTTGTCGTTGCCAACGGTCCCCTCTGTTTTTAACAGAATCGCCATTGCTCTTACTACCTATCGCTCTGCATTTCGTTGACTACAGCATCGTTCCGAGTTCTGCTACTGACAAGATGTTTACAAGGCTGCATATTCAAGGTATTTAAGCAGACATTCATTGTATTTTAAAGTGTTAAGAGCGTACATTAGTACTGAAATCGGCCATAGTTTGACAGTAACGGTGTGGATGCTACTGGCCGCCATTTGCAATTTTGGGGAAATTTAGAAATGTTGATCTTTCTAATGTCTTTCTACAAGTAAATTGAGAGCTGTCGGTATTTATGTACTATGGCGGATGTTGTTACATGACAATAGACGTTTTTAGTATATTTAAGACGTGGATTTGGTATATTGTTTCTTTAAACATTTCTTTTCAACTATGCGGAGTATAGTAGCATTACTAATAGATGGATTGTATATCAAAACAATGATTAAATGCCCAGATGAATTCCTCTAACGCATTTTCGTGGCCTATACTTGTCCCAAAAGACTCTCTATTTTCTTGCTATCGTTTCATCGGCCTCCAAAACATTTTGGTTCCACTGTACATGTATTTGGTGTGTCTATAAATGGGTTGTTTGTGTTATTTTCAGCACGGGAAGACATGATACGGTATCACGTCACTCCTGCTGCTAGTCTATGGCCGTCGCTGGATGAGGAATCCGACTGTGTATGTATTTTCTCGACATGACCTTCAGACTAGTCCGAAAGCTTGCTTCTTTTGTCCTTGTCGAAGTCGTCTCCTGTATACCAGTGACGTGATATATTACTTACTCTGTTATGGTGTGCTGAAAGTCTGTCCCCGGGTACCCTCTCCCATTTACACATTAACATTTCTTTCTAACAATCTATCAGCATGCTTGTCGTTGGATAGTATATCTCACAGCGTGTGTGACCAGGGGCTATGCACTCAGACATTCTCTAACACTGTTTCGTTAAAAACCTCCTATCAACCTCACCCATTAACCCTCCTTTCTCCCACCCTCCCCACTCACCGATGTAGCGTCCCCTGGCTTCGTCCCCGAGCCCCTCTCCCGACCCCCCTGAGTGTTTTCACCCCGTTCTGGGCCCGCCCTGACCACGGCGAGACGCTCCCTGCCCCAGTCACCATCACCTATGTCGACTATTACCCTGTCCCAAGTGACGACGACAGTGACTACTGGGTCTATGAGGATGAGGACGACGACAGCTTCGTGGAGGATATTCACCCCGTTAGGAAGGCGCTGAGGAGAGTGGCTGCCTTCTTTAGGAGAGTATTCTCGTAGATTCCTCATCCAGTGTGCGTGTGTGTGTATGTGTATGTGTGTAAGTGTGTGTGCGCGCGTGTATGTGTGCATAAGGGTAGACGTGTATGTGTGATTCGATGTATCTGTGTATGTGTGCAAGAGTGCATGTTGTGTGATTGAGTGTGCATGTGAGAGTATGCGATTTGCATGTGCATTTGAATGCAGATGAGAGAGATAGTGTTTTTCATGTGACAGGGCGTGTTACTGATGTGTGATTGGGTGTATGTGTGAGTGTGTGAGAGACGATGTGTGTGTGAGAGAGAGAGAAAGAGTGAGAGAGAGAGGGGTGGGCGGGTGGGAAGGGAGTGTGTTTTCATGGGCTATTTAGTGTGAGGGCGAATGCGTGATGATGAGTTTTGCATGTATGTTCGTGTGTAAGTGTTTTTTGTGAGATAATGTGTTTTGGTGCTCGTCTGGTATACCATTTCCCATTTTGGGTCTCTTTTGGCTACACCCCTTTGGCTTATTTCAGGACACACCCTTTCGATCAAGTATATTTTGGCTTACCTTTTGACTGACATTTCTAAGTTTATTTCTCTTCTAATAAGAGAATTGATCTTCTCTTTTGGCCCCGATTTGGATACTTTCTTTCAGCACTTGCCATTCTATTTCTTGATTATATGTAAATAAATATTAATGAATGGTATACACATGAGTCTGTTTTCCTTCCTTCATTGGATCAATTCCAATTCTTAGCTAGGTGACAGCAACACAGCAGGAGAGGCAGCCGAAGCAAGCCTATTTTTGAAATATCTTGGAGTTGCTATAAGAGTAAACTAATTACAAATGAAGATAATGAAGGGTCATTTGCTCTATCCCGCTGTGTTGCTGTCACCCAGATGAGTGTATTACACGTTTTTTGTGATGGAAATCACGAAGTCTGTACTCGTGTGTAGCCATGGCTACAAAGCTGATGTCGGATGACTGGATATTTTACGATGGCTTCACTTGCTATACGTTACATGCACACGGGAATAATCGAGAGTAGTCTCCCATTGCTCAGTGTAGCTGTTTAACCGCCCCCTTGTTCTGTGGATGTTTATACACGTTCTGAGACTGGCAGAGGGGATTTCCTCCTCGCCTAATGCTCATTTTCAATCCAGGTAATAGACATAATAATAAGTGCCTTGTATGATACTTGGACAGGATTGGTGCCCTTTACTTCGAGGTCAAATATGGGCTACAATACACAATATCAGCGTGTGAGTGAGTGAGGTAGATCAGGTTCACTGACCAAATCCATGCACGGACAACCCGTGCTGACTGTCACAACAGGTCGATCATTACGAGCAATGCAGGTTACACTATGTCTTATAACTAGACGCACGGACCTTGCTTTGGCTTTCAGATGAACGGGGACATAGGTGGAAATATTTTGTTGAGATTGCGTTCATTTCTTAATGGAATCATGCACACAATTAACTATCTAATCGCGCGAGCAGGTTAATTAGCTTTAATTGACTGTGTATTTGGAGGGAACGGATGGACCAGTCTCTTGTCCAGCTTGCTCGCGGCCTATGCACAAGGGGAGACTACCCTTGTCAGCTTATTAGCGCGCGTTTATCAGCCAGGCAGGCCTCAGACCACAATTATTTTCCTTCTTTGCTATCTACAGTGACATGCCAGTGC
This sequence comes from Haliotis rubra, assembly GCF_003918875.1. NCBI lineage: Eukaryota > Metazoa > Mollusca > Gastropoda > Lepetellida > Haliotidae > Haliotis > Haliotis rubra. The sequence goes on from NW_025767023.1 coordinate 1,127,623, forward strand.
ACCATAATTAATATCGGTCGTAGGCTGTTCTCCTGTTGCATGCTGACCAACCTTCCACTTGTCACTTAACCGGCAAAATATGGGCCTGGATCGACCATGTCAATTTTGCTGTATCCACTGTAAACAATGGTTACCGGAAGTTACGAGCCGAAACACACTAGACAGCCTTGAACTTGGGGTCAAATCAAGGAAGGCTGGTGTCAATACCATGTGTAGATTGTGGACCAAAAAATTTTGCAATAAAGTACAATGTCTTACCTTTCATTTAAGCTATCACAAGTCAGCCTGAAAAAAAATTAGCACAAACAGAACAGCCCATTTAAACAAGGCACTATATTCTCATATTTTCCTTCCGGGTCATGGTCAAAGTTAAAGGGGTAACTGTGGTCTGAGGCCTGTGTCCGAGGCGAAGTGCGCCGCTTGTCTTTCCGCAGCAATTAGTGCCGCTACCGGCATCCTTAAACGTACACCACGAGCTACACACCACCAGACGGTCCCCACGTCAGATGAATGGACATTGTCAGCAACTACCTACATTCACCAGTTTGCCAGTTAATACTCGTTGTTCAAACAAACACAACATGCACTTCTTTTTTATCACCGACGGGAACCATGACAACGGCCTTCAAAGCAGGATCTGCTTCCTTTTGTTCTGGCGTTTGATTTCAGCCGTCAGTAAGTCCAGTGTCCATGACAAGAAATGGTCCCCGTCAAGAAATTATGTCCTCTGTATTTCAGCTTCACGCAGATGTCTTTAATCCCGAAGTACATCTGTCCATTATTGCTGGCACAACAAGCATATAGACTACAACTTCTCTGTCGGAGATAAACATATGTGAATTAGCGAAAAGGGAATCGGAAGACTTGCACTTTTCTGACTGAAAACGAATCCTTAACCTTCTCCTTATAAGCACTAATCTTTACACGGTTTCAGAGAGTTAATAGTGTGTTTTCAACATCTAACAGGTACGACGTTTTAGTGAACTACGGTATGTCCGGTGTTTGAACATATAGGCATTGATTTAAAACCTTAAAATCGCCAGGTATTTGGCCCCATGACATGCAGCTATGGCTGGCTGTTTGACGTTGCCGAAAACATTCGATGACGCCTCGTTCTGACTTCGTCTCCATGTAGTTACCGTTGTCGTTGCCAACGGTCCCCTCTGTTTTAACAGAATCGCCATTGCTCTTACTACCTATCGCTCTGCATTTCGTTGACTACAGCATCGTTCCGAGTTCTGCTACTGACAAGATGTTTACAAGGCTGCATATTCAAGGTATTTAAGCAGACATTCATTGTATTTTAAAGTGTTAAGAGCGTACATTAGTACTGAAATCGGCCATAGTTTGACAGTAACGGTGTGGATGCTACTGGCCGCCATTTGCAATTTTGGGGAAATTTAGAAATGTTGATCTTTCTAATGTCTTTCTACAAGTAAATTGAGAGCTGTCGGTATTTATGTACTATGGCGGATGTTGTTACATGACAATAGACGTTTTAGTATATTTAAGACGTGGATTTGGTATATTGTTTCTTTAAACATTTCTTTTCAACTATGCGGAGTATAGTAGCATTACTAATAGATGGATTGTATATCAAAACAATGATTAAATGCCCAGATGAATTCCTCTAACGCATTTTCGTGGCCTATACTTGTCCCCAAAAGACTCTCTATTTTCTTGCTATCGTTTCATCGGCCTCCAAAACATTTTGGTTCCACTGTACATGTATTTGGTGTGTCTATAAATGGGTTGTTTGTGTTATTTTCAGCACGGGAAGACATGATACGGTATCACGTCACTCCTGCTGCTAGTCTATGGCCGTCGCTGGATGAGGAATCCGACTGTGTATGTATTTTCTCGACATGACCTTCAGACTAGTCCGAAAGCTTGCTTCTTTGTCCTTGTCGAAGTCGTCTCCTGTATACCAGTGACGTGATATATTACTTACTCTGTTATGGTGTGCTGAAAGTCTGTCCCCGGGTACCCTCTCCCATTTACACATTAACATTTCTTTCTAACAATCTATCAGCATGCTTGTCGTTGGATAGTATATCTCACAGCGTGTGTGACCAGGGCTATGCACTCAGACATTCTCTAACACTGTTTCGTTAAAACCTCCTATCAACCTCACCCATTAACCCTCCTTTCTCCCACCCTCCCCACTCACCGATGTAGCGTCCCCTGGCTTCGTCCCCGAGCCCCTCTCCCGACCCCCTGAGTGTTTTCACCCCGTTCTGGGCCCGCCCTGACCACGGCGAGACGCTCCCTGCCCCAGTCACCATCACCTATGTCGACTATTACCCTGTCCCAAGTGACGACGACAGTGACTACTGGGTCTATGAGGATGAGGACGACGACAGCTTCGTGGAGGATATTCACCCCGTTAGGAAGGCGCTGAGGAGAGTGGCTGCCTTCTTTAGGAGAGTATTCTCGTAGATTCCTCATCCAGTGTGCGTGTGTGTGTATGTGTATGTGTGTAAGTGTGTGTGCGCGCGTGTATGTGTGCATAAGGGTAGACGTGTATGTGTGATTCGATGTATCTGTGTATGTGTGCAAGAGTGCATGTTGTGTGATTGAGTGTGCATGTGAGAGTATGCGATTTGCATGTGCATTTGAATGCAGATGAGAGAGATAGTGTTTTTCATGTGACAGGGCGTGTTACTGATGTGTGATTGGGTGTATGTGTGAGTGTGTGAGAGACGATGTGTGTGAGAGAGAGAGAAAGAGAGAGAGAGAGAGGGGTGGGCGGGTGGGAAGGGAGTGTGTTTTCATGGGCTATTTAGTGTGAGGGCGAATGCGTGATGATGAGTTTTGCATGTATGTTCGTGTGTAAGTGTTTTTTTTGTGAGATTATGTGTTTTGGTGCTCGTCTGGTATACCATTTCCCATTTTGGGTCTCTTTGGCTACACCCTTTGGCTTATTTCAGGACACACCCTTTCGATCAAGTATATTTTGGCTTACCTTTGACTGACATTTCTAAGTTTATTTCTCTTCTAATAAGAGAATTGATCTTCTCTTTTGGCCCCGATTTGGATACTTTCTTTCAGCACTTGCCATTCTATTTCTTTGATTATATGTAAATAAATATTAATGAATGGTATACACATGAGTCTGTTTTCCTTCCTTCATTGGATCAATTCCAATTCTTAGCTAGGTGACAGCAACACAGCAGGAGAGGCAGCCGAAGCAAGCCTATTTTTGAAATATCTTGGAGTTGCTATAAGAGTAAACTAATTACAAATGAAGATAATGAAGGGTCATTTGCTCTATCCCGCTGTGTTGCTGTCACCCAGATGAGTGTATTACACGTTTTTTGTGATGGAAATCACGAAGTCTGTACTCGTGTGTAGCCATGGCTACAAACCTGATGTCGGATGACTGGATATTTTACGATGGCTTCACTTGCTATACGTTACATGCACACGGGAATAATCGAGAGTAGTCTCCCATTGCTCAGTGTAGCTGTTTAACCGCCCCTTGTTCTGTGGATGTTTATACACGTTCTGAGACTGGCAGAGGGGATTTCCTCCTCGCCTAATGCTCATTTTCAATCCAGGTAATAGACATAATAATAAGTGCCTTGTATGATACTTGGACAGGATTGGTGCCCTTTACTTCGAGGTCAAATATGGGCTACAATACACAATATCAGCGTGTGAGTGAGTGAGGTAGATCAGGTTCACTGACCAAATCCATGCACGGACAACCCGTGCTGACTGTCACAACAGGTCGATCATTACGAGCAATGCAGGTTACACTATGTCTTATAACTAGACGCACGGACCTTGCTATCTAATCGCGCGAGCACAATTAATCTAGCTTTAATTTACTGTGTATTTTGAGGGAACGGATGGACCAGTCTCTTGTCCAGCTTGCTCGCGGCCTATGCACAGGGGAGACTACCCTTGTCAGCTTATTAGCGCGCGTTTATCAGCCAGGCAGGCCTCAGACCACAATTATTTTCCTTCTTTGCTATCTACAGTGACATGCCAGTGCACCATAATTAATATCGGTCGTAGGCTGTTCTCCTGTTGCATGCTGACCAACCTTCCACTTGTCACTTAACCGGCAAAATATGGGCCTGGATCGACCATGTCAATTTTGCTGTATCCACTGTAAACAATGGTCACGGGAAGTTACGAGCCGAAACACACTAGACAGCCTTGAACTTGGGGTCAAATCAAGGAAGGCTGGTGTCAATACCATGTGTAGATTGTGGACCCAAAAAATTTTGCAATAAAGTACAATGTCTTACCTTTCATTTAAGCTATCACAAGTCACCCTAAAAAATTAGCACAAACAGAACAGCCCATTTAAACAAGGCACTATATTCTCATATTTTCCTTCCGGGTCATGGTAAAACTTAAGGGGTAACTGTGGTCTGAGGCCTGT